>NC_091349.1:20432273-20619713 GCF_038502225.1 Cherax quadricarinatus
CATTGCTATAATAAACTCAGAAGAATTTGTAATGAACTCAAGAGCAAACTACAAAGAAAATTAGACATTTTAATTGAAAATAGTGATTGGACAAAGCATGCTAATAACAATTTTGTAATTAACTTATCAGATGAAATTTTAGACAAACATACAACTGCTGCTCTAGGTTTTGGCTTAAGTTTTGCAACTTCAAAAAAACTTAATAATGTTGAAATTGCAAAAGCCTTTTGTAACTTTGAAAAATTTTCTGATTTATCCTCTGATGAAATTAATATTAGTAAAGGAATGGTATATAGCTCTATGTTAAAACCAAACATTCCCAATTGCCCTCAAAGATTCTTTAAGTCTTATGATACACTTAATAACAATAAAAATTTGCGCCTTACTAAAGCAGACAAAATAAATGCAATAGTAATTATGAAAGAAAATGATTACCAAGAAAAAATGAATAATCTCTTAGATGATACTGAAACCTATTCTAAACTTAGGAAAAATCTCCTAGAAACCGTTAACAGCAATTTCAATAAAACAATAAAACTTCTACTGAAAGGCAAAGATGAATTAGTCAAACAATTTACTTCCACTAATCCATCTTTGCCTTACATGTATGGACTAATAAAAACACACAAACCAGGGAATCCAGTCAGACCAATTATTAGCTCCATAGGGTCAGTTTCATATAAATTATCCAAATGGCTTGTTGATATTTTGAGCCCTATTGTTGGCAAAATTTCTAACTTTAATGTTAAAAACAACATAGACTTGGTTGATAAATTAAGCTCCTTGACTGACTTAAATGATTTTAACATGGTTAGTTTTGATGTTACTTCCTTGTTTACGAAAGTTCCTGTTGATGATTTATTAAGTTTCTTATCTGAAGAACTCGTTAACTATGATTTACCATTGCCAGTTCCTACTATCATTAAACTTATTAAACTTTGCATTGTTGATGCAAAATTTGTATTTAATGATAAATTTTACACTCAGAAGTTTGGTATGGCAATGGGAAATCCTCTTTCACCTGTTCTTAGTAACCTATACATGGAATTTTTTGAAACAAGGTTACTTAACACAATCCTCCCTAATAGAGCTAAATGGTTCAGATATGTTGATGATATTTTGTGTCTTATGCCCAAAAATGTAGATATACACCATTTCCTTGGAAAATTAAATAGCTTAGCCCATTCAATAAACTTTACTGTTGAGTTTGAAGAAAATAACTCATTGCCTTTTCTAGATGTTTTAATTATTAAGGGTAATAATGAATTCAAATTTAAAATTTACAGAAAACCTACTAATAACTGTTCCTATGTCCACTATTATTCCTCGCATCAAGATAGAGTCAAACTGTCTGTTTTCTCATCAATGTTTCTGAGAGCTTTACGAATTTGTAGTCCTGAGTTCATAGATGAGGAAATATCCAAAATTTATGAAATAGGTAATGATTTAAAATACCCAAGAAATGTAATTGATAAATCTTTTAAAGTTGCTAGAAATACTTTTTTCAATCCAAAAAGGGACAACCAGCCTTATTCAACTAAAAATATGTTGGTTCTCCCTTACCATGAAAACTTGGTTGATATGCCTTCTCTTCTTAAGACTTTTAATATTAAAGTTGTATTTAAAAATCTTGATACAGTAAAAAAACTTTTGATAAAGAATTCCCCTCAAAATGCTGATGGATGTGTCTATAAGATTCCTTGTAAAATTTGCGATAAAGTTTATTACGGTCAAACTGGTAAAAATCTCGAACTAAGATTAAAACAACATAAATATAGCATTAGAACTGGACAAGATTCCAATGCTCTATTTATTCATGTAAGAGATTTTAACCATCCAATTGATTTTCAAAAAGTTGAGAAAGTAGTATCAAGCAAGTCCATGGTCGACAGGAATATAATTGAATCTTGTTTCATAAAAAGCAGTTTTGACAATAATATGAATATTTCCTTTGGTTTATATAAATTAGATCCATTTATAATTAATAGAATTTGGGAAGAATTTAATAATACACTGGACAAATAATCTTTAAAATTTCTTATTTCTTGGGTAGAATAGTTTGTGAGGTGAGTTGTGCCAAGGACCTATCCAAGTTGGGTCGGCGCGCGTCAGGTGTTTAAACCGTTGTGGGATCTGATAGTGAGGTGCCGGCCAGACCCCTTATATAGCTTCCTTGGATGCTTTACTTTCATAGTTCCTTGATAATGTGAGTAGTCACGAAAGCGCTTGGAATTTCTCTATTTTTTCAGAGTGGTTGTTTTGCATATTCTGAAATCACCTGTTTACTGTGATCTTATTGCATATATATATATATATATATATATATATATATATATATATATATATATATATATCTATATATATATATATATATATATATATATATATATATATATATATATATATATATATATATATATATATATATATATATATATATGTCGTGCCGAATAGGCAGAACTTGCGATCTTGGCTTAAATAGCAATGCTCATCTTGCCATATAGGACAAGTGAAAATTTGTGTATGCAATAATTTCGCCAAAATCATTCTGAACCTAACGAAAAAAATATATTTCACTGTGTTTGTTTAGTATTAAATTATTGTAAACAAATCTAAAATGTATTTAGTTGGGTTAGGCTAAAATAAATTGTTCTTGTTATAATAAGGTTAGGTAAGTTTTCTAAGTTCCTTTTGGTGCAAAATTATAAATTTTTACATCAACATTAATGAAAAAAATATATCTTTAAACGTATAAGAGAAAATTTTAGAAAAGACTTAATTTTAAATGAGTTCTTGCTAATTGACCAGTTTTACATATTCGGCACGACATATATATATATATATATATATATATATATATATATATATATATATATATATATATATATATATATATATATATATATATATATATATATATATATATATATATATATATATATATATATATATATATATATATATATATATATATATATATATATATATATATATATGTATGTATATATATATATATATATATATATATATATATATATATATATATATATATATATATATATATATATATATATATATATATATATATATATATATATATATATATATATATATATATATATATATATATATATATATATATATATATATATATGTATGTATGTATATGTATGTCGTGCCGGATATGTAAAACTGGTCAATTAGCAAGAACTCATTTGAAATTAAGTCATTTCTAAAATGTTCGTAGGTTCGAGTCTCTTTCAGCCAGAGATCAGTGTTTGTGTATATTTCGCATGCTCTCGCGAATTCATTGCATTGTTCAAATCTCTAGTAAGGCTGATGCATGCAGGGGATGAGATGAAAAGCTGTAAGCCTTCTCCCTGAAAGCTGGCTGCCTTGGATCAAACGTGTAGCGCATGCTCCACGCCAAGGTATTGGTCCAGTGTGGGTAGATTGGTAAAGCACTGCGTACCTTGTCCAAAGGTTCTTAGGTTCGAGTCTCCTTCAGCCAGAGATCAGTGTTTGTGTATATTTCACATGCTCTCGCGAATTCCTTGTATATATATATATATATATATATATATATATATATATATATATATATATATATATATATATATATATATATATATATGTATATATATATATATATATATATATATATATATATATATATATATATATATATATATATATATATATATATATATATATATATATATATATATACACACACGCACACACAGAGATTTGGAAAAAATCATAACAAAATGCCTGATTCCAAACGAAAAAAAAAAACTATAAAGAAAATGTGGAAGAGGAAAATCTGTTATTTTTTATGTTTTTACTTTTAATGTTAAATCTTGAGATGATGCCTCTCTCTGAGAAGCTGAAAACTCACCCAGTGAGTTGCTACCAAGCACATTGAAGCAACACTTCAGTCACGTGTTACCAAACACAGTGAAGCAACACCTCACATTCAGGTGCTACCTAACACAGTGAAGCAACACCTCACAGTGAGGTGCTATCTAACACAGTGAGGCAACACCTCGTAGTGCGGTGCTACATAACACAGTGAGGCAACACCTCGTAGTGCGGTGCTACATATCACAGTGAGGTAACACCTTACAGTGAGGTGCTACCTAACACAGTGAGGCAACAGCTCACAGTGAACTGCTACTTAACAGAGTGAGGCAACACTTCACAATGAGGTGCTTCCTTACACAGGGAAGCAAATCCTCACAGTGAGGTGCTACCTAACGCAATGAAGCAACACCTCACAGTTAGGTGGTACGTAAGACAGTGAGGCAACACCTGACTGTGAAGTGCTACCTAACACAGTTTGGCAACACCTCACAGAGAGGTTCTACCTAACACAGTGAGGCAACACACCAGAGTGAGGTGCCTCTTAACAAAGTGCAGCAACACCTCACAGTGAGGTGCTACCTAACGCAGTGAGGCAAAACCTCACAGTGAAGTGGTACCTAACACAGTGAAGGAACACCTCACAGTGAGGTGCTACCTAACAAAGTGAACCAACTCCTCACAGTGAGGTGCTACCTGAGGTTGTCACTAAAGTCTGGGATATTAGTATGAAATATCCTTAGATTGTACCAACTGTCATGGTAGTTTTTATTTTTGTTACAGAGATGTTAGCAGCTATATATTTATTACATTCATCTCTGAAGCATATGGAGTTACAACATAATTATTCAATAGAATAGTGGATTTCAATCCCCCCATCCTCCCACTTGATCTATCTGGGCAGTTGTGAATGTCTGTGTATCCCGCCTTACTTAAGCTTGGTTTCAGCAAGTATAATATAAAAGATATCTGAATTTAGAACCTAGGAGCGCCAGGACGTCATCATAGTGCTTACCCCGGAATCTAATGTTGTAATTAAAAATTTTTATATTCCTGGCAATGCGAGGACATTTTTTGTTTGGGTTGCTGTGTAGTAAAAACAAATACTTTTATGTAAGCATTGTTTAGGGTCTTAGATTGCATAGGTTTAAATCAGGTACGATGTTAACATTCATGAAATATTGGGTAAATATAATACACTCTGAAGTGGTAATCTGGATAAAAATGGCAACAACATTTGCCTGTAAGTTTCTTTTGAGGTACAGTATAAAATGCCTTTTCGCAGTCCAAGAATATGAAAGCTATCTATCCCCCTCTCTCTCCACTTTCACTTGCGATTATGTCATAGATCTTCAGCAGTTTAGTAAGACAAGATCTGCTTGATCTATAAACGCACTGATTTCTACTTACGAAATCACTTCCTTCTGATTATTTTTCCCTTACATGGAATACATGTCCGTGATACTGGCATTTAGTTCAACAATTCCTGTCTACTTTCTTAAATATTGGGACCGTATTTATTGTTCTCCAGATCTCTAGAAATTGTCCAGTGTCCACTGACTAGTTGTGGATCCTAGATAGTGTTTCACACAACGCTCCTTCTCATAGAATCCATGGTAACACCTTCAGAGATCTCACTGCCTTTGATCTATACAAGTTTTTTTTTTTAGTTGTTACTCTGTTTTGTATATATTTTCCAGTACCCGGCGGAGCACTCGTTGTTTCAGGCCCCTGTTATTTCCTTTTATTTCACGCTAAAGACCTATTTAAATTGCTTGTTCAACACTTTACAAACTTCTTTGTCGTTTCTAGTGAGTTATCCTTATTTTGTTGTCTTTCCATGTTGCTGTGAGGTAGGTCTGGGTTTTACTGTAATGTCATTCTCAAACTGCTGCTCAGTAATTCTCCACACACTTGCATATACGTTTGTGACTCTTCTTCACTATGTTGTCGAATGTCAATCGCCATCTTTAGTTTTTCGAACTCTTGTTCATTTCGTTTTTTTCTTTTATTGAATCTCTGGTTTAACCCAGGGCTCTGTTGTTAAGATTTCCCACTCTTCTGGGCACAAATTTCTCCTTTTCCTCCCGGCATTTCCCGGCTAGTACTTCAACATTTCATTTGCTGAATTTTCTTCCAGCTTACTGTCTCAGTGCACTGCATTTGGGAATTCCTTCATCTCTTCAAAGTTTCTCCTTCTGAAGTCTGGTATCTCACAACCTTCACCTGCCTCTCGACTCTCAATATGTAGTTCGTTAAGTAATATGGTGAGCATCACACAGGTGGCTCTGGTATTCCATTTCACCTGTGTCATATGAGTAGTATGTTCTTGTCGATCTAGAAACACTGGCGGATTCCAGGATAATGACCATGGAAAAGAATGTGATAATGAGGGGTCGGCATAACCTCAGGGCTGTCAGGGTACAAGTTTAATATGTTTAATCATCCCCCAAGGGGATAGAGAGACTTATTCCTGTGTATTACTAAGTAGGAACAGAAGCAGTACAAAGGATTCAGGTGACTGGGTGGCAGATTCCAGGATAATGACCATGGAAAAAGAATGTGATAATCGGGGGTCAGCATAACCTCAGGGCTCTCAGGGTACAAGTTTAATATGTTTAATCATCCCCCAAGGGGATAGAGAGACTTATTTCTGTGTATTACTAAGCAGAAAAAGGTAGATAATGATCACTTCTTACTCCCCAAACTCTGCTCCCCTGATAGATGGGAGAGGCAGTACAAAGGATTCAGGTGACTGGGTACAAGCTTGCCATCTCCGAGGGAGTTCCCCCGGTCTGCTGCTCACTGACGCAAGTGCTACTTCTTCCCAACACCGACTGGTTCAAAGAATGCGGTAATGGAAGACAGCTTAGCCTCGAACTGTCAGAGGACTTAATAACTGGGTGGGGTCACCACGCGTCCCCCAAAGGGGATAGAGAAGTTTATTTCCGTGATGGGAGGCTAATACAAGGATTCAGGTGTCTGGGTGGGGTCTCTGAGGGAGTGTTGCAGCCAGCCTGCTGGTCTAGGTCACTGCTTCTTTCGGGGTCATCGGCGTGATTATCTGGCTGCGCTCGCTCTCCGGGTACATCGGGGGCATCTGTGTGAAAAAAAAAAAGGATAATAACCTAATTTTTCAAAGGTAAAACAAAAGTCTCACTTAGCAAATATATTTATTAGTTAACATTACATTGTTTTATTCCTCCTCTCCCTCAGAACAGCTAGCTTCTAAGAGCATGAAACTATGAGCAGTGGCGGAAGATCTACCTCTCTCGCGTCGATGCTTGACCCTGGGGAAAAAATCTCTTACGGTGTTTTCTCTTCCCCGCCAAAGATTGCAACTGTCTCTCATCTCTAGTTCCTCTTCTTCTGTACTCCCTTCTTCAGTACTGCTATTAGCTCCCTCGTCTTCCTCCACTTTGTCATCTGTTTTATCTTTAAATAATTTAAACTTTGTTTCTCCGGCATCTGGAAGACCATAGGATACAGAGTGATAGGCATTTACTTACTAAGTTTTTCTCATCAAAATTGGGATTAATGAACTGGTTATTGGCTTGAGCAAACGTCCTAACAGCAGTGGTGAAGCCGCCTCTTATATTAGACTGTATGATGTTATAAAGCTCCTGATCAGTAATTAATTCTAATTCCACTCCACTGGTTTTTAAGAAAGCATCATAGGGAAAACCGGGGAGAGAAACATAGTGAACAACATCTAGATTATAGATGTTGAATAATAATCTCCTATGCAAGGTGAATATGTCAGCCAGAAGCCCTACATCACAGCTGAGATATACTAGGAGATAGTCTCCTAGAGTTTGACAAGCTGTTTTCTCCCAAACCAGGATAGGATAGGATAGGACTCACAGGTAAGGACCCCGAGGGGCGAGGGGCAAGTGGGGACAGTGCGAAGAATAGATGGTGAGAGGAATGTCTTGAGTTGAAGAGAGAAGAGTCAGGACTAGACCCAACTGCTAAGCCTGGATAAACAATAACGAAGACGACATAAAAATAACAGGGACTCTGCGGGTGCTGACAGCAACTGACTGGAAGCACTTCAATCTGCAATGACTGGATATGGTTCAGGGACATGTTGTTGCAAAGGCGACGCAAAACGCAATCTCAAGCACTTCAGCCCTAAAAACGCACAAAGACACAGCTATACGGCAATGGCACTTTTAAGTTATTTTTATATTTTAGCAAAAAACAGACAAGATGAGCATGATCGAATTCTTCTTGGCTAATATGTTTCTTAGACAGAAAACTGTAGAAAGCTCTTTTTGGGGGTAAAGTCTTCTCTTCGAGCCTTTCTGGGGAGCTGCAATATTCATAAGAAAACACTTGTTTGCCGGTTAATAAGCATCCCTAACTTTCGGGGGGTAGATGACTTATCATCGCCTCTGTGAATTTCAAGGGTGATTTTGAAGCTATGTGCGCCTGAGCCAAACTAGCCAAACCAGCGTACAAGAAGGCTAGACTATCCAGGAAACGTAGTGCTCCTATTTCTACCTTTAGGAATTTATATCCCTGTTTCATTAAAACATTGGTTGGGGCTTTAACACTTAGTTCTTTAATTATCAAAGCCATATCATATGATAGGTTATGAATAATAACAGGCAAATATTTACCTGAATTTTTCTGTCTTAAATTGCAATTATTGCAGAGGGCTCCTAAATAATTAGCCTTAGGCATAAGATGGTCATGATGCCTCACCTTTGGTTTGGTAAGAGTAAAGTCCTGATGACAGAAGTTGCACTTCTTCTGTATGGCAAAATGTATATGCTGCTCCCTGGTCATATGAAGCGGATAACAGGGAGTGTTCATCTTTATCCAATCCCATAAAGACGAAAGCCTATCATACATATGATCAATACACTGTACCCCCCGATGGACATATCTATCTATTATAGTGTTATTTCTGTCTATCACTATATAGCCATAAGCTATTGCTACGTGTCTAGCTGTTATTACCCCCTCTGGCTTACGATTATCGAGGTAAGCTTCTAAATCCACAAAGGCAGTATGAGAGGGCAAGTAGCCCTTGTGAGTATTTTTGAATTTGCAAACGCTTCCAGCTGGGGGAAAAATCAACTTTTGTTGGTTGTCGCATGAATTGAAGTGAGTTTTTAAGTTGCAAATGTCACTATATTCACTTAAACAATTCAAGCAAAAGTGCTTATTGCGTGAATGTTTTCTCGAGAAAATTCTCATATATTTCTGGAAGTGTTTGATTAAAGCTACATGAGTCTTTCCCAACAATAACAGGGGCACTACCAGTGAATATTTATTACTACCCCGACGACATAAAGTAGCATGATAGGTCCCTTCATGAGAAGTTAAGCAATAAATAAATATTGATATTTTGTTGTCAGACTCGAGTTTGTGGATGTCACTCCACTGGACAGGGAGAGTCACTCGCGAGTAATTGACAAATTTCTGAAGGCTATCACATCTAGATAAATATCGTCTGATTTTATACCAGCCCCAGCCAAGTCTACGACAGAAAAAGGCCGCCAGACATTGAATAAAACAGCTATTTTTTACTCCTCTCGGGTTAAATATCTGATTTTTCCCTCGTAAAGATGTGGGATATTCTAT
The DNA here is from genome assembly GCF_038502225.1 of Cherax quadricarinatus. Lineage (NCBI taxonomy): Eukaryota > Metazoa > Arthropoda > Malacostraca > Decapoda > Parastacidae > Cherax > Cherax quadricarinatus. The sequence continues at coordinate 20,441,733 of NC_091349.1, forward strand.
ATAGTCTCCTAGGTATCCACGCACTCCATTCTTGCATATTACAATATGAAAACCCTTTATATAATCTAGTATGAAGCCTGATCCCTCGCCCGATGAAATTTCAGTTTCTAATCGCGTGCTAAGGTACACCCTCCATGACCGTAAGAGCCGAGATATATCATCTCGTGTAACTAGTTGCGCGGGAAAAATTATATAATGCTCACGACTGTCATCCTCTCCCAGTAGCGACTGTCTGCGCAGAATAAGCCTCAGTTCGGCATAAATCCTAAGAGCATTTTCATAAAGTGCTCGTCCTGATAGAACAGTGATAAAATGCAATATATGTTGTATAAATGTTGTTGCGAAGGTCTGAAGAAATAATATGGGGTCGTGTTTATGAGAGTCAGGAATTGAATATTTTATTCGGCAGAAGTGACCTTGAAAACTGCTTGACTGTTCCATTATGTGAGGTTCCTCTGAAATGGAGTCGTCTCCCATTTCTGTTTCGCTCTCTTCCTCATCCGAACTAAAATCGTTTTTTTTTACCTGAAGTGAACCTTCGCTTAGCAGAGGAGGGGGAACCCAAGAAAGAGTAGTAATGATCCTTGGAAGAGGAGCTGTCACTTGTGGTGGCTGGTCTCCATCCACTGGGACCGGCAATCGGCTCGACTTGCTCTTGTGGGAGTGTTACGGTCGAAGACTCGCCGGAGGACACACACTGATCTGCATAATATAATTAGCGAAAGTTATTTATTATTCTTTTGTTTTAGTGTCATACTAGACTAATTATAACTCATGCGATCTTTTAAAAAATGTTACTGTTAAAGTATAAAACTGGGAGAAGCTAAGCAATCTATGGAATATATGCAGTTCTCAAAATGATTTTTATTCTTGTTTAGTGAGATACTTTATAAACATATCTTAAAAAATGTTTGACTGTTAATAAAAATAATTGATTAAGAAAAGAGCGCTCACCTCTTTCTTCCTGGCCCGCCCCCCGGATCGTCTGCTTGGAGTATTGCCCCGCCCCAACTGTTGGAAAAAATTATTATTAGCTCAAAGACTTATTTCATTATCTGAAAATAGCAGTTTTAAGAAAACATCATTTCAGAGCAATAACCTGGTAATCTCACCTGTCACGCATCTCCTGCGATGAGCTGTGACATTCGCTACACACACTGATAGCCCCCAGAAACTACAGGGGAATGTGTGATGAGCTGCATCCTGAGGGTACAATCGCCCGCATAGGTGGCATCTGCGAGCTGGGTGATGAGCCATAGCTGTAAATACACACACGCTCATATTCTATAAATTATTATTTAAATTATAGATAATATTTTAATCTCCCATAGACAGAGAAGTTTTTACCTGCACTAATCTAAGCTGGTAACTTTCTTGAGTGAGCGGGAAGACCACCTTTCGCCCTAGACGAAAAGGTGAGCGTATTTATAGCTCACTTTTAGGATAGCGTGCTCATAAGGTGCTTAATTTTCCCCAAAGTAGAGGTACGGTTTTTCACATCAGTCTCTCTCTATTTTCACGAGAATCTTTTAAACAAAAATCCCTGCAAGTCTATATATTATAAATATAATCTAGAAAAGATTTCTTATTGTCAATAAAGTAGGAGGGATAAAATCTGGGAAGAACTCTTTTCCCGAACGAAAAAATAAGAATTTAGACCGGGCAAGTAGGGAGGATTATGTAAATTGCCATAGTCATGTGAATTTCCCATTTGTATAAAGCCGAGGCGAGAGAATGATTAATTTATAGATTCTGTCCATCGCCAAAACTAAATATTCTTAAAAATAATAATAATAATAATAATAATAATAATATATTTTTCCCCAAAATAAAAATAAATAAATAGCCATCAGCTGGCAGAAAGTGGTGGAGCCTGCTTCTCTTTGTCTGTGACCACCATTCTACCCACCGCCACCTGGCGTAGGGGCCCCGCCCGAGGAAGTGAAACTGCGTAATATCCAGACGACCTTCACTGTCGGTCGGGCCTTTTTTCTATGGTCTCCTGGCGGGAGAAGGACGTGCTGGCATTGTTATCTTCATCTCCGGGATAAACTCCCCCCCTCCCCTCTGCTTTGAACTAAAAAGAAATGTTTATATATATAAGATGATTCTTCCACAAAAAGGCTCATTTGAGATGGGAAGATGGACAAGGTCTGTACCTTTACAGAGGAAGAGTTGAATATTTTCAGAGAGCCTGCAAGAATACTTGTTGCTGGTTTTAGCGGGGCAGGCAAGAGCAGTCTAGTGGAGCGTTTATGTCAGAAATATGCCTGTTCTTTCGCGAGAATAATCATTTCCAGTCTGGATGATAAAACACCCTTTGAAACAAATCACCTCTCTTAGTGAGAAAATCATTTTAGTGAAAGGTCTCATTAACCCGGCAGATTACCAAAATCCCCTTGAGACAGACAATAGCTCTCTGTATATAATTGATGACCTTTTTAATGAAGCAGTTAAGAGTGATATTATAGCTAATATATTTACTAGAGGAAGACACGAGAAAATATCTGTAATTCTCATATCTCAAAATTTATTTCCACAAGGAAAATACGCTCACACGATCACGCTTAATTGTAGCCAATATATTTTATTAAGACAACGAGATCTGTCTCAGTTGGAATGTCTCGGGCGACAAATTTATGGAAAAAATCTAGCCCCGAAATTTGTTGAGATATATCGTCACGTCACTGTGGATAAATACGGCTATCTTCTGGTTGATTTAACCGCTCCAGAGGAAATTCAATTACAAAGCTTCATTACCGGAGAGGGCAACTGTGAAACTGTATACCACTGGTAAAAACAAAATGGCCTTAAATTCACATAAAAGGAAAATTCTAGAAAAAGTATATAGAGACGTCAATAGCCCCGGTGGCTTTACTGGGAATGTTAACAAACTTTTTAGAGCGGCTAGGGAGAAAAATGCCTCTATTACTTATAAAGATGTAGTAGATTATCTCTCTTCTCAGAGGGCCTATACTTTGCATAAATTGCAGCCTCTGCGATTTCCCAGATGGAAAATCATAGCCGCTGCCCCTCGCGTTATACTCACCTGCGACTAGGCGGACATGACTTCATTACATTCCCACAATGGCAGCATTAAATATATTTTGTTATGCATTGATGTCTTTTCAAGGTTAATGAAGGTGGTAGGGCTAGTCAGAAAAAACTCAAAAAGCATCTTGTCAGCCTTACGAAATATTATAGAAAGCCCCACCTTCTGTGGAATTTCGAGATTACACACGGACAGAGGGACCGAGTTTTATAACCGTCCTCTTCTGAATTACCTAAAAAAAAAAAATATTAAATTATACAGTACCTTCTCGGACACTAAGGCTGCAATAGCGGAACGAGCTATTCGCACGCTTAAGCATAGAATCTACCGCTATATGACTTTAACAAATTCTTTAAAATACATAAAGGTATTACCAGCCATAGTAGAAACTTACAACTCAACTCCTCACACCTCTCTCAAGAAAGGTCAACCTCCACAACAGGTGCATTCTCTGAGTCTTCCTCGAGACATTCGTCGGCAGTTTGGGCTAATGTATTTAAATGCCCGTCCTCATCAGCCTCGTACTAGTCCACGGCTGACTCCTTTAGCGCATGTGCGGATAACTAGCCACCGGGGGACTTTTCACAAGAGTTATTGGCCTCAAAACACCGAAGAAATTTTTAAAATCCAATCGGTTGATAATTCGCAAGTAATCCCCACATATTCTCTTATCGACCTGAGCGGGGAAAGAATACTCGGACAATTTTATGCTCAGGAATTAATAGAAACATCTCTACCTGAATTTTTCCTCACTAAAATATTGAGACGGAGAAGAAAAACTGACGGCAGTAGAGAATATCTGGTGAGCTGGGTGGATTATCCCCGAAGTGCAGATAGCTGGGTGCACGAGAAGGACATGCAAAATGTCAGACCGGGGTAAGCCCCTAGCAGTGCAACACAGAGAGTTATTAATTTTATTAAACAAACTTCCAGCTAAAGCTCGCAATCGTATTATTAAGGAATTAAAAAAAAAAAGAAATTAATTGCATATCTGAGATATTTACTAATTTTCTTAAGAAAAATCTAACAGTAGAACCGACTATTTTGAGCAAATTAAAGAAGTTTAGAGGAGACATTCTCACCGTTGCCCGTAAACGAACTCCACTTTATAAAAAAAAAATATTCTTCTTTCGAAGCATGGAGGAGCCATCTTAACTACACTCTTACCTCTGGTCAGCGTGGAGAAGCCATCTTAACTACACTCTTACCTCTGGTCAGCGTGGAGGAGCCATCTTAACTACACTCTTACCTCTGGTCAGCGTGGAGGAGCCATCTTAACTACACTCTTACCTCTGGTCAGCGTGGAGGAGCCATCTTAACTACACTCTTACCTCTGGTCAGCGTGGAGGAGCCATCTTAACTACACTCTTACCTCTGGTCAGCGTGGAGGAGCCATCTTAACTACACTCTTACCTCTAGTCATCTCGCTGATTAGTAGTTTTATAAAGTAAAAAATAATCGAAATGGTGGTAAAGGAATTTTGTCTCATCCCTCGGCTAACTGCCGAAAAATATATTTTTAAAAATGGAACAAATATCTTACCCACTCCTAAGCGCGAATCTCCTTTTCCCCGCCTTCACAGAAGCACCGCTCCCACCACTATGGTGCGTAGGAAGGAATCTTCCAGCCTCTCGAGAGTGAAAGTGAAGCCAGCCCAAAGCAAGGATGAGAAGGTCAGGACCGGCCCCGGCGTAGCAACTCGCCCTCATAAGGGTAATTGCCGCTTCGAGCCACCACCTCCCACGAGCGGGCACCCGTCCAACCTCTTTGTTCAGACGGGTAAGTCCCCCATAAAAAAAACAAATAAGCTCTCTCGCTGTAATGGCGGCCGTGGCGGTGGCGACTGTGGCGGTGGCGGCCGTGCCGGTGGCGGCGGGGGCGGCTGCGGCTGCAGTGGCGGGTGCGCTCACGGCAGCTGCTGCGACGAGTCTAAGAGTAAAAATAAAATCCGAAACAGAAAATAACAATAGGCAATAATAAACTCCCGCCGGAAATACTTTTATCTTTAATATCAAGAAAAAACAATAGTCTTTCTCTCTCGCCTGAGGACTCTTCCCCAAATTTAAATGAAATAATTGATCTGTATTTCACGAGAGAAGAATTGCCATACGTGAAATCCATGCTGAATCTTTTCAAGAATAATCCTTTTATTCGCTGGGATAAGAGAGGTATTTTATTCCCTCCATACCATAATTTAAACATCTTACAAATCATTAAATCTTTGACAAGCAGTCGAGCGTACATCGATAAAAAACTTTTGCCCGTTGTAAGGGAATTAGTAACCCTTATTAGATTAGAGACAAGATTTGTAAAAAATCACAAGGCGAGAAAACAATTATTAAACGGTTTTTATGTTAAAAAGAGCGTGGAAAAAAAGCCGCTCTGGCTAGCCTATTGAAATTTAAGCTTTCATAGAGTCGAGAGAAGAGCTTTGCCTGCTTTAGTAAATACCGGGACAGGATAGAGGCAAGAAGTTCCTTCTCGAAGTGCTATTCTTAAAAAAAAAAATGTACCAGCCATCAGTTGATTATCCCGAGAGAATTAATCTCCCGTTGAATGAAGAAGGAGAAAAGGACCCCAGTTTGTCGATATTATTACATCAATAAACGTCAAGACGAAAGATTTATCAGCAAGTGTGTTACAAGGCTCGTGTGATACAAAGTTTATGGCAAACCTACGAATCCTTCAAAGTCAATTGCCCCATGACCAGATTTACTAAGACTTTTGATGAAATTGAAAAATTATATGACAATTTTAATCAGAAAGAACTGACGGCTGAAATCAGACGCTTAGAATATGCTATGCATGATTTCCGGGATATGATAGAAGCTTTTGAAGGGGCCCAAACCTTGTATAACCACCTTAGACGAATGTCGACCTAGAGCAGCCCCCAAACCCCTACCAACCCACCCGCAGGAGTGGGAGGCTACAGCGGCACGGTATTTAAACCCCGCTGCCGACATACCGATAAACATTATCCATCTCTCTCCCTCAGCGAAGACTCTAAGGAACCCAACTGTTGAGAAGAATGGAATATAAATTGCCAGTAATTGTCGGGGGAATAACGGACGAAGAATTCCTGGAATATGGGGATTGTATCGTGTATCCCCACAACGCTACTTCTGCTCGTCCCTACAAGCCAGCTCTTTCACTCTGGGGAAAATATCCATTTTCCCAAATTGAGCGAAAATCGCTAATCCTCGTGAACCGTGCCATAGCTGCAGATCGGGGCACACCTGGGGAAATTGTCCAAAAATCACCCCCACCATGCACCAACACCCTCGATGACAGGCCGGAGGATTTTTTAAGACCGCACCTTGCAGTGCTAATATGCCAGTTCTCTGCGGGTCCTTGTCTTGAACAGAATGAAATTGCACAACAGCAATTAGAGCGTAGTCTCGACACGCATTATGTACGCGGTTTGAGCAAGGACACGCAACAGAATCGACGAATTTGGTTTAAATTATGTCTGGTGTCCCTGGGACGGGCGGTGATAGCCAATGGCAACATCAAACAGGTAATTTTACCCCAGTACATTGGCATGAGCAGAAAACAGGCTGATGAATGGCACACTGAATATCTCCCTCTCATTAACATATTTCAAGACATATTACTGAAACGGGAAATTCAGACATGCTTGCTCGTACCGTCAGTGACCCCATATTTGACAGTACCTAAAATCATCCTAGATGAGGTGGAAATTGAACGCGGTGCCTCCCCCGAAACTCTAGAACGGGAAATACTACAGCAGTCTGTGGAGAAGCAAGGCACTAGCAGCAACAGCGGCGGCAGCGGCGGCGGTGGCGGCGGTGGCGGCGGTGGCGGCAGCAGCAGCAGCAGCAGCGGCGGTGCCAATGGTGCTGACATCACTCCAGCCGGTGGGATTGGAACTAAACGAGACAGTGGCATGCGTGAAATGGACATGCCTGATGGGGTCGAGGTCCCTTCACGCGGAAAACGCAAACGACAGCACGATAATGTGGATATTTAATTCCTAAATGCTGTAACTAATAAAAAAATAAAAATGTAAAGTCTTCAAACTAAAGTTTTTTTAACCCTTTAAAAAAATATATATAATGGTCTATATTTTGTATTTGCTTCATACTGTCTCTGTCCCTCAACATGGACAGAGGGGGTCTGGGGAAATATATCTATTTGAGCAGTTTAGAAAATATTGACATTTTCGACAATACCGCTTCAGCCTTTCAAAATATAATTACTGCGATGCCTTTAAATCCATCCTTGAACTACGAAATAGCCTTGCTTAATGTTTTGTATCCCAAAAAATTCAATGTTCTAACAAGAGACGATGCCGAATGCGGCATTGACATTATACAAAATCACATTACTGAAACAGGAATAAGTACAGAAGCAGTAGTCCACCACTTTCTATCAAAAAATGATGTTTTATCGACGGATACCAGCCATATTATTGAAGAAATTAATCGACAGCTAACAGCTGATTTAAAAAAAGCCTTTAGAGATAATTTTTCGGTACATTTCCTAAAAGGTAAAATACTCATTTATGATGCCGGAATTGGGAGGGTTTTAGTTTCGACCAGATCGCGATCCTTTATGGGAAAAAACCATGCTGCCACTTTATTTAGAGCTCAATTTAAACCAAGAATAGCTCGGGTGCTTGGGCTTAGCAGCGCTGAAAAATATTATTTATTTCGTAGTGATGTGCCCGAGGGGGGCTCCCTCCCCAAGCAGATTGCCCCATTCAAACCTGATCCCACAGCCGGAGTTGATTATGTTTTAATATATAGTGATATTGTGGAACCGCAAATATACGGCAGTCAGTTAGTCAATATTCTGGATGCTTTCGCCTTTCAGGAGAGTTATTCAAAAGGCGCTCATCCCATGATGTACAAACCTCTATGCATAACTAAATTAGATAAAATAGCCATCAAAGTGACAGATCAGTTTGGTCGTAATCTGTCTTTTGAAAGCGGTCATTCCACTACCGTAGTGTTACATGTAAGACCGATAAATAAATAGAATCAACTCAGCATAAAATGGTTATTGTTTCTCTAACAGCCAAACATGCGTGTACCCTTTCAAGTGCCCTCTGAGCAGGAATTTCTGAGTTTATTCTCCCTGAAACCCTCCCATGTGGGGGCTGGTCTGGGGGATATACAAACTTTTCACGCGCCATACAGAGTCCGAGGTGGGGGATTTTTTTCGGCTTTAGCGGGTCTAGCTAAAAGAGCTTTACCTTTTCTTTTCAGAGTGGCTGTGCCAAGTGCAGTAGAATTTGGAACTAAAATGCTCGATGATTATCAGTCTGGAAAAACAGACATGAAAGCTGCTCTTAAATCTCACGGGATAGATGCTTTGAAAGGAGTTGCAAAGAAAGTTATTACAGGTGGCAGAGTAAAAAGGGTGGGTAAGCGACGGGTGAATAATAAATGCAGGTTAAATAAACGCCGACGAAGTCAAGTTGGTTACAAAACCGATGTATTCTCTCTCGTATAAACAGTTGCTTATTAGCCATGGCGGGTGTCGGGGCTGAAAACAGTGGACTCAAAGTCCCATTAAATGATTATTCTTCAAGCGTCATTAATCAATTCCCGCGACCGCATAGACTGAGACAAGTTGAGAGTTCCATAGCTCGCACTCAAAGTTTTGATACTCTACCAGTAAACCTTCCTCTCTCTCAGAAACTAGAGTTCCCGGAGCATTTCTAGATTTAGGCAAAATAGTTATAGAATTTAGAGTGACTCTAACAGAGGCTGATGGGCAAAGCCCACTAGGAGACACAAACAACGTCGGTCTGATAAATGGACTGTCCAACACGTTATTTAAAGGTGTCCAGTGTTTTCTGGGCGAGCAAATAACGGAAACAAATTCTAGTTTTAATTACTGGTCATTTATTAAACTCTGCAGCTCAGTAAAATGAAGCCAGTTGTTGAGTATCGCCCGACTGGGGTATCTCTTGCCCGACTTTAAAGGAGGAGAAGGTATAACTTAATTGTTCGATACAGCCTATTTCGCCTGCACATCAGCAAAAGAACCACAGATACTGACAAAGAATGATAAAGAACAGGGCATAACTCTGTGTTTTCCCTTGGCTCTGGACATATCCACTCTGGACCAATATCTGCTTGACAATATCGATTTAAAAATTAGGCTGGAATTATCCCCTCAAGCGTGAACTCTGAAAACAGACGATGATGCCAGCACATACCAGCTCCATATTAATTATGCTAAGCTATGGCTTAATAGGGTATACCCATATACATCAGCTTATATGGCCTTGAACAAGTCTCTAGCCTTAGACGCAAAGCCGATAATGTATACTTTTAATTGCACTCTAAGTAAAAATTATGTGCTAGGTCACAATCAAACGAGCCTCCTAATAGATCAGCCAAGGGGTCATGTAATTCCCGCCAAAATTTTCATGGTAATTTTGCCCATGACAGCCTATGCAGGAAAACATAAGGAGAATGGTCTATATTTTGAGCATGGGGATCTAGCCAGTTTATCCGTATGTATTAATAATAATACAGTTTATCGCATAAGCAGTGATTTCCCCCATCATTATAGTAAATTATATTATGAAGCCATTAACTCTCTGGGCATTGAGGAAGAAAATTTAATTCTCTATGAATCATTTGCCTCTGGGCGAACCATCAATATTTTCAATTTAACAGACAGCCAAGTGGAAGACGCTCTCCCGATTGAAAAATCTGGTAACTTGAGAATTGAATTACAGTTCTCTAAGCCTGCCCCTCATAATAAGGTAGTTTTATTATTTGCTCAGACCACTGGTGTTTTATCCATCGACCAGAATAGATCTGTTCATTGTGATGTGCGTGCATAAATAAAAAAAAAATGAATTGCACAGAAATAAATAATAGTTTAATTCCAGCCCTAGGAAATAAAGTCACATATATTGGCTGTTTCACTATAGATGCTCTAAAGCAAATAAGATTAGATGGCTATCCCTCAGACAGGTCCATAGTGCTTGTAAGCAATATTCTTCCTTTGTACAGTTCAAAAGTAATGGGTCATTTTTTTTCTCTTCTCTTGGACAAGAAAAATAGTCTATCCTTCTTCTTTGACAGTTATGGGAAAAAACCAGAGAATTATGGCATAAATTTAAAAAAATTTCTTAAACTAAATAAAATTAAATATTTATATCGTTTATCCGGCAGAACACAAAGTGATTTTTCACTCACTTGCGGTCTATATGTTATGATGTTTATTCATAAAACAAGCCTTGTGGGATTAGAAAGAGCTTTATATTTTTTTTTTTTAAATTTTCTTGGAAAAAATCGCTTTTTATCAATGACAGATTAGTGATAGCATATGCTAGAGAGAATTTTAAAATGTTGCCTCCCTGTGAAATTACATTTTGCCTAAGTAGTCAAGGTTACATTTGTGCTTCCCTCTCTGAGGAAGGTCACCTCTGATGAGAGTATCCCCCAAATACCCCTCCTGGCTGGTAAGGTCCTCTCTGAGCTGTATATAAGAGCCCGCTGAAGCTGTCTTCCCCACAAAAGATAGAGGCTGACCTCTCCATAGCATTTACTCTCATCATGGTGAAGGAAGCAGATATTCTCGATTCCGGTAAGCGAGAAATTTATTTTGCTAAAACTTCTCCTTGAATATTAACAAAACAAACGAGCGCAAGAGACTTATAATAATTTTTAAAGTTGAGTCTCTTTTTTCAACAGTTTTCATTGGACCAGTCAGAATTTGTAAAGTTTTGATTTTATCGGCTGGTAGATTGGATACTTCTCTTTGAATATTAACGAAGCAAACGAGCGCAAGAGACTTATAATAATTTTAAAGTTGAGTCTCCTTTTTCTTCAACAGTTTTCACTGGGCCAGTCAGAATTTGTAAAGTTTTGATTTTATCGGCTGGTAGATTGGAAGGGAAGGAACACGTCGGCATCAAACTCCTAAACCGGTGTCATTGTGATGATAGCAGGAAACGCAAAAATAGACTTCCTCAGGAAAGGGTATGTCTTCTGTTTCCCTCCTTTGGTAGATTAGAGACGAGTTCCCACTCCTTTATTTGAAAGTGATAAATATGTTCTCTTTATGACTTACAGCCTGTGGAAGATGGGAACAGTTCATCTGATATAGAGGAGCCTATGAAGAAAGAACCAGATCTCGACAACGATGAAACGCAGAGCCTTCCCTCATGTCAGTCTGATGACCCCGTTGTGGACCTCTCTACGCTTGCTACTGCTCAATCTGATGACTCTGTTGAGGTCACTGCCGCAGCAGGTGCTGAACAAACTGGCGACCTTGAAGCAGACCCTGACAAGCAGTCGGAGAAGGAAGGGAAAACAGCCGACGTGGGAGTAAAGGCTGGAGATGGAGTAAAGGCGGGAGATGGAGTAAAGGCGGGAGATGGAGTAAAGGCGGGAGATGGAGTAAAAACGGGAGATGACATACCTGAAAAGGAAATCATTTTCGAGCGGGAGGTTATCAATCTTACAGAAAGTGAACAGGAGGAGCGCAGTCATTCAGTCTAACCACTAAAACTTGCACAGTTTCGCCCCTTTGCTTGCACTAAAAAACTTTGCACAGCTTTTGCCCTTTTGTATGTGAATTAATAAAAATATTGCCAAACTCTGATTTTTATTTTTTCTTTACATATAACTATATATTACTATCTTCTCTAGTCTAAACAAATATACTATATAGATATAGATATATATATATATATATATATATATATATATATATATATATATATATATATATTTAAACAATATCACACCACTTAAGCCTCTCCCCATCTGAGAGCAGATAAGAGGAAAATATATGTCAAAGTACCTATAAGAGCTCTATCAGCACAAAGGTCTTCCCTAGATGACCTTTCTCACTGCTTTAAGCCTCCCCACCTGGAAAGATCTAGCAGCCGCGAGAATAAACGGTACCGTAGTACCCGGAAGAACCTTTTTTGCCGAGGTACGGGCGGACGAGCAACATTCCCTCGGAGACCAGCTGTCCTCCATTACCGCATTCTTTGAACCCAGCAGTGTTGTGAAGTAGCAACAGTTGCGTCAGTGAGTTGCAGACCGGGGGAACTCCCTCGGAGATGGCAAGCTTGTACCCAGTCACCTGAATCCTTTGTACTGCCTCTCCCATCTATCAGGGGAGCAGAGTTTGGGGAGTCAGAAGTGATCATTATCTACCTTTTTCTGCTTAGTAATACACAGAAATAATTCTCTCTATCCCCTTGCGGGATGATTAAACATATTAAACTTGTACCCTGAGAGCCCTGAGGTTATGCTGACCCCCGATTATCACATTCTTTTTCCATGGTCATTATCCTGGAATCCACCACCCAGTCACCTGAATCCTTTGTACTGCTTCTGTTTCTACTTAGTAACACACAGGAATAAGTCTCTCTATCCCCTTGGGGGATGATTAAACATATTAAACTTGTACCCTGACACCCCTGAGGTTATGCCGACCCCCCATTATCACATTCTTTTCCATGGTCATTATCCTGGAATTCGCCAGTGTTTCTAGATCGACAAGAACATACTACTCATATGTACTTCGGGTATACGCAAAATCCTGTCTTGCTGGGTTCTTCTCATTTTCTTTCTTGTCGTGCCTATAACATGCTCCTATAAAAGCTTTCCCTAACTACCATCATGACATTTACGAAATATTTCTGAATGTATATTATTGTTTTCTCGTTGCTGGTGTCTATTTTAACACACTGTTTCCTCGGTTAGGTGTGTCACCTACGTATGTTCATAGGTGATATATGTACGTTTGTCCTGATAGGTGGTCAATTCTTTCTATCAGAACTGAGGAACTATCACCTCAAAATTACCTATCCACTGCTATTGTTTCAAGTGTTATAATTAAATATTCGCCTAAAGAAACAAGCGGTGCAGGCGAAGCTGTTCTATATTAAGGATAACTAAGTGATGCACTTGTCAGTATTGTAGATATTGTTCATTATTTCGAAAATACAGTTTTTTCAATTTTCCATTTCAGGAAATGTCATATGACAGCACCGAGTCACATGGAGTGAAAGATCAAGCACAACAATTTATTAGCATTTGTGTTTCATCTAATTCAGAAATAAATGAGGATGGTCAAACTTTACAAGAGACAGAATCAAAGTTGCAAGACGTCAGTGAGTGTCAAGTTTCAGATGAAGACATAATCAGAAAGAAAACAGAGTTAAGAAGTGATGAGGACGCAGTGAAAAAGAAGAAAGTTGCGCCAGACGGTGGATGGGGATGGATCGTTGTATTCGGCGCCTCATTCATTCTGGTACAGTTTACTTTTCTCTTAGATTTTATTTCAAAATAACGGCTGTGGCGTAAGTCACTCTACTAATAATATTTTTCTCCTCATCCCACAGCTTGGTAATACGGAAAAATTGGTTAAAACTGCAGAGAATGGATTTTTTTTTCTAATCTTTGCTGCAAAAATCAATATACTGAATATACTGAATATACTCAATATACTGAACAACAAACTAATCAACTCACTACTATACCCAGCATATTAAACCACAAACTAGTGAACTCACTGTGGCATTAAATGACAAACCATACCACGGGCGGGGATAGAATCCCCGATCAGACAGTTATGACTCTCTGATCGCGAGTTCTAACCCCGCTCGTGGTATGGTTTGTTTGCAATCATGTCATTACGATTTCGTGAGTCATTAAATGACAAACTAGTTAGCTCGCTACTTTACTTAGCACATTAAACCACAAGTTAGTCAATTTACTGCTGCACTCAACATATTAACCACAAGTTAGTCAATGCACTGCTACACTCAAGATATGAAGGTTGATGAGTCAGCGCAGATATGTACAAAATCAAGATGTAAACCGGTCACTGAATGATCCAAGAAAGATATCCCCATATTGTTTACCCCAAGTCCCTCGTACCTCAATACATACTACTGCAGAGGGAAGGAAGCATAAGTTGGAAATGCAGTTAAGTATCAGAATTAAAGATTTAAAGCGAGTCAGAACAGTCATTTGCAAAGTTCAATATAGAAATAAATATCACAAATCCTCTAATAAAAGTGAAAAAAAATTAGGATATATGCAGCCCAAACCTAATTCAAATTTATAATTAAGAACTAACAGGGAGACCAAGATACTGAAAATAGGATTTCAGTTCTCATGAAATTTAAAAACTCTTTAGGTTTTTTTCATTTATATTCAATTACAAATTTTCTAAGTGTTATAAGAAAAATATTTGATATGTTTTAAAGAAAACCCAGTTTGATGAGATTTGATTTAAAGAAATGGCAGATTGGCGCCCACCCAACTCAAAAATAATACAAAAATACTTCCAAATTGGATACAGTAGAGCCATTCCATGTCAAGTGAACCAGAGCTCCCCACCTCACTATCATGTCAAGTGGACCAGGGCTCCCCACCTCACTATCATGTCAAGTGGACCAGGGCTCCCCACCTCACTATCATGTCAAGTGGACCAGGGCTCCCCACCTCACTATCATGTCAAGTGGACCAGGGCTCCCCACCTCACTATCATGTCAAGTGGACCAGGGCTCCCCACCTCACTATCATGTCAAGTGGACCAGGGCTCCCCACCTCACTATCATGTCAAGTGGACCAGGGCTCCCCACCTCACTATCATGTCAAGTGGACCAGGGCTCCCCACCTACGATATTTTGGCAGTTTCGAATCAAAATAATTGCTCACTGTTCTACTAAAATAAATGAAACCTTGTTATCTTACACAACTTCTAACATTTAATCCAATGGATCTATTACGGATTTTACATTTTTTAAAACTGACATAAAGATTGACCCTAAAAGTGGGGAAAAAAATCAATGCATCAAAAAAATTTAGCCTTCTTTGGTACGTGTAATAATTAAGATATCAAAATGAAAATTCGTTTCCTATTTTGTGGCATAACCTTATTTACAAATATATAGTTTCTACTTGCAATACTAGCTCCTTTTAAATTTAAATGTTCGCATTAAAAAAAAAACTAGAAAAAGGGTAATTTCAATGTGCTTTTGCAAAAAGTGTCATCTTGAAACATTTTCAAACTGCGTCCATTAGAAAGAACATGTTTTAAACAACATAAAAAAAATCAACAGGTTACTGTATGCTGATGTCATATATTGTGTGCTGAGAAATGAAGTTCTTATAACACGTTTCATTATTCGTTTTCTAAAAGGCTTTAGACGACGGTAAATTAAATATATAGACAGTTTGATAGCAAATTTATAGTATAGAAACTATGGAATGGTGGTCCCACAACATGTATCGTTGGAAGAGGAAAACCCTCATTAGCATGAAAATTGCATTTAAATCGGTACAAGACTTATCCACAGACAACAAAGCACTGCTTATTCGACGTTCAAAAGTAAATCTATGGACGATGACCAAATTTGTTTACATCATGAAGCAATGTACCTCGAAAAATATTAAAACAATGCAAAGACATGTTGCAATCCATTTAGATAGCAAAATCATCACACCAAAACAGGACTTTTGAGAGTCGATGTTCAAACGATGTAAGAATTTGAATTAACTGACAAAGAGCAAAATCAAACTCGGATAAAAAAAATTTGTTCTAAATGTAAAGCTGATGCTCGAGTAGCGGAGACTTCAGTTGCCTAGTCTTCATTTTCGGATAATTTTGATATGGGCAAGTCTGTCACAATTAATAGAAGCTTGATCGCCTTGGATGAATCACCCTTGAAATTTTCGAGAGTAGTAGAGATAAAGAGGGCTAAACAAAACGAAAATATGAGCAAGTGCAGAATACTGGGAGAAATTTTTTCATGGGTAGAGGCGTGAATAACAAATAGGCAGCAGAGAGTTTGCATATATGTGGAGAAATCAGACTGGGGGCACATCACAAGCAGTGTTCCACAGGGATCAGTGTTAGGCCCCATGTTGTTCAAAACCTACATAAACGACATAGATAAGGAATAAATAGCGATATAATCAAATTTGCTGATGATACCAAAAGGGCCGTCCAATTCATTCTAATGAGGTCAATAGAGCACTCCAGGATGATTTGAATAGACTGATGCAGTGGTCGGAGAAGTGGCAGATGCAGTTTAATATAGACAAATGCAAAGTTCTAAATGTTGGACAGGAAAATAACCATGTCACATATAAACTAAATAATGTAGATCTTAATATTACGCACTGCGAAAAGAATCTAGGAGTTCTGGTTAGCAGTAATCTGAAACCATGACAACAGTGCATAAGTGTTCGCAATAAAGCTAACAGAATCCATGCTTCATAGAAAGAAGCATAAATAATAGAAGTCCTATGGTTGTTCTTCAACTCTATAAATCTTTGTTTAGGCCTTATTTAGAATATGCTGCAGAGTTTTGGTCACAGTATTACAGAATGGATATAAATGCACTGGGAAACGTACAAAGGAGGAAGACAAACTTGATCCCATGTATCAGACAGCTTCCCTACGAGGATAGACTGAGGGCCCTGAATCTGCACTCTCTAGAAATGCGTAGAATTTGGGGGGACATGATTGAGGTGTATAAATGGAAAACAGGAATTAATAAAGGGAATGTAAATAGCGTGCTAAAAATATCTAACATATACAGGACTCGCAGCAATGGTTTTAAATTGGAAAAAAATAGATTCAGGAAGGGTATAGGAAAACACTGGTTTGGCAATAGAGTCGTGGATGAGTGGAACAAACTCCTGACCACCGTCATAGAAGCTAAGACATTGTGTAGTTTTAAAAATAGATTAGATAAATACATGAGTGGGTGTGGGTGGATGTGAGTGGGTGTGAGTATTACCTGACGAGCTTGTGCTACTAGGTTTGATGCCGTGCTCCTCCCTTAAGTGACGCGCCTGACCTCACTAGATCAAGGCATTGGCTTAAGCCGGTGGGAGAAATGGACCTGCCTCGCATAGGCCAGTAGGCCTGTTTTGCAGTGTTTATTCTTTTTTATGTTCTTAATGATGCATAAAATCACTGCCACTGCCGGACTTGATGTTCAGAACATTTGATCATCTAGTCAGGTGATGAAATGCAGCTTATGTGAAGACTTAATTTCTCTGTTTGGAGTAATGAAGAAGGAAATCGAAATAACCCACAGATCAAAAAAAAAAAAGTGTAAATATTGGCCTTACCTTCAAAAATTTGGTCTATTGAAATTTGGAGTTTCAGAGCATATGGTGAAGGCGGCCAGAAAAATTATGAATGAACAACGTATTTTGGCTTTGCCAGAACCAAAAGTTGGGAAGCAGTTGTCGAAAGAGTTTGTCAATAGAATACAAGAATTTTACGAAGACTGTATTCAGCAGAATGTGTCCTGGCAAGAAAAATTGTGTTCTAGTTCTAATTGAAGGAGAAAAGATACACAATCGCAAGCGGTTTGTGTATCTTTTATATAGGATATGGTATATCATGAAAGGAATGTTGCTGAAATCGAGTTTTCAGAATTTTGTGAGCTCAGGAAAAAGTGGTGCATAACAGATATATTGGATCACTTTTTAGTTGTAGCTACAGTGAGAGTAAAAGGTAGACGGGATACGAGGAAAATGGAAACAGCAAGAAAGAGAGAGGTGAAGGTTTATAAACTACAGGAGGAGGCAGTTTGGGTAAAATATAAAGAACTGTTGGAGGACAGATGGGCTAGTGTGAGTATAGGCAATGGGGTAGAAGATGTATGGAGTAAGTTTAAGAATATAGTGTTAGAGCGTTCAGCAGAAGTTAGTGGTTACAGGAAAGTGGGTGCGGGAGGAAGAAGAGCAGTTGTTGGAATGATGATGTAAAGAGAGTAATAAGAGAGAAAAAGTTAACATATGAGAGGTTTTTACAAAGTAGAAGTGATACAAGGAGGGAGAAGTATATGGAGAGAAAAAGAGAGTTTCAGAGGTTGGTGAAGCAAAGTAAAAAGAGAGCAAATGTGAGAGTGTGTGAGATGCTATCAACGAATTTTGTTGAAAACAAGAAAAAGTTTTGGAGCGAGATTAAAAAGTTGAGAAACCTAAGGAACGAATAAATTTGTTAGTAAAAATAGGAGAGGAAAGCTATTAAATGGAGAGTTAGAGGTATTGGTAAGATGGAGGGAATGTTTTGAGGAATTGTTAAATGTTGATGAAGATAGGGAACCTGTGACTTCGTGTATAGAAGAAGGAGGAATAACATCTTATAGGAGTGAGGAAGGACCAGTTGTGAGTGTGGGGAAAGTGCGTGGGGCAGTGGGTAGAATGAAAGGGGGTAAAGAAGCTGGAGTTGATGGGATAAAGACAGAAATGTTAAAAGCATGTGGGGGTATAGCTTTGGAGTAGTTAGTTCTTTTATTTAATAAAGGTATGGAAAAGGGTAGGGTACCTAAGATTGTCAGAGTGCATGCACGGTTCCTTTGTATAAAGGCAAAGGGGATAAAAGAGAGTGCAAAAATTTAGGGAAATAAGTCTGTTGAGTATACCTGGTAAAGTGTATGGTAGAGTTATTATATAAAGAATTAAGAGTAGATGAACAAGGAGGCTTTAGGAAAGGTAGGGGGTGTGTTGACCAAGTGTCTGCAGTGAAACATGTGGGTGAACAGTATTTAGATAAGGGTAAAGAGGTTTTTGTGGCTTTTATGGGGTTGGAAAAGGTGTATGATACGGTGGATATGGGCAATGTGGCAGATGTTGCAAATGTATGGAATTGGAGGTAGGTTATTGAAAGAAGTGAAGAATCATTATGAGGAAAGAGTATGCAAGCGAGTGGGAGATCGCTTCCTAGTAAAAGTAGAACTTAGACAGAGATGTGTGATGTCAACATGGTTGTTCAGATTTTTAAAGATGGAGTTGTAAGAGAAGTGAATGATTGGGAGTTGGCAAGAGGTGTGGGGTTTAAAGACAAAGAATCTAATTCAAAGTGGGAGTTATCACAGTTGCTCTTTGCTGATAACACTGTGCTTTTGGGAGACTCTGAATAGAAGTTGCAGAGGTTGGTTGATAAGTATGGTAGTGTATGTAAAAGAAGGAAATTACAAGTGAATATAGGAAAGAGGAAGGTGATGAGGATAACAAGAAAATTAGGTAACTGAAGATTGTATATCAGATTAAGGGAAAGAATATGGAGGAGGTAAATGTATTCAGATATTTGGGAGTGGACGTTTCAGCAGATAGGTCTTTGAAAGACGAGGTGAATCATAGAACTGACTAAGGAAAAAATGTGAGTGGTGCACTGAGGAGTGTGTGGAGACAATGAACTGTATCCATGAAAGCAAAGTGGGGAATATGTGAGAGCATAGTTATACCAACGCTCTTGTATGGGTGTGAGGCATGAGTTGTGAATGTTGCAACAAGAAGGCTGGTGGCAGTGTAGATGTCATGTCTGAGGGCAATGTGTGACGTAAATATAATGCAGAGAATCCGTAGTTTGGAGATTAGGTGGAGGTGCGGAATTACCAAAACTATTATCCAGAGGGCTGAGGAGGGGTTACTGAGATGATTTGGACATGTAGAGAGGTGGAACAAAATAGAATGACTTCGAGAGTGTATAAGTCTGTATTGGAGAGAAAGCGGGGTAGTGTTCGGTCTAGGAAAGGTTGGAGGGAGGGAGTAAAGGAGGTTTTGTGTGTGAGGCAAGCGTGTGTGAGCGTGTTAGATTGGAGCAAATGGAGACAAATGGTTTTTAGGACTTGACGTGCTGTTGGAGTGTGAACAAGATAACATTTATGAAAGTATTCAGGGAAACTGGCATGTTATACTTTATTCCTGGAGATGTGAAGTACACTGCCGGCACTCTGAAGGAGGGGCGTTCATGTTGTAGTTTTTTAACTGTAGTGGAAGGACGCCTCTGGCAAGTCAGTGATGGAGTGAATGATGATAAAAATTTTATTTTTTTCGGGCCACCTTGCCTTGGTGGGAAACGGCCGATGTGTTAATAAAAAAAGTCAGAACGTCAAACTCATGTTGCAAGGAGCCAATATTAAAGACGACCACAAAATGCTTATAGAAGACACTGTTTGCAGTTTGAACTCTGGATGAACTTACAGTTTATCTCCAAGAAATATTTATAGACTGGGATCTAGATGAACCAATTGAATTGAAACAGTGGATGCATACCGACCATGGAATGCTAGAAGCGTCCAAACTAACGTTGGATGAATTTACCAGGAAGCCTACGAACATAATTTGGAAGCTGACAAGCCACTATTTTGTGTCAAAGTATCAAAGCAAATATCTGAAATCCTTGAAAGTGAATTTTGATAAAAGTGAAATTATTGTTGTGATGGACTTTGCAGACAATTACTCATGTGTTGTACAAGATGCTGCTCAGGACTGTCACTGGGAAATTTTACAAGTTACATTGTACCCGTTTGTTGCATATTACGTCAACGAAACAGGTATCCTACAAGTTACGACTAAATATCTGTTCATTTGTTCTTTTGCAAAGCTGATCCAGTTTTTGAAGATAAGAACCAAAGTTGCTAGAATCCCCTGTTTTAGTGATGGCTCTGGCGCTCAATGTAACATCTTCAAAAATTATGTAAATTTGTGCAATCACAAGATTGATTTCAATGTTGAAGCACAATGGATGTTTTTTTTTTTGGGGGGGGGAACAAGCCAATAGAGATGGTTATCAAAAACCAATGAACGACCAAATACTGACACCAAAATATCTAATCGAATTTGGATACAAGAATATATATGGAATTAAATATACATTTGTTCCCAAAGAAGAAGTTGATGAACACAAATGGTTTCAAGAAGAAAGATGGCAAGAAAGCAACGCAATAGCTGGAACGACGGAGCATCACCAATTTGTGCCACTTTACAGAAACACCATAGGCGTAAGCAAATTTTCGAATGATGCCATCTACTTCGTTTTCATAACTTCCAATATGGGCACTAAAATGCCAGGCCTACAAATATCATAACTGCTACCCGGTAATTACATTGCTTGCATTTACGATAACAAATGGTGGATTGGAAACGTTGTTGAAGTACCAGTGGAAGAAAGTGACACCTTGATAAAGTTTATGCACATACACGGTCTGGCCAGTTCATTTTACTGACCTGAAAGACACGACGACATTTGTTGGGCGTTGTAGCAGAACCTCATTTCCATGCTTCCCATTCCATCAGTTACATCATCTGGGCGACAATATTAGTTTTCATAATTTTGGGGGGCAAACGTGAGCCACCTATTTAAAGCAATGCAGTGAAGAAATCAAGTAGTCAGAACTTGGGAACCTAGATTAAGGAACCTCGTTGGGTTTGGAACCTCAGCAGAGAAACTGAGACTGTAGGCTTGGGAACCTGAACAAGGAAACCCACTTGTGGCTGAGATTGCATAGCTATAGAGCTTGGCCTGTATGGTAACGGGATTGCTGGATCAAATTGATTGAACCAGTAGTGGATATGCCACCAAGGACCAAAACAGTTAAATACTTCTGTGCTTTTCTCATAAAGAGTGCTGAAAAAATGATCACATGACACGTCCAGCTTAAAAGGTCAACCATACTACAGATTTTCACAGATCACTGAAGCTATAGTAACCTGTTGTATTTTTTTGGACGTTGTATGAGTACAGTGAAAACTGAAGCAACTTTTAAAACATGCTCTTTCTAATGGACGCAGTTCAAAAATGTTTCTAAATTACTTTTTTTTGCCAAAGGACATTGAAAAATACCCTCTTTTCTGACTCAACATGAGTCATGTTGACGGCAGTGAAGGGACTTGAGCTAGAGTTCGTCACGGCCACGCTAGCTGGAGATTCGTCTGTAAAAACTTGCATTTGTGGTCACAGTGGTGCCTGTGCTAACCTTCCTATGGTGTAGAAATATACCTAGTTGGATGAATCTTATTGTGGCTAGCTGGTCTAGTGGCTAACGCGACGGGCTGGAGTTTTGAGACTCTATGACCGCGGGTTCAATCCCGGCCGGGGGTATGGTTTGTTTACCCTCTTTTCTACTTTTTTGAAAAAAAAAGTGAAAATTTTAATTTAAATCAGACAGGAATGAAACATTCTCCCAAGCTGAAACTACATATTTGTAAACAATGTTATATCACAAAAAAAGTAAACGATATTTCACTGGAATAACTTTATTATCACACGAGCCAGAGAAGGCTAAACTTTGACATTTTTTGACGCATTGATTTTTTGTCCCACTTTGAGGCTCAATCAGCATGTCACTTTAATAGAAAATAAATCCATATTAGTACCATTGGATTAAGCATAAGAAGTTGTAAAAGACAGCAAAGTTTCATTTACATATTTTCGTTGAAACACTGAGAAATTATTTTAATTATAAAATACCGAAATTTCATAGGGTTATGGTACACGGTCGCATCATAGTGTCAAACAAAGAGTTTTATCTCAACAACCATTTCACTGATATTTTTAAAACTTTCCCAAACTTAGTTTGAGACATGTAAGATTCAGCACACCAAGTTTCATCATAATCCATAATGGTGAAGTGGGCACTTTTCTAAACTCAGACCACTTGATATGGAATGACCCAATAGATTTTAGTATTTGAGGCAGATCAGAAGCTACATTATATAGCCTTTATATGGAAAATTATTTATTTATTTAAACTGACGAATGGTATTTTACACAACTCAAAGAGAACGCCAAGTTTTCTTTTTATAAAACCACCAACGGTAAAATTTTGAAGTCGATCAGGAAAGACATTCTCAAGTAAATGATCTGATATTAACGTTTCAGAGTTTTTCTAACAATTTCAGTAAAATTTAAAATTTGCACTCACACAGATTAAACTTACGGAGTAACATCATTCTTACAGAATGTGTCATCATTAATATTTTGAAGCCGACCAGAAATAAATAGTTTATTGAATAAATATGGAATATCTGGACTAATGCCACCCGACAACAGCATGAACCTTGTGTTCAATAAACCACACCAGTTGTGAAAATTTCAAGTCTATCAGATGAGTAATTCTCCAGTTATGGCACAGATTCCAACGATTTCAATATTTTTAATTAGTTTATAATATTAACAAATTTGCCAGTACACAAAGAAAACTTAATAGAGAGATACATAATAGCAGTGTCCAGACGAGGGATACATAACACCAGTGTCCAGACGAGGGATACGTACTGGCCATAAGATGCATCAATCATTAAATATTGTTGTTCAGAAGAGCTAATCTGAGAGTTATTTAACATGACAAAATAAGAATAAAATTTCACACTAATTTACTCATAAAATGGGAAAATAAGCATCTACACATTTTAATTTTACTCCCTATCGTCTTCGCATTATGAGGCAACTTTTTTTTTAATGTTTGAATCAACGCTGCTGATGGATTTGCAAGTTAATGAATCCATTTTTTGGATAATTGGAATTGGTTAAACAACTTTAGCTATTTGTCACATGTAAATGAGAATTGTTTCAAGAATCTGACCTTAGTTACTATACTCAAGCTTTGAAATTTTTAGATCTACCGTATGAGGCCTTAAGTTATGAACAAAGGAAAATAAAAAAATGAAGGAAAAAACGGATAAAAGTAAAAGAATCTGGCAATCTCTTAAAAGACCCTCTTCAGTAATGCCTAATAACTATTAGGTATCCACGAAGGGCTACAGTTCATTTATCTTGTTTTTCTTTCTTTAAATTTTCTATTTCATTTTTAGCTCATAACTCGAGAACGATTCATCAAGTCGTCTTCAAATTTTAAATGATTTTGCACTATAACGAGGACCAAATTTAAAAAAAAACGGTTAAGTTATGTGCTCTATGACCAAGGTTGATGGACACATTCCCAGGGCGGCATCAAACGTTCACATAACATTCCTCCTAATTCGAAGATGGTGAGAATGAAATTCAAGTATATAGGTACAGATTTGACTATTTTATGTGTAAAATGTGCAGTTTATAACCCCCTGAAATCATATTAATTTAATTTAATGGCTGATGCAATGTATCAAGAGGATAATATTCATTTAAGTTTTGTTTGAAGATTTCTTGAAGTAAAATTATAACAGGAAATCTTTGAAATCTGAAGAATGGTTCATCTAATCAACTTCAAATTTATATTACTGCTGTGTTTTCTGGAGCACAAGACTCATGTGCTGTTACCGGATGGAGTAAGTCCCAATTTGCCGATATCTTTGACTTAAAGAGTATTATCCATTTATATTCAAAAGCTGAAAATGTTTCTTCTGACCGGCTTCAAAATATTAGTGTCAATATATTCTGTAAGACAGATGACACCTCAGACATATAATTTAAGTTGCTGCATATTTTAAATTTTACGGAATTTTTAAAAAATCTTGAAATTGGTGGAATCAGTTCATTACTGGAGAATGTATTTTTTAATCGGCTTCAAACTTTTCTTTCCTTTGCTTGAATCGATTTTGAATGCATCACATTCCACAGGTGTTGAATGATTTCTTTCCTTTTGATATATGACTGGAAAATATCTCTTTGCCAGTATTAAACTTTCATTATTGACGTGTTTTTTTCTCTTTGGAAGTTATACCTTGCTTTGGGTTGTAAAAGTTTTAGTATAAGATAAGATTTCGTTCGGATTTTTAACCCCGGAGGGTTAGCCACCCAGGATAACCCAAGAAAGTCAGTGCGTCATCGAGGACTGTCTAACTTATTTCCATTGGGGTCCTTAATCTTGTCCCCCAGGATGCGACCCACACCAGTCGACTAACACCCAGGTACCTATTTGCTGCTAGGTGAACAGGACAATAGGTGTAAGGAAACGTGTCGGAATTTCCACCCGCCGGGAATCGAACCCGGGCCCTCCGTGTGTGAAGCGGGAGCTTTAGCCACCAGACCACCGGGCCACCCAAATTATAAAAGACTATTGCTTAGAATGAAAGTCGTTGAAGCAATTTTTACCTTTATGAATATATTTACCTGGCATATGAGAGACAATAGAGCATGTGACTGGATGTTTGTTTGTGCTGCAATGTTTGCAAGTTAATGACTTGGCATTCACTTGATAGTGATATACCATTGCAACATACTTCTCTGTCATCAGGCCTTATTGCATGTTGGTACTGCACTAGAGTAGGTATTTACAAGTTAAACCATTCTAGCTCATCAGACTCTGGTTCAGGCTCGTTATTATCAGAAACAGATATATTTTGATATCTTATGCGAGTTAGTTAGTTTAATATCTTTATTATGCACCCCATACCCATCCTGTGGGCGGTAGTCCAAAGATTACAAAGGTACATAATGGATCCAGGGACTGGACCCCAAAGTTATGATAGCTGAACTAGTTACAAAGGTAATGAACTCCAGGTAGATCTACCTGGAGTTTACCTGGAGAGAGTTTCGGGGGTCAACGCCCCCGCGGCCTGGTCTGTGACCAGGCCTCCTGGTGGATCAGTGCCTGATCAACCAGGCTGTTGCTGCTGGCTGCACGCAAACCAACGTACGAGCCACAGCCCGGCTGATCAGGAACTGACTTTAGGTGCTTGTCCAGTGCCTGCTTGAAGACTGCCAGGGGTCTGTTGGTAATCCCCCTTATGTGTGCTGGGAGGCAGTTGAACAGTCTCGGGCCCCTGACACTTATTGTATGGTCTCTTAACGTGCTAGTGACACCCCTGCTTTTCATTGGGGGGATGGTGCATCGTCTGCCAAGTCTTTTGCTTTCGTAGTGAGTGATTTTCGTGTGCAAGTTCGGTACTAGTCCCTCTAGGATTTTCCAGGTGTATATAATCATGTATCTCTCCCTCCTGCGTTCCAGGGAATACAGGTTTAGAAACCTCAAGCGCTCCCAGTAATTGAGGTGTTTTATCTCCGTTATGCGCGCCGTGAAAGTTCTCTGTACATTTTCTAGGTCGGCAATTTCACCTGCCTTGAAAGGTGCTGTTAGAGTGCAGCAATATTCCAGCCTAGATAGAACAAGTGACCTGAAGAGTGTCATCATGGGCTTGGCCTCCCTAGTTTTGAAGGTTCTCATTATCCATCCTGTCATGGCAAGTTACAGAGGTAATGAATCAGCCTCACTCCTATACATGGTTACAGTCATGAACAAATTACAAAGTAATGAACCACTGATACGTCCACACCTGGTCACAACTGTAATGACTTATAAATACAAATATTAAGTGGGTCATACACCCACACGAGCGCGCGCGCACACACATACACACACGAGGGCGCACGCACAGACACATGCACACGAGCGTACAAATGTATGCATACACACGAGGACGCACACCCACACACACACACACGCACACGCACACACACACACACACACACACACACACACACACACACACACACACACACACACACACACACACACACAGAAACACACACAGAAACACACACACACACACACACACACACACACACACACTTGGTAATGCTTTATTTACAGCTAGCAAAGTCAGAGTATTTCTCCAGAATGGTCTGTAATATACCACTGTGGATGAAATACTTTGCCATTTCTTGAACATTTCTGAGTGAGTTGTTTCTAAATTCATTAATTTGATCACACTCCAGTACATAATGACGCAAGGTGTGACAATAGTCCATCTGGCAAAGTTTACATTTCGTTTGGTCTACATCTGGTGGTGGTGATTTAAAACTGCCATAGATATTTGTAACCCAGCCGGAGCCGGGCAGTAGTGACATCCAAGAGTCTGCTTATCTTGTTGGATGCGCGATAGTCATGTGGTTCCTACTGCATGATGAATGATGATAGATGGGCTGACTTGTGTCAATCTCCCTAAGTCTTAAGTCAATAAAGTTCAATTGAAGTTCTTTTCGTATTATTGTTTTCAAACTGCTAACTGACAACCCAAAACTGTAATCTACCCCCTCTTTGAAAGCATGCAGCTTAACACCATGCAACAACTAGAACTCGTCACCCAAAATCTCCTGAAGTTTACAGTTATTGGGCACGCCGTGAAATTTGTTGTCCTTGTTTTGATAAAAATTATTTCACTTGCATGGTACAGTCAGTATAATGCATCACATTAGATATTTATCTAAACATGCCTAACACCTTCATTTTGGCATTATAAATAAAAGAAAATATTTATCAACACAATGAGGATTCATCCAACAGAAAAACAGACATCACAGATTCGTCCACACCTGGTCACTATTGTAATGAGTTAGAAATACTAATATAGAAAGAATGAGCTGTTGATTTAGGAGGCCTTCTTTATGTTGCCTTCTTTACTCTCCATTAACGTCAACGTGCTCTCTTGTTTCCCACAAGTTTTCTGTAACCTTCTCACTGCCATTGTTTAAGACACAGATCGCCTTAATTCGCAGATTCTTTCTGCTAAACTGTATTACAAACTTCAGTGTTTATCTCAGACATCCATTCGTATAAATTCTCCCTTACTGACAGTTTAGCTGATATGTCTTCTGTCACATTCTCCCAACATGAGCTTGAACTTCTTGGTTTGTTTTTTCCTTTGCTACTTCACCTACCCCTCTCGCTGGCAATAACCTGATAAGATCTTTTGATTCCATTCGTCAGTCTCACTTTCGGAATCTTTCCAACCTGTTCATTTTTTGTGGTGTTTTCCTTCCTGCTCTTGATATTCTGTTGTCTAAGAATAACCACTTTCCTCGATGCTATCAACTTGCCCTTTCTTCTTTTAAATCTAATTCCAATATTGTCATCCTCTCTTCTGACAAAAGTATTCTGTAGTTATCCTTGAACGCGAGGATTACTTTCACAAAGCTGAATATATCCTTGCTCTCTGACTCACGTACCTACACCCTCTCGTTTCCATCCCTCTTGATCGCATCAAGAGAATTTTCAACAATAAACTTCGGACACTCCGGACTCTGTCCTATTAAACTTGATATCCCTCTACGTCACATCTAATCCTCCAGATGTGCTGTCATTTAGTGTCTTGCCTCTTGGCTGGTCAAAACTCTCACTCCTTTTGTTAGTACTTTTTCCCCTGCTCACTTCTATGGCTCCCGAGATTTCATCAAACGTGTTCGCCTTCATAATTTTCTCAGAGTGAAGGCCAGTGCAAGAGTACATCTTCTCCCTGTACCTATTGATGCTTTTATTGATCTTATTCGCCTTTGTGTGGACTCTTAACTCTTTTTCCTTTCAGGGTAAATTATATTCTCAAACCTTCGATGACACCATGGGATCTACTCTATTCCCTGTTCTTGCTAACCTAACTTTGAAACCGTTCTTCTTAATGGGTCCCCTATGTAGATAATATTTTTATCTTTCGCAGAATGAATCTAGTTTCTTCCAATCATTTCTCGATGGCCTTAACAATTTAGCTCCTTTCATCAAGTTTAAACTGGATAAGAATCTACCTCTTTGCTTCCTTTCTTTGATGTACATGTCCATTGCTCACCTTTGTGTTCAGTGACATGTACATTCCCTACTTTTTTACCATGCTCCCACTACCAAGAAAAGTGATCTTATTTCTCTCTTTCCCCGTGCCCTCCGCATTGTGACCGTCATTGAAACGGAAATTTCTTCATAATTCGTTTTCTCGTCTTGGCTACCTTTCCGATTTCATTAACTTTGACTTTTCAAGTACCAAATTCACAACTCCTGTGAAATCTGTTCTCTGCCTTTCTTATATTTCCAGTGTTTTTAAACTCATCAACTCTCCATTCCTTAGACATTAAACATAAATTTTACCTTTCGCAGTATCTAGTCCACACTTCTCCTCCTGCTATAGATGTCCCTGGTGTCTACTCTATATCATGCTCCTCTTGTCCTCTTCAATACTTTGGAGAAACTGAAAGACTCAAGGAACACAAAAGAAGTGTTAAGCTTCTCGACACCAGTAATGCTCTTTTCTGTCATGTTAGAGATCACAGTCATCCTATTGACTGGTCCTATGCTAAAACTGTCTATCCTATTACTAGCCTTTACAGTCGCCGCCATGTTGAAACATCCCTTATACTCAACTTCCCTTGTACGAATCTTTGTCCTGGCTTTGTCTCTGTAGATGCCTTCATTTCTCATTATATTGTCAGGTGCCAGACTCAGAACACTCGTAACTTGACCTCGTCGTTTATCCTCCTCTCCCTAAATCTTCTCCATTCCTTTTTTTTGCTTTCTTTTCTTCTGCCTGTGTTCTGTCCTTCAGATCTCTCTCTCACTGTGTTTTTGGTCCTTCATTATGGGCTCTTAGCTCTCCTGCAGTCCTCCTTTTTCTTGTCCTTAGACTGACCCCAACTTCTACTACGACTATCACTCCATCACTACTAATATTGCTACTGTTATTACTGTTGCGTAACTTCACGTTTTTCTCTCCTTTCTTTCTCTTGTACCACTGAAATTACTCTCCTTACTTTTTACTACCACTAATACTACTACTACTTCCACTACCAGCCTTACCACTACCTATGTTTACTACCACTTATACTACTACTACTTCCACTATCAGCCTTACCACTACCTATGTTTACTACCACTTATACTACTACTACTTCCACTATCAGCCTTACCACTACCTATGTTTACTACCACTTATACTACTACTACTTCCACTATCAGCCTTACCACTACCTATGTTTACTACCACTTATACTACTACAACTTCCACTACCAGCCTTACCACTGCCTATGTTTACTACCACTTATACTACTACTACTTCCACTACCAGCCTTACCACTGCCTATGTTTACTACCACTTATACTACTACTACTTCCACTACCAGCCTTACCACTACCTATGTTTACTACCACTTATACTACTACTACTTCCACTATCAGCCTTACCACTACCTATGTTTACTACCACTTATACTACTACAACTTCCACTACCAGCCTTACCACTGCCTATGTTTACTACCACTTATACTACTACTACTTCCACTACCAGCCTTACCACTGCCTATGTTTACTACCACTTATACTACTACTACTTCCACTACCAGCCTTAGAACTACCTATGTTTACTACCACTTATACTACTACTACTTCCACTACCAGCCTTACCACTGCCTATGTTTACTACCACTTATACTACTACTACTTCCACTACCAGCCTTAGAACTACCTATGTTTACTACCACTTATACTACTACTACTTCCACTACCAGCCTTACCACTACCTATGTTTACTACCACTTATACTACTACTACTTCCACTACCAGCCTTACCACTACCTATGTTTACTACCACTTATACTACTTCAACTTCCACTACCAGCCTTACCACTGCCTATGTTTACTACCACTTATACTACTACTACTTCCACTACCAGCCTTACCACTGCCTATGTTTACTACCACTTATACTACTACTACTTCCACTACCAGCCTTACCACTACCTATGTTTACTACCACTTATACTACTACTACTTCCACTACCAGCCTTACCACTACCTATGTTTACTACCACTTATACTACTACAACTTCCACTACCAGCCTTACCACTGCCTATGTTTACTACCACTTATACTACTACTACTTCCACTACCAGCCTTACCACTGCCTATGTTTACTACCACTTATACTACTACTACTTCCACTACCAGCCTTACCACTACCTATGTTTACTACCACTTATACTACTACTACTTCCACTACCAGCCTTACCACTACCTATGTTTACTACCACTTATACTACTACTACTTCCACTACCAGCCTTACCACTACCTATGTTTACTACCACTAATACTACTACTACTTCCACTACCAGCCTTACCACTACCTATGTTTACTACCACTTATACTACTACTACTTCCACTATCAGCCTTACCACTACCTATGTTTACTACCACTAATACCACTAATATTACCACTAATACTACTACCACTAATACTACTACTACTAATACTACTACCACTAATACTACTAATACTACTACTAATACTACTACCACTAGTACTACTACCACTAGTACTACTAATACTACCACTAATATTACTAATACTACCACTAATACTACTACTACTTCCACTACCAGAATTGCCACTACCACTATTTCTTTTTCTTTCCTCTCTTGGTCCCCCCCTCGCTTATGTATTCTGCCTCCATCTCTTTTTGTATTAGTAAATGGTCCATGTTGGACCGAAACGTCGTCGTAAGTTTCTCTCTCTCTCTCTCTCTCTCTCTCTCTCTCTCTCTCTCTCTCTCTCTCTCTCTCTCTCTCTCTCTCTCTCTCTCTCTCTCTCTCTCTCTCTCTCTCTCTCTCTCTCTCCTATTTGCGGGTTATTTGTGAATTGTTCCAGTAATGGTATTGTACCTTGCAATCACTGACATACATTCCATAACTACAGAATGAGTCTTCTGATAAACAGTACTTTATCCCCCTTGGAGTGCTTTGTTCAATACATTGTTTGTTCATTTCAGTGAATAAATAGTTATATTATCTTATAGTATTAGTAACTAAAGAAAACTTTTTTCTGATCGACTTCAAAATATTTTTGATTATGCATTCCATAAGAAATATGATTTTTCATAAAGTTTTAAATTTTGCACTTAGTCTCACAGTTAAAAAAAATTAAGAATCGTTGAAATCAGAAATATTTCTGAAGCGTGTCTTTTCAGATCGGCTTCAAACTCTCACCATTGGCGGCCTTTATCATAATAAGGCTTTGTGACTCACTTTGAACAGTGTAAATTTCAATTTGCTGTTTTGTTTTAATATTTTTTTTCCATATAATTACTAGAAAATGACTCTTGCGATCAGCTACATAAAAATAAACGCTGGTGAATCCTAATTATATGTATTTTGGTGTTGATTTGATCTGTATTGGTTTCTCAACTTTAAAGCAATTTTTAATAAGTGGATTTTCTTAAAAAATAAAAAATATACAATATTTTCTTCTTATAGGTATGTAGAAAAATTTAAATATAATATAAATACGAAAAGACAATTTAGAATAAACTTCATTTTTAAATTAAAAGAGGAAAAACTTTCCAATTTTCAAGATGCTTTTCTGTATGATATAACAAGACGTACATGGACGTGCATGATTTTCAAGGAGGAACAAAAGTACCAGATAATTATTTAGTTGTAGCTAAATTAAGAGTGAGAGGAACAATATCATCAGTGAGTAACAAAGAAGTGAAAGTTTATAAATTATAGGAAAAGATAGTTAGAGTAAGATACAAGCAACTGCCGGCAGGAAGATTTGCTACTGAGAGTACAGATAATGAAGTGGAAGTTGAAGAGATATTATGCAGATTTAAAAATACCGTGGCAGAGAGTGCAGCAAAAGTTTGTGGATTTACGAGGTGGGTGAGGGAGGAAAGAGGAGCAACTGGTGGAATGATGTTAAAAGAATTTATCGGTAGAGAGAAAAAGTTACCATTTGAGAGGTTTTTACAAAGCTGAAAGGATATAAGAACAGTGAAAGAGAGGTTAAGAGAGTGATTAGGTTAGATAAGGTTGGTTAGGACAAGTGTTTCCTGACGCGGGTCTTAGTGGATGGCCCTTCATTTGGGGCTTTTGGTAATCTAAGAGAAGTTTTCTGCTGGCTTATCGGTCCACCGCTTTAAAAATTATGGTCATAGTTATAACCAACATATTAGTGTCAGAGAGTGGTGAGTGAGTGAAAAAGGAGAGGAAATGAGAGAGCAGTTGAGGTTCTGTCAACAAATTTAGCTGAGAATGAGAAAGTTGTGGAGTGAGATTAATAAGATTAATAACCTAAGAAATCCTATGGAATAATGTATTTATAAGTTAAAAACAGAAGAACATAAGAACATAAGAAAGAAGGAACACTGCAACAGGCCTACTGACCTATGCGGAGCAGGTCCATGTCCCCCCCGGATTAGACCAATGACCCCCCCGGATTAGCCCAATGACCCACCCAGTCTGGTCACCTCCACTCAAGGAAGCAGCACAAGCTAGTCAGGTCCAACTCACACCCACCCACACCCACTCATGTATTTATCTAACCTATTTTTAAAACTACACAACGTTTTAGCCTGAATAACTGTACTCGTGAGTTTGTTCCACTCATCCACAACTCTATTATCAAACCAATGCTTTCTTATATCCTTTCTGAATCTGAATTTTTCCAACTTGAAACCATTGCTGCGAGTCCAGTCTTGGCTGGAAATTTTCAGCACGCTATTTACATCCCCTTTATTTATTCCTGTTTTCCATTAATACACCTCGATCATATCCCCCCTAATTCTACGCCTTTCGAGAGAGTGCAGATTCAGGGCCCTCAGTCTATCCTCATAGGGAAGATTTCTGATACATGGGATCATCTTTGTCATCCTCCTCTGTACGTTTTCCAGAGCATTTATATCCATTCTGTAATACGGTGACCAGAACTGAGCAGCATAGTCTAAATGAGGCCTAACCGAGGATATATAGAGTTGAACAACCTGAGGAATTCTATTATTTATACTTATAGATATGAAGCCAAGAATTCTGTTAGCTTTATTGTGAACACTAATGCACTGTTGTCTTGGTTTTAGATTACTGCTAACCAGAACTCCTAAATTCTTTTCGCAATCAGTAGTATTAAGATCTACATTATTTAGTTTATATGTGGCATGGTTATTTAACTGTCCAGCATTTGGAACTTTGCATTTGTCAATATTAAACTGCGTCTGCCACTTCTCCGACCATTGCATCAGTCTATTCAAATCATCCTGTAGTGTTCTAGTGTCCTCATTAGAATGAATTGGACGGCCTATTTTGGTGTCATCAGCAAATTTACTTATGTCGCTATTTATTCCCTCATCTATGTCGTTTATGTAAATTGTGAACAACAACGGGCCCAACACTGACCCCTGAGGAACAGTGTTTACATTGAAACATGTAAGTGAATGATACTTGGATAAAGGTAAAGTTGTCGCTGCATTTATGAATTTAGAGAAGACATGTGATATGGAGGACAGCAAAGCAATGCGACAGATGTTGCAAGTATATAGAATAGACAGTAGATTACTTAAAGCTGATAAGAGTTTCTGTGAGGATAGTGCGGCTAAAGTTAGTGGACGTAGCAGAGAGAGAGAGAGAGTGAGGGAGAGAGAGAGTGAGGGAGAGAGAGAGAGGGAGAGAAAGAGAGAGAGAGAGAGAATAAGAAAGAGAGAGAGAGAGAGAGAGATGTTGATGTTGATGTTACCACCCCTACACATCTTGAAATGATGTTCTTCAAGCTCTGCATAAACACTAGTACCTCTGTACTAGTATGTGCAATGTACAGACCTCAGTGGCAACATGCAGACCCATCAACTTCCTAATGGAAAATATTGACTCCCTTCTGCTACAACACAACTGTCAACATATCATAATTGTTGGTGACCTCAACCAGCACCTTATACCTTATACTTTGATGACCTTCTTGCAGTATTTGACATGAGAAACTTTGTTGATTTCCCTACTCACATCTCTGGCTCCTCCCTTGACCCAGTGGTGAGTGATCTGGCAGAAGGCATAGTCACTTGTCAACCCTTCGGCTACGTTGGATCGTCTGACCACAAGGCTGTTTTTACGACACTTAAGATCCCAACAGAACGAGGTGAGGAGTCCACACTCACAACCTGGCTAAGGGAAAGAGGTAATTGGCCAGCCCTTTGCTCTGAGCTCGCCACCACCGATTGGAATGCTCTTCTCCAAGGGGATGTTGACAACCAAGTGAAAGCCTTCACTGGACACATCCTTAATCTACAACAAGAACACATTCCTCACCGGCAATATGTGACAAAGCCTACAGATCAGCCTTGGTTTGGCTTTCGTTGTAGAGAGGCTGCTAATGCTAAGTACAAAGCATGGCGAAGGTATAAGAGACATCCTACCACCTATAACAGGAACTTGCACAGGCAAGCCTGTAGGTATATGGGTGATGTTCAAAAGTGGGCCATTGCTAAATGGGAGGTGGACACTAAAAGAAAGCTAGCATCAGGTAGGGTATGCTCCAAAACCTGGTGGTCCCTGGTCAAGGACAGATAAGGTTATCTGCCTGATGAACTCATTCCACCTTTAAATCGACAGGATAGGGCCACCTCTACTAGTAGTCAAGAGAAGGCGGACCTCTTTGCTGAACACTTTGCTACCAAAATGCAAGTTCCTGATCCAGCAAGGGACCCTCTTTGGCTAGCTGCAAGAACTGTGTCAAAACTGTCAGTGGTGACAATAAGGCAGGAGGAGGTGCATTTCCTTCTTAAATCGCTTTAACAAGAAAAGGCTGTGGACCCAGACAAGTTGAGCCCAAGATTGCTGAGATGTGCAGACCAGCTAGCAGCACCTCTAACTCGCATCTTTCAGCACTGCCTAGTACATTGTAAATGGCCCTCTCTATGGAAAGAGGCAAAGGTAGTCCCTGTTCACAAAAAAAAGAGCAGAGCAGAAATCAGCAACTACAGACCAGTGATACTCCTGTCAATCACTGGTAAGATCCTTGAGACAATAATCTCAAGGCAAATGACAGCGTTTTTTGACTACCACTCACTACTTTGTGATCGTCATTATGGCTTCAGGAAAGGTTACTCTGCTCCTGATCTGTTGTTAAACCTCTTCACTAAGTGGCACCAGTCACTGGATGAATCCAAAGTCAGCTGTGTGGTAGTACTGGACTTTGCTGGCGCTTTCGACCGGGTGTGGCACCAGGGCCTCTTAGCAAAACTTCAAGCACTGGGAATTGCAGGCTCTACGCTATGTCTCCTCAGTGATTACCTTCATGGTAGATCTCTAAGTGTAGTTCTCAATGGAACGGAATCAGCAAAACATCTTATTGAGGCAAGTGTTCCACAAGGAATCGTACTGGGACCATTGTTATGGAATGTCTACTTCAACGACCTTCTTCATCTCATCCCAGAATCACATGCATATGAAGACGACTGTACACTGACATTCACTTATCCAAGAGAAGAAATGCCAGCTGCTCTAAGCTACATCAATCACCAGCTGAGAGCTATATCAGCTTGGGGAAATAGATGGCAAGTAACATTTGCACCTGAGAAAACGCAAATGACGATCGTCTCTAGGCACCATGATGGTAATGCTGGTGCAGTAGTAAGGATGAATGGGAGGGTGTTGGCACCTGGAGAAGAAGTTGATATCCTTGGGGTGAAATTTGACTCCAAACTAACCATGAAGAACCATGCTGTAAATCTTGCAAATAAGGCAGCCAGGAAGCTTACAGCACTTCGCCGTATCTCGCATCTGCTTGACAGTAGGGGTTGCAAGATTCTGTACGAGGCACCAGTATGCTCACACCTTGAGTATGCTCCACTTTCTTGGCTTGCCTTCCCCCCTCTCATCTGCGACTGCTTGACAGAGTAGAGAACAGAGCAAGACGTCTCATCTCTCGCCTGGACCAATCCTGGATAGATCTGTCATTTCAGCAGAGTCTTCAACGTAGGAGGGATGTGGGTAGCCTTACTGTTATGTATAAGGCCAATATTGTCAATGTACCACACTTGGATCCACTTCGAAGACAGCGTGAAACAAGCTTTTATGCCACAAGACGGGCAGAAAGCAGCCACTTCACTCTGGCTGTACCCTTCTCCAGAACTTCACTCCATCTGAGATCATATATACCCAGGATGACTCGAGTATGGAACACATTCGTACAGCATAATGATGTCAACGAGATAAATTCAGTTGATCAAATGAAAATGCTGGCCCACAGATGGCTCCACCTTCATCCTGTTCCCTACTTGTATATCTCATGACAATACAAATGCTTTCAAATGAGCTGATGTAGGTAACAGCTCTTAGCTTGCCAATAAAGTTAGGAATCCTTAACCTGTAAATAGCTTGTCAATAAAGCTAGGGATCCTTAACCTTGTCAAACCCTGTGTAAAAGAAAAAAAAAGAGGGAGAGAGAGAGAGAGAGAGAGAAAGTGAATGTCTGCAGATACTGAGAATGGACTTGTCATTGGATGGGTCTGTGGTACATAAAGTGAATCATAGTAATAATGAGGGGAAAAAAGTGGTTAGTGTTTTGATGCATAAATGGAGACAAAGAACATTATCCATGGAAACAAAAAGGAAATCTATGAAACATGTCATGAAACATGGATTTTAAACATTGCAGCGAAGAGTGGGCTGGAGGCAGTGGAGATGTGATGTACCATGGTAATGTGTGAAGTGAATTTTATGCAGAAAATTCGTAGTTTAAATATTTGAAAGGGGTGCGTGGTTACTAATAGTAGACTTACTGTTCAGAGTGGTTAGAGGTGGTTTGGAATTTTAGAGAAAATAGAGCGAAACAAGGATGGCCTGCAGAGTGTGTACATTTGTAGTGGAGGTTAGGACGGGAATGGAACCTCCTAGGAAAGGTTTAAGGGAAAGAGTAAAGGAGGAACACTATGCGAGAGGCTTGAACATCCAACAGTGTATGTGAGGGTGCGGAGTGGATCTAGGTGCGACCGTTTCTTCGATGCAGTCGTGCAGAAAGGAAGAACGGTTCTTGAAGCTGTGTGCCCTCAGCAGGAAAGAAAGGTAGTCTCTCCTTCTGAAAGCACACAGCTTCAAGAACCGTTCTTCCTTTCTGCACGACTACATCGAAGAAATGGTCGCACCTAGATCCACTCTACACCATCTCCCGGATACTAAACAGTGTGTGTGAGCGTGATAGAATGGAGAGAATGGAGGCAGTCAGTTTTATGGCTTGATGTGCTGTTGGACTGAGAGCAAAGTAGCATTTATGAAGGGATTCACAGAAACCGATGAGCCAAAAGGATTGATACAGTCCCTGCCTAGATACAGTCCCTACACTCGGAAGGTGGGGTTGGAATCTTGCAGTTTGCAGGGAAATCTGAGTTATAGTGCTTTCACATCTTGTGAAAGGTGAAATTGATTCTTCTTTTCCGGGTCATCCTTCCTCGATGGGAGTAGATTAGAGTGTTAGTAAAACCTCAGAAAGAGAATAAATTATGCATGATCAAAGTCACTAGTGGCTTGTTCGTCCACGAACAACTAGACATATTGTACGCAAACAGTTTACTAGGCCTTAAAAATGTGTTTTCAAGAATTGTAAAGGAATGTAAGAAGGAACCAAACAAACAATTATCAAGCCTCTCTAGAAGATCATTACATATGAGCACCTTGCTGGACGAATAGAAAAAGGTAAAATTGATAACAGTTTAAAAAGTGGAAAATAAGTTCCTAGCTTCAGTTTACAGAATAAGTAGCCTAACATCAGTTGTGGGAAAAGTAATGAAAAAAATAGTTGGTGCATTTTGAAGCCTCTTCGACAGATATAATTTAATCATTGAATATCTGAGCGGTTTTAAAAGGGAGTTTTCTGGTTATTAAGGATTTACTGAAAATTTTGTTAGGTTACAAGAGTCGAAATTTTCCCCTGGGTCGATGCAACACATCAAGGCGGCTCATCTTTGTCAGGTCAGAAAGCTGGACAATAATTTAAATATTGATTCAATTCTAAGCAATATTTCACAAAACAGCGCAACTAATAACTGGAATAGCTTTGTAATTTGGGGCAACAGTGATGTATAATATATGGATACTAAATGGCGGCCTATATTCATACATTTCTTTTTGATGAATCCTGTTTATTTGTTTCCAATGTTTCCTTAAAGAACAGTTTTCAATATTAATGACCACTTGGTTATACCAAAATTTGAAATAATACGATATATTTATCAAATGTTCAGTGTTTAACTGAACATTTGAAAAGAATAAAAAATGATGCAACTTAAAATAACGTTTGATTAACTAAGTGAGAAAAAGTGATCCACCAATGATCTGGCCTCACTTTTGTACTCCCATTAATGCTGTCTTCTGATCCTAGTTGTGACCCTGGGTTCCAGCCAAGAATGGCAATGCCAATCTCAATTTCTTGGATCAAGAGCCCTTCATTGGAATTGAGGAACCTCTCTTGAAATGAGTTTCGTGAGTAACTCACACCTTTTCTGCAGAATAAAACTAAATTTTGTTTTTATTCTGCTCTGTCTCATTCCAGTCCTCATCCTTCACATTTATGTCATCCGGTTTTAATGATTTAACTGTCACTGTGAGATATGTGGAAAAACAACGCTTTCGTGTTCTCATAAGCACAGCTTTAAAGGTATTAACAAGAAAGACTTTCAGTGACGGTGCCTCGATGTCAGTGACAGGCTGACGATTTAAAGAAATGGAGCTACCCTCCCTTTTATTGCATCGAATATTATTCAGTACAATTTCCCTTCGGGATTAGAGCTCCCTCTCATGAAATAAATTAATATATAACGCAGCAACAAAAAAAAATTTAAATTTGTCAGAAGAAAATCACTTAACACAGGAGTTTGTCATAAGCTGTAGTGATGATGACCAAGGTCTCTCGATCTCAGGAATTGAATTTATCCTCCTTAATTATTTTTTATTTCTCCATGGGCTATTGGAGCTTTATTATACTTCATATACTTGCACATTATTTCATGATCACAGCCTTAGTCCTATCTTCCAGAGATAAATAATAATATTATTTCTGTAGGAAAACATTTTTGCCAGAAGAGCAAAATAACGCGATACAATACATTTATTTCCATTGTTAACAAATTTCTATAACACTGTACAGTTCATTTACATTTCTTTTTTACCCTTAGGTAATGGAGGATACAGTATCGCAGTGTTTCGGGATTATGTTCTCCAATTTTTTGAATGAGTTACGGACGTCCTCCATTGTCACTGCTTTGATCTACAACACGTCAAGCTTCTCACGGTGTATGACTGGGCTTTTCGTGGGACCGCTGGTGTCTGAGTTTGGCTGGAGGAAGGTGGCTTTTGTGGGATCCATCACGCTCTCCTTCTCCACCGTCGCCTCTGCCTTTGTCGCCTCTCCTTGGGTACTCCTCTTCACTTATTCTATTCTAGGAGGTGAGAATATGCACACATGCTAGAATGATATTTTATATTTTAGTGCATCTGACCATACTGTACATTGGGAAAGGTCACTGATCTAGTGACAGAAGGGGACATAAGTCTGAACACAAGCATTTGATCTTTGTTGTAGTCCAAGACATAACCACACCAGTGAACCACCATTTAAACATTCGACTTGTGTTACAGTTCCAAGAAGACATTATTAATGGAAATTCAGAATCAAGGTTTTAAGAAAAGCACAGTAGCAACATAACAAATTAGACTCAGGACAAGGAGGCTCCATAGTTCTTGACCATCGATTATAGGTCACACATGAAACAGGTTTTTACAATAATGGCTTCGGAATATTGGATAACTTCCTGAAGGTAAATCAGTGTTTTTCTGCCAAGGTGCTGTGGTACCCTGGCTTAAGAAGCCAGCTACTTAGTAGCAGAATTATTCGCAAGAAATATGAAGCCCAATAAAGAAGCAGACATTCTCCCTGCTTGCTAAACCATGTTTAGCAGTAAAGCAGGAAAACAAGCAGGCGGATATATGATATGACAGCAGACGTAGAAGAAGCTGTGTGCGCCTCTTTCAAGGAAAGTGAATTTTTTACACTCCAAGTAGATGAATCTACAGATAATGGAGGGAAGGTTCAACTATTAGCATTCATTCACTACATTAGTAACGGTAAACTAGTAAACCAGTTGTTTGTTGTAAAGCGCTTGAAGAAACAACAGCGAACCAAGATATATTCAGTACATTAAGTAGATGGAAGCTGATGATTTGTCCTGGAAAACCTGTGTAGTAATTTGTACAGACGGCATTTCGTCAGTGGTTTAATGAAAGGATTCGTATCATTAGTGAAGAAAGAAAATAGTCATGTCATAACAACACATTGTTTTCTCTACCGTGAGGTGCTGGTTGGAAGAACAACCGGTAATAAGTTGAAGGCTGTACTAAACAAAGTTGTAAAACTGGTGAACTGCATTAAAAATTCGCCACTTAAATAACTACTGTTTGGCAAACTATGTGAAGAAGTTTGGGCGAAGTATATGAATCTTCTGCACACAAAGACAAGATGGCTATGGATAGGCAAAGAGTTGTTACGAGTGTATGAACTCAAGGATGAGTTAGTTTTTATTACCATTGAGCAACAAGAAGAACTGACTCAAGAAATCGTAATGACACGATTGCAAATAAACCATACCCCCGGCCGGGATTGAACCCGCGGTCATAGAGTCTCAAAACTCCAGCCCGTCGCGTTAGCCACTAGACCAGCTAGCCACAATAAGATTCATCCAACTAGGTATATTTCTACACCATAGGAAAGTTAGCACAGGCACCTCTGTGACCACAAATGCAAGTTTTTACAGACGAATCTCCAGCTAGCGTGGCCGTGACGAACTCTAGCTCAAGTCCCTTCACTGCCGTCAACATGACTCAAGAAATCGTAATGACACGATTGCAAATAAACCATACCCCCGGCCGGGATTGAACCCGCGGTCATAGAGTCTCAAAACTCCAGCCCGTCGCGTTAGCCACTAGACCAGCTAGCCACAATAAGATTCATCCAACTAGGTATATTTCTACATATTAGGAAAGTTAGCACAGGCACCTCTGTGACCACAAATGCAAGTTTTTACAGACGAATCTCCAGCTAGCGTGGCCGTGACGAACTCTAGCTCAAGTCCCTTCACTGCCGTCAACATGACTCAAGAAATCGTAATGACACGATTGCAAATAAACCATACCCCCGGCCGGGATTGAACCCGCGGTCATAGAGTCTCAAAACTCCAGCCCGTCGCGTTAGCCACTAGACCAGCTAGCCACAATAAGATTCATCCAACTAGGTATATTTCTACACCATAGGAAAGTTAGCACAGGCACCTCTGTGACCACAAATGCAAGTTTTTACAGACGAATCTCCAGCTAGCGTGGCCGTGACGAACTCTAGCTCAAGTCCCTTCACTGCCGTCAACATGACTCAAGAAATCGTAATGACACGATTGCAAATAAACCATACCCCCGGCCGGGATTGAACCCGCGGTCATAGAGTCTCAAAACTCCAGCCCGTCGCGTTAGCCACTAGACCAGCTAGCCACAATAAGATTCATCCAACTAGATATATTTCTACACCATAGGAAAGTTAGCACAGGCACCTCTGTGACCACAAATGCAAGTTTTTACAGACGAATCTCCAGCTAGCGTGGCCGTGACGAACTCTAGCTCAAGTCCCTTCACTGCCGTCAACATGACTCAAGAAATCGTAATGACACGATTGCAAATAAACCATACCCCCGGCCGGGATTGAACCCGCGGTCATAGAGTCTCAAAACTCCAGCCCGTCGCGTTAGCCACTAGACCAGCTAGCCACAATAAGATTCATCCAACTAGATATATTTCTACACCATAGGAAAGTTAGCACAGGCACCTCTGTGACCACAAATGCAAGTTTTTACAGACGAATCTCCAGCTAGCGTGGCC
Organism: Cherax quadricarinatus; assembly: GCF_038502225.1. Taxonomy (NCBI): domain Eukaryota; kingdom Metazoa; phylum Arthropoda; class Malacostraca; order Decapoda; family Parastacidae; genus Cherax; species Cherax quadricarinatus. The sequence goes on from NC_091349.1 coordinate 20,483,926, forward strand.
GTGACGAACTCTAGCTCAAGTCCCTTCACTGCCGTCAACATGACTCAAGAAATCGTAATGACACGATTGCAAATAAACCATACCCCCGGCCGGGATTGAACCCGCGGTCATAGAGTCTCAAAACTCCAGCCCGTCGCGTTAGCCACTAGACCAGCTAGCCACAATAAGATTCATCCAACTAGGTATATTTCTACACCATAGGAAAGTTAGCACAGGCACCTCTGTGACCACAAATGCAAACGCGACGGGCTGGAGTTTTGAGACTCTATGACAGCGGGTCCAATCCCGGCCGGGGGTATGGTTTATTTGCAATCGTGTCATTACGATTTCTTGAGTCATGTTGACGGCAGTGAAGGGACTTGAGCTAGAGTTCGTCACGGCCACGCTAGCTGGAGATTCGTCTGTAAAAACTTGCATTTGTGGTCACAGAGGTGCCTGTGCTAACTTTCCTATGGTGTAGAAATATACCTAGTTGGATGAATCTTATTGTGGCTAGCTGGTCTAGTGGCTAACGCGACGGGCTGGAGTTTTGAGACTCTATGACCGCGGGTTCAATCCCGGCCGGGGGTATGGTCAACAAGAAGAATTTTGAGTGACGCTAGCAGATGACTCTTGATCTTCAAAATTATTCTACTTAGTGGATATCTTTGTGCATTTAAACAAGGTAATTTCCAACATTCAAGACAACACTGAAAATATCCTATCTTTCGCTGACAAAATTAATGCACTGAGAAATAAATTAAGATTCTCGGTTGTCAAAATTAAAAAAGGCAACATGGAAAAGACCCCACATGTTACAGCAAAAATTAATAAAAAGATCATGTCATTTATTTTTGAGCATCTTAAAGTAATTGCAAAGAAAAAAATCAGTACAATATTTTCGAAACTCGTATAAGAATATGACTGGCTGAGAAACCCATTTATTGCATCAGTATTAAGCTCGTCGAAACTGAGTCTCACAGTAGAAGAATTTAAGGAAATTTGTAATGATGGCAGTCTGGACGAATTCTGGATAGAGATTAAGAATGAATATCTTCGAGCTGCGATAAAAGTTAGCAGTTTTCATGCTGGGTTGGGATTTTCTGTGCTCACAAACATAAAAATTAAGAAGAGGGAAAAGCTGCAGTCGGTCCAGGAAGAAAGAAGGGAATGTCTGTCCAATATTCCACCTAATGCCAAAAGGATCTACCAGTCACAACAAGCCCAAATATCTCATCATGAAAGTTACAGAAGACAAGTTAGTTTCTTTCTTTTGTTTATTTGATTGCGACCTATAATGTTTATGTATTACTTACAGCAACAGACTTGCATATTTTATATTTCGCATTTGTGTTTTATGGGAAGTTGATCAAATAGTAAATTGACTATGGGTGCCACAGAAGATGTTTGAGTTGAGTGACATTACTGACAAAAGGTTGAAAACCACTGTTTTAAATTATAAAAGGCTAATTTCTTAATCAATTATATTTCTTATATTATTCTCATTTACTGAAAAATTGAAGCAAAGTACATCTCATGGAGGTGGCCCGTGACCTGAGGGTCAGGGGTCAATTCCCGGCAAGGGTGAAAACATTGGGCGTGTTTCCTTATACCTGTTATCTATGTTCACCCATTAGTAAAATGGGTACCTGGGTGTTAGTCGACTGGTGTGGGTCGCTCCTGGGACAAAACTGACCGGACATGGTCCTCATAACAAGCAGATTTCCATATAGTAGTATATCAGTGATGCTAGCTAGGCCCGCATACCTTGTACATGTAGCGGTAGAAATTAAGATATTATTTTTTATTATCATTATAAATGGAAATGGATTTGTTCAGGTTTCTGTTTATGTACTAATTACACGATTTAAACATTTTTTATCAGTCTGTATAATGCCTTATTGAAAAAAGTAAATAAGTCTTAATTCATTTACATTCAACCAATCAGGATTTGGCTTTATTTATTATTTGCAGGAACCAGCGTCGGCATATTATTAGGCATCGGCTACACGATTGTGCCTTTCTACTTTAGAAAGCGGAGAGGCTTAGCCAATGACATCATAATGGCAAGTAACTGCGGAGGCCAACTGCTGGGATCTCCAATAATTTATTATTTACAATCTGAGTACACCTTCTCAGGCTCCATCCTCATTCTTGGCGGCATACTCCTCAACTGTTGCGTTGGCGCAACAGTCTTCCATCCCATTGAATGGCACTTGAAAACTACAACTACTAAACCAGAACACAATGAAAAGGTTAATGAAAGCGTTACTGAGAGTTCCTACAGTTCAGTTCGTAAGCCAATGTCTTCAAAAAGCAAGTGGGACATTATGACATGTGTGATATATTCCAGTGTTGCTAACTTGCGCATCCTTAGGTCGGCAAGGGCGGTCATCATAGCCATCAGTGCTGCTCTTATGTTTAATGGATACCATAATTTTCTGGCCTTCGTCCCTTTTGCTATGCAAGATTCTGGCTTTACTTTAGAAAATGCTGCTTGGAGTGTGTCTGTGTCTGCTATATGCAACATGTTAACAAGGATTATTGTGTCTTCATTCACCGACACTCGCTTTTTCAATTTTCGAATCTGCTACCTCATAGGCAGTTTTACAATCGCCACTTCTATGATCAGTAAGTAAATATAAAATGTCTTACATTACATATACAGGTCCTGCCGATTACACAAATAACCTGCACATAGAAGAGAGGAGCTTACGACGACGTTTCGGTCCGACTTGGACCATTTACAAAGTCACACTAACCAGAAGTGGAGCAGGACGGCTATATATTGGGAGGAAGAGGTAGTGGTGGTAGTAGTAATAGTAGTAGTAGTGGTAGTAGTAGTAGTAGTGGTAGTAGTAGTAGTAGTGGTAGTAGTGGGGAACTAAGGAGGAGGAGCCAGTCAAATATAAAGAAAGGGGTGCACTGCAAGGGAGCTAGGTGCCCATAGAGGGAGAGCAAGTGCACAGAGGTGAGGGGAAGGGGAAGTGATGAAATAAATAATGAAGGAACAGAAACACGCGACAGAAAAAAGACAAAAAAGGAAAGAGGAAAGGGGAAGAGGGAGAAGAAGAAAAAAAAATGAGGAATCAGGTTAAGTCACGGGTGTTCTTCCCCCCACCTCTGTGCACTTGCTCTCCCTCTATGGGCACCTAGCTCCCTTGCAGTGCTCCCCTTTCTTTATATTTGACTGGCTCCTCCTCCTTAGTTCCCCACTACTACCACTACTACTACTACTGCTACTACTACTACTATTACTACTACTGTTACTACTACCACCACTACCTCTTCCTGCCTATATATAGCCGTCCTGCTCCACTTCTGGTTAGTGTGACTTTGTAAATGGTCCAAGTCGGACCGAAACGTCGTCGTAAGCTCCTCTCTTCTATGTGTGGGTTATTTGTGTATCGTTCCAGTCACGGTATTGTGTCTTTTTTTGTTATTCCTGCCGATTAAGCCGAATATCAGAGTTTGGCCTATTCGACAAGTGTTGTTTGCTGAATTAGCAGAATGAAAAATTATTTTTGCCATAAATCAATGGAAATAAGTTTGAACATTTCGATGAAATAATATATAATTGATCTGAAGCAATATTAAATAAATTTAGGCTGACCTATGCGATACATTACAGAATATACCTAAAATAACCGACAGTTGAAGAAATGTTAGATAAGGATTTAAGATTAGTTTCAGAATGAAAAATATTTTTTCTTTGTGAGTAATATAAAGATTTAAAGTTTTGGACCAAACCTAACCTAAATTAATTTAAAAATTTTCTTTGACAAATTCAGATATATATATATATATATATATATATATATATATATATATATATATATATATATATATATATATATATACACTGATCTCTGGCTGAAGGAGACTCGAACCTACGAACCTTGGAACAAGGTACGCAGTGCTTTACCAATCTACCCACACCGGACCAATACCTTGGAGTCCAGCTTACGCTAGACTTTGATCCAAGGCAGCCAGCTTTCAGGGAGAAGGCTTACAGCTTTTCATCTCATCCCCTGCATGCATCAGCCTTCCTAGAGATATTAACAATGCAAGGAATTCGCAAGAGCAGGCAAAATATACACAAACACTGATCTCTGGCTGAAGGAGACTCGAACCTACGAACCTTGGAACAAGGTATGCAGTGCTTTACCAATCTACCCACACTGGGTAAATTGGTAAAGCACTGCGTACCTTGTTCCAAGATTCGTTGATTCGAGTCTCCTTCAGCCAGAGATCAGTGTTTGTGTATATTTCGCCTGCTCTTGCGAATTCCTTGTATATATATATATATATATATATATATATATATATATATATATATATATATATATATATATATATATATATATATATATATATATATATATATATATATATATATATATATATATATATATATATATATATATATATATATATATGCAATAAGATCACAGTAAACAGGTGATTTCAGAACATGCAAAACAACCGCTGTGAAAGAATAATGAAATTCGTGACTACTCACGTTATCAAGGAACAATAAAAGTAATGCATAAGAGGAAGGCATATAAAGGGTCTAGTCCACACCTCACCATCACATCCCACAACAAAGCAATACCTGACGCGCGACTCATATGAAAGAGAACACTGCAGCAGGCCCGCTGGCCCAACTAGACAGATCCTTCATGGCAACCCACAAACAAACTATTCTACCCAAGAATTAAGATTTATTATTTGTCCAAGATTTTTAAATACAACTTTGATATTAAAAGTCTTAAGAAGAGAAGGCATATCAACCAAGTTTTCATGGTGGTGACATGTACTTAGCTCGGTGGTGACGTGTACTTAGCTCAGTGGTGACGTGCACTTAGCTCAGTGAGGACGTTAGTGTACTCTCCTTAGACTGAACCAAGATGCCCTCCATCGAGCAACTTTACCAGCAGCTTAAGGAAGAATTGAGGGTAACGAAGCTGGGATGGAGGATATTGTTAGCCGGCTTGACAACATCATGAATGGTAATGGGATCAATCCTATTATCTGCCTCAGTGCTGGAGGCAATGATGTAGGCAAGCGTAGAAGTGAGGATTTACTTAGAAGGTTCAGGACAGCAATAGACTAATTAGGAAGAAGGGGGGGCGCCCTGTTATATGTGGCATTTTGCCAAGAGGGGGTGTTGAAAACGAATGGTTGTCTAGAGCAATTGGTATTATTTGTTGGCCTGACAAACACTGTAAGGATAATGCAGTACCATTCATTGACAAATGGGACCACTTCTATGGCCGAAATGACATGTATGCCAGGGATGGGGTTCACTTATCCAGGGCAGGTGTGGGTTTTCTTGCTAGCTTAGTTGAGGGGGTTGTTAGGACTTCAAACTAAAATTAGTTAGAGATATGGGTTTAGAAATGATAAATAATGAGTATGGATATATTGACTTATGCTCTGATATTAAGAATTATAATAGTAATTGTCATGTAATGCGAAGGGGAAAGGAGTTGCATTATATGTTCGAGAAAATATTAATTGTTGCATAAAACAGGTTTAAAAATAGATGGAACAGTAACAGAATGTGTTTGTGTAGAGTTTGTAGAAGGTCAAGAAAAACTAATTCTTGGTGTATTATACCGACCTCAAGGCTTGGATCGCGATAGAGGGAGACTTCTTCGGGACGAAATTGTTAGGGCTTCTAGACACAATAACATAGTGATAGTAGAGGATTTTAACTTTAGTTAAATTGACTGGAATTCTTTGACCGGTAATCTGGAGTTCAGTGACTTTATGGAAACAGTTCAGGACTGTTTTCTGAAGCAGTGTGTAACAGAGTCTACTAGAGGTTATAATTTGCTAGACCTAGTCTTGTCAAATAAAGAAACACTCGTAAATAATCTAGAGATCACTGAAGAGCTTGGCGCAAGTGATCACAAATCCATCACTTTTAGCATTAGCTTGGAATACAAGAATAATGATAATATTAACGATGATCATACTTATGATTACGAAGGGATCTCCATTTATGAGTTTTTTCTTAATAATGTACACCGTGCTCAGAGTAAATACATTCCCCAGAGAGAAATTAGATCTAATAATAACGATCATAAATCGGTTAACAGGGCTGAAGCATCTATTAGGGAAGATAAGGGGAATTTTTAAGCGCATCAGAAGAGGGGAGGTTAACGTTGCTAACCAATATGTTCAGATTAAAAGAGAAGTGATAAGGGGGATTAGAAAGGCTGAACGTGACTATGACATTTGAGTTGCTAATGAATCAAAGACCAATCCAAAGGGGTTCTTTCAAGTGTACAGAACAAAGGTGAAGGAAAAAGTAGGACCACTGAAAATTGGGAATGGACAGCTGACGGATATCGAACTGGAAATGTGTTCCATATTTAATGACTATTTTTTGTCAGGTTTTACACGGGAAGAGACAAATGAGATTCCAGAAATTAACAATTATTCAGTTCCTGACGAATTCAAATTGATTAATGTTACTGTCACGACGGACATGGTTATCAAACAGATAGACAAAGTGAAGCGAAATAAGTCCTCGCGGCCCGACGAGTTGTTTTCCAGGGTACTTAAGGAATGCAAGATGGAACTTAGTCAGCCATTAACGAGTGTATTTAATGATTCCATTCTTATTGGTTTTATGCCAGAGTTGTGAAAACTGGCTAATGTGGTTCCTATATTCAAATCAGGGGATAAGTCCGTTCCTTCAAATTACCGTCAAATAAGTTCCGTTCCAAAGTCTGGAACAGACTTGTTTCAGACTTTGGAACAGAACTTCTCAAGGCTGAAGGACTGATAACCTCAAATCTACGACTTCAAGGGTGATGGACTGATTACATCGTCTTCACATCTCTACTGCTTCTGCCTACTTCCTGTACTCGACTGAAGAAGCCTACTGTGTAGGCGAAACGTTTTGGAAGAAAGTTGCCTAAATGTTGCCTATGTGTCTTACCTACCAACCTGTCGGTATTGTATACCATTTTGATATTCACTCATGGTGAGGATGACTCTTGAGCCAGCGATCCTACAAGAATCACGCATGCAGCTGAGCTGAGCTATATGTTTCGTGATTTCATTGTTATATAGAATTGAGGTGGGTACTCAAAGAGGAGGAGGCTGAAATTAATCCTCGAGGTACCACTGCCACGAGTGTCCTCGGATCACGAAAAAAACATGTAGCTCAGCTACATGCGTGATTCTTGTAGGACCGCTGGCTCAAGTGGTGAGGCGATGGATTAAGGTGTGCAGAGCTTTAGCTCACCATGAGGCAGGATAAAACAGCATAGGTTCGAGTCCTTGGCTAGTAGCAGTGTTGTTATTGATCAATACCACTCATTCGTGGGCACAACAATGTAAAATACTGCTCGTTGTACTAGTACACCAAACAGGAACTAGAATGAAATTAGCCTAGAGTCATCCACACCATCGTATGTCCTTGGGTAGCGAGTACAACATCCAGTTCCGCTGGATGTGCTGGTCTTAAGGGTTGTATGGTCCAGTGGATTAAGGCGTCATGAGTTTTCGTTCGCCATGAGGCAAGCCAAAGCAGCATGGGTTCGAGTCCTTGGCTAATTGCAGTGTTGCCATTGACTGGTACCACTCGTTCGAGGGCACAGTAATATCAAATTCAGCTCGTAGTACTAGTACATCAAACAGGGACTAGAATGAAATCAGCCTAGAGTCATCCACACCATCGTATATCCTTGGGTAGTTAAGGACTGTTTGGTCCCGCGAGTAAAGGCGTCATGAGATTTCGCCCACCCTGACGCAAGCCAAAGCAGCATTGGTTCGAGTCCTTGGTTAGTCGCAGTGTTGATATATATATGTATATACATATATATATATATATACATATATATATATATATATATATATATATATATATATATATATATATATATATATATATATATATACATATATATATATATATATATATATATATATATATATATATGCAAAACAACCACTGTGAAAGAGTAGTGAAATTGCAAGCGCTTTCGTGACTACTCATATTGTCAGGGAACTATGAAAGTAATATATCAAAGGAAGGCAATTAAAGGGCTTAGACCACACCTCACAGTCAACTCCCACAAAGAAACACCTGACGCGCGACAATACCGGACTCATAAGAAAAGGGGAACACTGCAGTAGGTCCGCTGGTCCAACTAGACAGGTCCTCACGACATCCCACTAACAAATTATTCTACCCAAGAAATAAGGTTTATTATTTGTCCAATGTATTATTAAACTCTAACCAAATTTTATTAATTATAAATGAATCTAATTTATATAAACCTAAGGAAATATTCATATTATTTTCAAAACTGCTTTTTATGAAACAAGATTCAACTATATTTCTGTCGACCATGGACTTGCTTGATACAACTTTCTCAACTTTTTGAAAATCAATTGGATGGTTAAAATCTCTCACATGATTAAATAGAGCATTGGAATCTTGTCCAGTTCTAATGCTATATTTATGTTGTTTTAATCTAAGTTCGAGAATTTTACCAGTTTGACCGTAATAAACTTTATCGCAAATTTTACAAGGAATCTTATAGACACATCCATCAGCATTTTGGGGGGAATTCTTTATCAAAAGTTTTTTTTATTGTATCAAGACTTTTGAATACAACTTTAATATTAAAAGTCTTAAGAAGAGAAGGCATATCAACCAAGTTTTCATGGTAAGGGAGAACCAACATATTTTTAGTTGAATAAGGTTGGTTGTCCCTTTTTGGGTTGTAAAAAGTATTTTTAGTAATTTTAAATGATTTATCAATTACATTTCTCGGGTATTTCAGATCAATGGCTATTTCATAAATTTTGGATATTTCTTCATCTATGAACTCTATGAACTCTATGAACGTAAAGCTCTCAAAAACATTGATGAGAAAACAGACAGTTTAACTTTACCATGATGTGAAGAATAATAGTGTACATAGGAACAGTTATTTGTAGGTTTTCTGTAAATTTTAAATTTGAATTCATTATTACTCTTAATAATTAAAACATCTAGAAAAGGCAATGAGTTATTTTCCTCAAACTCAACAGTAAAATTTATAGATTGGGCTAAGCTATTTAATTTGCCAAGGAAATGGTGTATATCTACATTCTTGGGCATAAGACATAAAATATCATCAACATATCTGAACCATTTTGCTCTATTAGGGAGGATTGTGTTAAACAATCTTGTTTCAAAAAAATCCATGTACAGATAACTAAGAACAGGTGAAAGAGGATATCCCATTGCCACACCAAATTTCTGAGTGTAAAACTTATCATTAAATACAAATTTTGCATCAACAATGCAAAGTTTAATAAGTTTAATGATGGTAGGAACTGGTAATGGTAAATCATAATTAACGAGTTCTTCAGATAAGAAACTTAATAAATCATCAACAGGAACTTTCATAAACAAGGAAGTAACATCAAAACTAACTCCCACTTTATGTGTGATACTTTATCTTTTAACGCCACGCCTCTTGCCCCATCTATAAATATATTAAACAACCACGGTGGCATCACACATCCTAGTCTAAGGCCTACTTTTACTGGGAAATAATCTCCCTCTTTCCTATATATATATATATATATATATATATATATATATATATATATATATATATATATATATATGCAAGGAATTCGCAAGAGCAGGCGAAATACACACAAGCACTGATCTCTGGCTGAAGGAGACTCGAACCTACGAACCTTGGAAGAAGGTACGCAGTGCTTTACCAATCTACCCACACTGGACCAATACCTTGGAGTCCAGCTTGCGCTAGACTTTGATCCAAGGCAGCCAGCTTTCAGGGAGAAGGCTTACAGCTTTTCATCTCATCCCCTGCATGCATCAGCCTTACGAGAGATATTAACAACTGCATTGTTAATATCTCTAGTAAGGCTGATGAATGCAGGGGATGAGATGAAAAGCTGTAAGCCTTCTCCCTGAAAGCTGGCTGTCTTGGATCAAAGTCTAGTGCAAGCTGGACTCCAAGGTATTGGTCCAGTGTGGGTATATATATATATATATATATATATATATATATATATATATATATATATATATATATATATATATATATGTATATATATATATATATATATATATATATATATATATATATATTTATATATATATATATATATATATATATATATATATATATATATATATATATATATATATATATATATATATATATATATATATATATATATATATATATATATTTATATATATATAATATATATATATATATATATATATATATATATATATATATATATATATATATATATATATATATATATATATATATATATATATATATATATATATATATATATATATATATATATATATATATATATATATATATATATATATATATATATATATATATATATATATATATATATATATATATATATATATATATATATATACCCACACTGGACCAATACCTTGGAGTCCAGCTTGCACTAGACTTTGATCCAAGACAGCCAGCTTTCAGGGAGAAGGCTTACAGCTTTTCATCTCATCCCCTGCATTCATCAGCCTTACTAGAGATATTAACAATGCAGTTGTTAATATCTCTAGTAAGGCTGATGCATGCAGGGGATGAGATGAAAAGCTGTAAGCCTTCTCCCTGAAAGCTGGCTGCCTTGGATCAAAGTCTAGCGCAAGCTGGACTCCAAGGTATTGGTCCAGTGTGGGTATATATATATATATATATATATATATATATATATATATATATATATATATATATATATATATATATATATATTTATATATATATCAATAACAACACTGCGACTAGCCAAGGACTCGAACCCATGCTGCTTTGGCCTGCCTCGTGGCGGGCGAAAACTCATGACACCTTAACCCATTGGAGCATACAATCTTTAAGAATAGAGCATCCAGCGGAACTGGATGTTGTACTCGCTACCCAAAGACATTCGATTGTGTCGATGACTCTAGGCTAATTTCATTCTAGTGACTGTTTGGTGTACTAATAAAACGAGCAGTATTTTATATTATTGTTCCCTTGAACGAGTGGTATTGATCAATAACAACACTTTGACTAGCCAAGGACTCGAACACATGCTGCTTTGGCCTGCCTCATGGTAGGCAAAATCTCATGATGTCTTAATCCACTGTACCATACAATAGTAGTGCATCCAGCGGAACTAGATGTTGTACTCGCTACCCAAGGACATAAGATTGCAAGGATGACTCTATACTAATTTCATTCTAGTCCCTCTTTGGTGTACTAGTACAACGATCAGTATTTTTTATTATTGAGCCCACGAACGAAAGGTATTGATCAATAACAACAGTGCGACTAGCCTAGGACTCGAATCCATGCTGCTCTGGCCTGCCTCATGGTGGGAAAAAAACTCACGACGCATTAATCCACTAGTCCATTCAATCCTTGAGAGTAGCGCCTCCAGCGGGACTGGATGTTGTACTCGCTTCCCAAAGACATAGGATGGTGTGGATGACTCTTGAGCCAGCGATACTACAAGAATCACGCATGCAGCTGAGCTGAGCTACATGTTTCAAGATTTCATTGTTATATAGACTGCTTGTTGAGGTGGGTACTCAAACAGGAGGAGGCTGAAATTAATCCTCGAGATACCACTGCCACGACTGTCCTCGGATCACAAGAAAAACATGTAGCTCATCTGTATGCGTGATTCTTGTAGGTTCACTGGCTCAAGTGGTAAGGCGATGCGTACATTGTGCTGTCTCTGGAGGTGGTATAAGGTATGTAGGGTCGAGTCCTGGCCTGCCACAGTTTGGTAAATGATTTAAAATCACTTGTTTCGTGATTTCATATATATATATATATATATATATATATATATATATATATATATATATATATATATATATATTATTAATATATCGGCCGATTCCCACCAAGGCAGGGTGGCCCGAAAAGAAAAATTTTCATCATCATTCACTCCATCACTGTCTTGGCAGAGGGGTTCTTTACACTTCAGTTATAAAACAGCAACTTTAACACCCCTCCTTCAGAGTGTAGTCACTGTACTTCCCATCTCCAGGATTCAAGTCTGGACTGCCGGTTTCCCTGAATCCCTTCATAAATATTACTTTGCTTACACTCCAACAGCACGTTAAGTATTAAAAACCATTTGTCTCCATTCTCTCCTATCAAATGCGCTCACGCACGCTTGCTGGAAGCCCAAGCCCCTCGCACACAAAACCTTCTTTACTCCCTTCCTCCAACCCTCCTAAGCCGACCCCTACCCTGCCTTCCCTCCACTACAGATTTATACACTCTCGAAGTCATTCTGTTTTGTTCCATTCTCTCTACATGTTCGAACTACCTCAACAACCCCTCCTCAGTCCTCTGGATAATAGCTTTGAAAATTCCGCACCTTTTCCTAATTTCCGAACTACGAATTCTCTGCATTATATTCACACTACACACTGCCCTCAGACATGGCATCACTGCCTCCAGCCTTCTTCTCGTTGCAACATTCATCACCCACGCTTCAAACCTATGCAAGAGTGTTGGTACAACTATACTCTCATACATTCCCCTTTTTGCTTCCACGGACAAAGTTCTTTGTCTCCACAGACTCCTAAGTGCACCACTCACCTCTTTCTCCTCATCATTTGTGTGATTCACCTCATCCTTCATAGACCCATCTGCTGAAACGTCCACTTCTAAATATCTGAATACATTTACCTTGTGAAGGCTTACTCAGCGCTGTAACAACTTCAGACAGTATTACCAAGGCTGGCTCCTCCTCAGGAAAATTAATGAATAGAAAAAGAAATAATAATTCATAAAGATAAACACTTTATTATTTATTAATGCAAAGATAAAACAGTGAAACATGAAGGTGTATCCTATTTGAAAGAAAAATGAAAAATGAAATGAAAAAAATGACATTTGAATTCAACTCTAATATGTACAGTTATACTGGAGTGTCTGGTTGAGGTTGACACCGTCTTGTAGAAATTGTAGCCGTTACTGATGATGTGAGGGGGAGGGCCACAGGTGTTGGTGACAACCCAACGGCTAGTTCTTCACAGAGTCTATAGCCTTGAATAGACAATTCAGATGACAGGAAAGCAGGTTCTTTACCACTACAAAAATGAAGGGTTGTTGCCCGCTGTCGCCTACAGTTAATCAGGTAGGTAGATCCAACAAGTGACGTCTCTGGACTTTTGCAAAATTCCTTCTCCTTCAACACTTCTCGTTGGTTGGCAGGTGACCAGATCTGTCATTCCAAGCTGGAAAGAGAGACAGGTTACCCACTGCTTAAGAAATCACTCTCCATGATAAGAACAATACCTAAAGGACGTGGTGATTATCAAAACATCTAACATGGAGATCAAGGCTGAAAGGACTATGTTTATTATTGGTCAAAAGTGAAGCTTTCAACCAATAAGTCCACTAGAATAGGAGCAGAGGCTTTTACTTACAGTTGTGCTGGGAGCTGTGAGTCGAGTGATTACTGCTTGGCTGGAGCCCCACACGTCACCTTTCGGGGTGGGGAGAAAGGGGGGGATAGCTGGAGCTAGACTTACCCTACCTTAACAAGCAGCCGGCAATCAAACTATTGTTACCATATACTCGCTCGTTACTCCTATCTGTTGAACTTTTCCCTCACATACCTCCTCCATACTCTTTCCCTCCAATCTGATATCCAGTTTTTCGTCACCTAATCTTTTTTGTTATTTTTGTAACCTTACTCTTTCCTATATTCACTTTTAATTTTCTTCTTTTACATACTATACCAAATTAATCCACCAACCTCTGCAACTTCTCTTCAGAATCTCCCAAAAGCACCGAGTCATCTGCAAAGAGCAACTGTGACAACTCCCACTTTGTGTTTGATTCTTTATCTTTTAACCCCACACCTCTTGCCAAAACCCTAGCATTCACTTCTCTTACATCCTCATCTATAAATATATTAAACAACCACGGCGACATCACACATCCTTTTCTAAGGCCTACTTTTACTCGGAAATAATCTCCCTCTCTCCTACATACTCTAACCTGAGCCTCACTATCCTCTTAAAAACTCTTCACTGCTTTCAGTAACTTACCACCTATACCTTACACCTGGAACATTTGCCACATTGCCCCCCTATCCACCCTGTCATATGAAATTTCTAAATCCATAAATGCCACAAAAACCGCTTTTCCCTTCACCTATATGTTTCACTGTAAACACTTGGTCTACACACCCCCTACCTTTCCCAAAGCCTCCTAGTTCATCTGCTATCCTACTCTCCGTCTTACTCTTCATTCTTTCAGTAATAACTCTACCATACACTTTACCAGGTATACTCAACAGATGTATCCCCCTATAATTTTTGCTCTGTCTTTTATGCCCTTTGCCTTTATAAAAAGCAGCTATGCATGCTCTCCGTCAGTCCCTAGGTACCTTACCCTCTTCCATACATTTATTAAATAATAGCACCAGCGACTCCAAAACTATATCTTCATCCCATCAATCCCAGCTGCCTTACTCCCGTTCATTCTATCCATTGCCTCACGAACTACCCCCACACTCACTCCTTCAATATGTTAATCCTCGTTGCCCTATACACGAAATCACGGCTTCCCTATCTTCATCAACATTTAACAATACCTCAAAATATTGCCTCCATCTTCCCGATACCTCTAACTCTTCATTTAATAACTCTCCTCTACTATTTTTAACTGACAAATCCATTTGTTCCCTAAGCTTCCTCAGCTTATTAATCTCACCCCATAACTTTTTCTTATTTTCAACAAAATTTGTTAATAACATCTCACCCACTATCTCATTTGCTCTCTTTATACATTGCTTCACCACTCTCTTAACCTCTCTTTTATCTCCATATACTCTTCCCTCCTTGTATCACTTCTACTTTGTAAAAACCTCTCATATGCTAACTTTTTCTCCCTTACTACTCTCTTTACATCATCATTCCACCAATCGCTCTTCTTCCCTCCCATACCCACTTTCCTGTAACTACAAACTTCTGCTGAACACTCTAACACTACATTCTTAAACCTACCCCATATATCTTCGACCCTATTGCATATACTCTCACGCTGAGGTCAGTGGTCAGTACGCTGAGGTCAGTGGTCATCTGGGGCCATACCTGCCTAAGCTCTTGGGAGTTAGCGTGGGCTGTTACCAAGCACAATTGCTTGTTGTAGTGTTTTAGAATCTCAGGTTCAAGTGTTGAAGAAGGAGATTCTACTTCGTCAGGAAGAAAATAGGAGGCTGAAGCTTCGCATAGATGAGTTTGGGAGCAAGTGTGAGAAGGATTTAGCTGGTAAGGAGGAAATGGTCACCAGCAGTGATAGTGGCAGCCGCTTTAAGTGGCAAGTGGTTCACAGTTCAGGAAGAAGGAAGATGAGGACATGTGAAGGTAGGAAATCGATTCTCTGTTTTCCAAGACGAGTGTACTTCCCCTGCTAATCAAGGTAAGAATATTTTAATATTAGGCAATTCTCAGGTAAGATATATGGACTGTGCATTTTGTAACAGAAACAGAAAGGTCAGACAGAGAGTGTGCCTTCCTGGAGCTGGTGTTGGTGACATAGCCAGCAGGTTAGATAATATTATGGCAGGTAATGGGAACAAGCTCATTATCTGTCTTAGTGCTGGGTGTAATGCCATTGGGAAGGACAGGAGAGAGGAGCTGCTGGATAGGTACAGGTTAGCCAGAGAAGTAGTTAGGTCTAGGGGAGGGATCCCAGTCATATGTAGCATCTTGCCTAGAAAGGGAGTGGGCAATGAATGGATGTCTAGGGCAATTGGTATAAATTGCTGGCTAGACAGGTACTGCAAGGAACTTGCAATCCCATTCATTGATAACTGGGACCTATTCTTTGGCAAACGTGATATGTATGCAAGGGATGGGGTTTATCTCTCTGGGGATGGAGTGGTTGCATTAGCCAATTCAACTGAGAGGGTAATTGATGACTTGTCTAGGAATTTAAACTGATAGATTATAGAGATATGGGTTTTTGTGGGAAACAATCAGGCTGCAGAATTAGGGTTAAAAACAGCAGTTATTACTGGGATACCTCAGGGATATGTTTAAAAGACAATATTCAAAATAAAGTTGCTAGTAATGGCAAATCAAATGATGAACAAACAGAGATAGTAGAGGGCAACGAGTGACTAGCTCTCTTAAGGTTTACTATACAAATAGTAAGAGTCTAAGAAATAAGATAGATGAGCTAAGATTACTTGCAAGTGTAGGTAATATAGATATTATTGGTATAACAGAGACCTGGTTCAACCTGAAAGATAAAGAAATGCCTTCTGAATGCAACATACAGAGTTATAAACTATTCCACACTGACAGGGTCAACAGGAAGGGTGGTGGAGTGGCGATGAGTGTCAGAGAAAATTTGAATTGTTGTCTTAGACATCATATAAGATTAGAAACATCGAACACAGAATCTGTTTGGCTACAGTTTCTCGAGGGACGTGACAAATTAATTTTGGGTGTGATTTAAAGGTCCCCAAACCTTGATAGGGAGTGCAGTAAGCTGTTATGGGACGAAATTCATAAGACATCTAGATGTGAAAATGTTGTGATAATGGGAGATTTTAACTTTAGACAAATTGATTGGAACAATATCCCAGGAAATCTTGAGTCTAGTGACTTTCTTGATACGGTTCAGGATTGCTTTTTAGAACAGGTTGTGACAGAACTTACTAGAGGAAACAATCTGCTTGACTTGGTCCTTGCCAACAAAGGTTCACTAATTAATAATCTTGAGGTTAATGATGAGCTTGGGGAAAGTAATCACAAATCACTTAGTTTCAATATATCATGGAATTACCCAGATAACTGCAATCAAATCTCTGTCCCAAATTTTCGCTTGGCCGACTTCATGGGACTGAAAAATTACCTGTGTGGGCGAAATTGGGATGTCCTGACAATGGGTCAGGTAGGTGATCTTGGTTGCCAATATGACGTTTTTCCGAGCATAGTTCTAGCTGCCCAGACAACTTTTGTTCCAAGTAGGGAAATTTGATCTAAAAAAATGATCCCAAATGGATGAACAGTAGATTAAAACATCTCACTGGTCAAAAGAGAGGCATATATAGGCGTATCAAAAGAGGGGATGGGCAGTTAAGAAATCAATATATTCAATTAAAGAGAGAAATAAAGAAAGGGATAAGAAAATCAAAAAGGGATTATGAGGCTAAGGTCGCAAGGGATTCAAAGACTAACCAAAAAGGGTTCTTTCAGGTATACAGAAGTAAGATTGAGACACTTATGCAGCATATGGGAATCTTTATTCAGGAAACGTTTCGCCACACAGTGGCTTCATCAGTCCAATACAAAGAGGAAGGCGTAAGGAGAGGAGGAGTATGAGGTAATCAGTCCCTCAGCCTGGAGTCGATGTGTTCAGTCCAAGATTGATGGACTGAACACATCGACTCCAGGCTGAGGGACTGATTACCTCATACTCCTCCTCTCCTTACGCCTTCCTCTTTGTATTGGACTGATGAAGCCACTGTGTGGCGAAACGTTTCCTGAATAAAGATTCCCATATGCTGCATAAGTGTCTCAATCTACAACTTGTCGGTTTTTCAAACCATTCATTACAACTGTCAGACACTGCAGCATCATGGGATCTTGTTACAAAGAAATCTTCAACACTTGTTCAACCTTTGGACAAAGACCTTCTTCGACTAGTGGATGGTACCACTATGACCCCGCCTCCGCCTGCTTCACCTCACCTCACTACAGTATATAAGCCACGTCTACGGCCCTATGCTGTACATTCTGCAAGATTGATGGACTGAACACATCGACTCCAGGCTGAGGGACTGATTACCTCATACTCCTCCTCTCCTTACGCCTTCCTCTTTGTATTGGACTGATGAAGCCACTGTGTGGCGAAACGTTTCCTGAATAAAGATTCCCATATGCTGCATAAGTGTCTCAATCTTCAACTTGTCGGTTTTTCAAACCATTCATTATATACAGAAGTAAGATTAGGGACAAGATTGGCCCACTTAAGAGTAACTCTGGTCAGATCATTGACAGTAATAAGGATATATGTGAAATTCTCAATACCTACTTCCTCTCAATTTTCACCCAGGAAAATACTAGCGATATTCCTCAAATAATAGATTATGTAGAACAGGATAATAAACTATGTACGATTGCGGTAACTAGTGACATGGTCCTCAGACAAACAGAGAAACTAAAACCTAACAAATCCCCAGGCCCTGACGAACTGCTTGCAAGGGTGTTAAAGGAATGTAAAGAGTAACTTAGCATGCCTTTAACTTGACTCAAGAAATCGTAATGACACGATTGCAAACAAACCATACCCCCGGCCGGGATTGAACCCGCGGTCATAGAGTCTCAAAACTCCAGCCCGTCGCGTTAGCCACTAGACCAGCTAGACACAATAAGATTCATCCAACTAGGTATATTTCTACACCATAGGAAGGTTAGCACAGGCACCACTGTGACCACAAATGCAAGTTTTTACAGACGAATCTCCAGCTAGCGTGGCCGTGACGAACTCTAGCTCAAGTCCCTTCACTGCCGACAACATGACTCAAGAAATCGTAATGACACGATTGCAAACAAACCATACCCCCGGCCGGGATTGAACCCGCGGTCATAGAGTCTCAAAACTCCAGCCCGTCGCGTTAGCCACTAGACCAGCTAGCCACAATAAGATTCATCCAACTAGGTATATTTCTACACCATAGGAAGGTTAGCACAGGCACCACTGTGACCACAAATGCAAGTTTTTACAGACGAATCTCCAGCTAGCGTGGCCGTGACGAACTCTAGCTCAAGTCCCTTCACTGCTCAAGTCCCTTCACCTAAATTTGAAACTACCCAAAGTCCTAGCCTCAATAACCCAACTAGGTAGACTGTTCCACTCATCAACTACCCTATTTCCAAACCAATACTTTCCTATGTCCTTTCCAAATCTAAACTTATCTAATTTCAGGGAGAAGACTGCCTTGGATCAACGTGTAGTGCAAGCTGCACGCCAAGGTACTGTCCAGTGTGGGTAGATTGGTATAGCACTGTGTACCTTGTTCCAAGGCATTTGATAGAGTTCCTCACCAAAGACTGTTGAAGAAAGTAGCAGCTCATGGCATTGGGGGAAGGGTGCTCTCGTGGATCGAATCATGGCTCACAGACAGGAAGCAGAGAGTGTCCATAAATGGGGTTAAATCCGAGTGGGGATCAGTAACAAGTGGCGTTCCACAGGGATCAGTCTTGGGCCCGTTGTTGTTTATAATATATATCAATGATCTTGATGAAGGAATTACTAGTGATATGAGCAAATTCGCCGATGACACGAAGATAGGTAGGATAATTGATTCAAACGTAGATGTTAGGGAACTTCAGGAGGATTTAGACAAACTCTACTCTTGGTCAGAAAAGTGGCAGATGCAGTTCAATGTAGATAAATGCAAGGTTCTGAAGCTCGGGAGTGTCCATAACCCTAGCACTTATAAGTTAAATAATGTAGAACTTAGCCATACAGATTGCGAAAAGGACTTGGGGGTTATGGTAAGCAGCAGCCTTAAACCAAGACAGCAGTGCCTAAGCGTACGTAATAAGGCAAATAGATTACTGGGATTTATATCAAGAAGTGTAAGCAACAGAAGTCCAGAGGTCATACTTCAGCTTTATACATCATTGGTGAGGCCTCACCTAGATTATGCAGCTCAGTTCTGGTCTCCATATTACAGAATGGACATAAATTCGTTAGGAAACATTCAGCGTAGGATGACTAAATTAATACATAGCATTAGAAATCTTCCTTATGAAGAAAGATTGAAGACTCTTAAGTTACATTCACTTGTTAGACGAAGAATGAGGGGAGACCTGATCGAAGTGAATAAGTGGAAGAGAGGTATTAATAAAGGGGATATTAACAAGGTCTTGAGGATATCTCTCCAAGAGAGAACACGCAGTAATGGATTTAAATTAGATAAGTTTAGATTTAGAAAGGACATAGGAAAGTATTGGTTTGGAAATAGGGTAGCTGATGAGTGGAACAGTCTACCTAGTTGGGTTATTGAGGCTGGGACTTTGGGTAGTTTCAAATTAGGTTGGATAAGTACATGAGTGGGAGGGGTTGGATTTGAGTGGGACTTGCACATCAGAGCTTATTTCTTGGGTAGCATTGAAAATTGGGTTGGTCAAATGTTTGTTGGTGGGATGAATTGTAAAGGACCTGCCTAGTATGGGCCAACAGGCCTGCTGCAGTGTTCCTCCTTTCTTATGTTCTTATGTAAGTTCGAGTCTCCTTCAGCCAGAGATCAGTGTTTGTATATATTTCGCCTGCTCTTGCGAATTCCTTGCATTGTTAAAATTTCCAGTAATGCTGATGCATGCAGGGGATGAGATGAAAAGCTGTAAGCCTTCTCCCTGAAAGCTGGCTGCCTTGGATCAACGTGTAGCGCAAGCTGCACGCCAAGGTATTGTCCAGTGTGGGTAGATTGGTATAGCACTGTGTACCTTGTTCCAAGTCTCCTTCAGCCAGAGATCAGTGTTTGTATATATATATATATATATATATATATATATATATATATATATATATATATATATATATATATATATATATATATATATATATATATATATATATATATATATATATATATATATATATATATATATATATATATATATATATATATATATATATATATATATATATATATATATATATATATATATATAGGGAAGTACCACCTCTAGAACTGTCCTAGGGACCCTCATCCTCGTAGAAAAGAATAAACTTGCTTCAGGGGACACTCAAGGTTCTCCCTGAAGCTGTTTGAGAATTTTCTCGTACCACCCCTATATTTCAAGTATGTTTTATTTAAAGACAAAATACATTGGCCAAACATTCACAAAAATACAACAGAAAGTAAAACAACATAGGTAACTCAGAGCTACATCTCGAATACTTCTACTTCTTTCAACGTACCAGCTGTATCCCACCGAGGTGGGGTGGCCCAAATGAAAAAACTGAAGTTTCTCCTTTTTAATTTAGTAATATGTACAGGAGAAGGGTTTTCTAGACCATTGCTCCCGGCATTTTAGTCGCCTCTTACGACACGCATGGCTTACAGAGGAAGAATTCTGTTCCACTTCCCCATGGAGATAAGAGGAAATGAAGAAGAACGAGAATTAGAAAGAAAATAGAAGAAAACCCAGAGAGGTGTGTATATATATGCTTGTACATGTATGTGTAGTGTGACCTAAGTGTAAGTAGAAGTGGCAAGATATACCTGTTATCTAGCGTGTTTATGAGACAGAGAAGAAGCACCAGCTATCCTACCATCATGTAAAACAGTTACAGGTTACTGTTTCACAGTCACCTAGCAGGACGGTATTACCTCCCTGGGGGTTGCTGTCTACCAACCTACTACCTATATACATATATATATATATATATATATATATATATATATATATATATATATATATATATATATATATATATATATATATATATATATATATATATATATATATATATATATATATATATATATATATATATATATATATATATATATATATATATATATATATATATATATATATATATATATATATATATATATATATATATATATATATATATATATATATATATATATATATATATATATATATATATATATATATATATATATATATATATATATATATATATATATATATATATATATATATATATATATATATATATATATGTATATATATATATATATATATATATATATGTATATATATATATATGTATGTATATATATATATATGTATATATATATATATATGTGTATGTATATATATATATATATATATATGTATATATATATATATATATGTATGTATATATATATATATATATATATGTATATATATATATATATATATATATATATATATATATATATATATATATATGTTGTGCCGAATAAGTGAAACTGGTCAGTTAGTAAAAACTCATTTAAAATTACGTCCTTTCTAAAATATTCTCTTATACGTTTAAAGATTTATTTTTTCATTAATGTTAATGTGTAGACAGCCTGTACTGTCAGAGCACACAGCCTAGCCGTCTGCTCTGACTAGTTCATATTTCGCGGCATTCAGTGCTGCCCTCTGTAGGCCTACCTAGGTCGGTGGGAAGCACAGACCACCCTCTCTCACTCCTCGACCGACCGACGTGATAGTCACAGGTGCTCCCCCTCCACGGACTGGCTTGCGGTCACTCCCTCACACTGCCCGTTGTGTACTCACTCCTACCCAATTAAAGCCAATCTAGTCCACGGCCGTATCATTGCTACCTACGCTACCTTCATCGGCACTAAACCGCTGTTCAGCAGTAAGAACAGCAATAACAGTGGTGACAGCGGAGTCAGTGGCATTGTGAGCCTCTTCAGGGTGGAGGGGTCAACACCATCGGTCGACGCCAGTCAACATCATCCGTCGTCATCCAACGCACCTGCTGGCCTAAAGAGTTATCTGTTACTCCCAGCGGCTTGACGGGACCTGAGATAGATCTTCGTCCTAGATTTTTCCCACAAAATCTGGACATAGGCGTCACGGCGTCATCTCCAGCCTTAGCAGTCACGTGTTCACCTCATCACCCTCTCTACAGCCCTTCAACACTCTCCAGCACCATTCTCCTGCCTCCTACAGCGTCCCTACGCCCTTCTCAGCTACAAGAAGTAGAGGTGAGGCCGTTTAGTGTGTTGGCTTCGTGTGGCACCACACGTGACCACGAGGCAGCTCTGGGGTTGGTTTATACCCTAATCAGCGCGTAAACACACCAGCCTCCTCTACAGCCTTCTCTGCTACGTAACGACGTCCATCTCGCCGTCCATGTGTGTTGTGTTCTTCCAAGTTTCCTCCAAGAAGTTCTACCTGGCTTAACCACGTGGGAACCCAGTCGGCTTAGCCCCTAAGCCAGCTCAGTTCAGCGTCTACAGCAGCTCGTGACTCATCATAGTGTCTACAACTACTCAGCGTCTACGTATCTCCAGCCAGTGCAGTTTTTTTTTGTGTTGCCCAGTTTAAATTTTTTTTTTTCCCTTTCCCTTGCTGTTTTATTCCCAGTTCATCACCAGTTCTGTTTTCCCCAGTGATTTGTTACAGTAAAACTTACTCGTCCCAGTTCAAAGTTTCACTTAAGCTTGTTTTTAGCACGTTCGAGTAGTGCAGTAAATGTTTTGTTCTCCGTGTGCTGAAGCCACAGTCAGTGAGCGCGCCCAGACACGCTTGCCAGTGTAAACAACCAACACACAGCTGTGGTTCACGCCGGGTATCCACGTCTTCTAATATCTTATACCTCCACAGAGTTACCCCGGTCCTTCCTGTTCTTCCCAAGTCCTTTCTGATAATTTTTTCTACGACATTGAAGCCCCATAGCAGTATACAAATGCTACGAGGCGTGTAGTGTTACTAGAGCATCACTGAAAGTTCCAGGACCTGCAGCACCCGTACCTTCGTCCATCTGCACTCAAAGTTAAGTAAACAGTGACTTACCTAGCATTTCCTAATATTTTGTGACATTATTTAACTGTCCTGCACCAATACAGTTAGTTACTGAAGCCATACTTCAGTAAATTGTTCAGTGTCATCAGTGCACATTTTGCCACTTACCTACAGCTTCTTAAATTTTGTAAATTTATTTTTGCACTCCTACATTTTAAATTCCAGTATTTTATTCTGCTTCTTGCACCTCAGTTATTGATTTAAATTGTTCAGTGTTAACCATTTATACAATTTACCTCTCACATACAGTTTTCATGTAATTCCTGTGTGCTGTTATTTTGTTAGTTGCACCTGCAAGTTAGCCACAGATTGTTGACACCCTTGCACTGTTTTGTTTGTTAGTGTTTTTTTTTCCTTTTAATAAGTGTAATCTTCAAGTACTTAAGTATTAGTTTATTCTACCTGCAGTGATACAATCTGTGCCTAGCCCATTCAACTTTTCTTCTGTTTCCCCATTTATTTGCTCTACATATATTCTATGTTTTATCAGTGAATATTCACCTATGTGCATTGCATTTTGCTATTTTGTATACCCAAGTCATTGAGTGTATTTTTGGGAACCTGCTTATTTACCATTAATTACCAAAATTCCTTGTGAAGTTAATTAATTTTGACCTTGAGATTGTGCAAATTTTTTCTTTTTGCCAGTGTACACCCTGCTAACACCAGTTAACCTTTGCCATATTCTTGAATTTAATAATTTGCATTTTTATTAATTTTATTTTGTGTGCAATATAGCAATTCTGGATACAGTGTATTTTTTTTTCTGTGATTTTTGGCACTATTCCATACTCTGATATCTTTTCTGTGCCAACTTCCCTTGTGCAAGTGAATTACCCTTTTTTTTTGCGTTTCAATTTGCAACTGCTAGCACCCGCAATCTTTTTAAACTGTGCTTGCAGCACAGTTTAGTGTTGTGTAGTACCTGATTTATTTTAATTTTTGTGCAATTTTTGCTACCAGTGTTTACAGTTCAACTCCTTTTCATAAATTTTGTTGCCAGATTCCTGGTGAAATTATTGACTATCCTTAGCTTCATTTTGTGCACTTCCCTGTAGTACATTCACTTGCATACATCTCTTATTTTGTGTTCAGAGTGTATCACTATTTCCCTTTTTATTGTTGTTTTGCTCAAATTATTTCTATCACTAAGCAGTTTACCTAGTACTGTGGTGCTGAGTTCTCTTTGACTCTGTTTTGAATTGTAGCCAGTGCATACCATTTCTTGCTCTGACCTGTTTACCCTCTTCGTGACCTACTTGCATTTGAACAATTGACGTCATGACTAAGACACGCAGTGGCCATGCCGTTAGCCCAGATTCTGCTGGTGCCAGCAATGGTGCCTCAGCCAGCGTGAACACGCGGCAGGGCATCGAAGCCCCAGCGACAGTTGGTCAACTTGTGGCTCAAGCCTCGACCACCAGTGGGCCGGCTCATCGTCCATACCTGACCCTTATTTTTGACGGTCGTGCAAATAGTTTAGAGCCATGGCTGCAGTCAGTCGAGACGACTGTTCAGGCTCTATTTGATAGTCCAACGGATACACAGTACATTCGTGCTGCTGTTGCAGCAGTGGATCTCGCCCAGGGTGATATAGGTGCCTTTGTGCAGCTCAAGCGCGTTTGTAAGATTCAGTCTTGGGATGAACTTAAGGAGGAATTTAGGCATTATTTTCGGCGTAGTCGCCAACGCCATTACATTGACATCGTTACCAGCGTCTTGGCCGAATGTCAATACCGGCACGAAAGCCCCCTGGCTTGCGTTTGCCGGTTCGAGCAAGCCGCCACGGACTTTACTGATGCCATCAACTCCACTAAGTGGGTGGATGGTGATGGCCGTATTGCTGCTAAAGACATCATCCCCATGCTGGCTGTCGGCATCATGCGGAGGGATGCCGCCCCTAACCTCTGGGCTGCCATTGATGCGCTAGGACTCGGCCCTCAGCACGACGTCCTGGGTGCATATGACGCCATCGACTCGCTCAAGCCGCCTTCCGAGCAAGGCAAGGTTTGCCGCTTTGCGGATGATCCCCTACCCATCCTTCCGGCGCCGTCCACAGTGACCCCGCGGTCGCAGCCGGAAGTCACTTTTGCTGCTGCTGTCAGACAGCCAGCCCACAAAGTTTCTAACCCCAGTCCCACTAACACGCGCCTAAGTAAAAATATTGACCACAGTAACAACAGTCGGTCTCATACAAAAAGGCAGTCATCGACTTCCTGGACCAGGGCGAAACGTCGCCAGCAGACACCACCCCCAACCTCACCCGCTAAGCGTGTAGTGACTTGTTTCAACTGTGGCAAACGAGGGCACTACCGATCGGAGTGTTACAAACCTAAGTCCCCGCAAAGTAACCATCACAGTCCCCATGCTCAGTATCCCAGTAACCATAACAGCCCCCATGCTCAGTATCCCAGTAACCATAACCGTCCCCATGCTCAGTATCAAGGTAACCGTCACCGTCCCCATGCTCAGCTTCGCGAGGGAGTCTGTGTTTACCACAATACTTCCAGTCATACCTCCCATGAGTGTAACAAGCTGCGAAGTATACTGTCAGCTGAGTGGAGCAAGCAGTCGTCGCGCAATGCACGTCCTCGTAGAAGCCCTTCCACTAGTTCGGGGGAAGAGGCGCGTCCGCAAAACCAGCGAAAGACATAGTAACCCTGTCAGAGTCGCTGTATTCCGTCCCTGTCTGCAATGCATTCGCCGCCCTGGGCAGTGATACGCTTGCCGACAGTGAGGAAACCGAGTGTCTTGACGTTGTTGCCGAGACTCGTACCGTACCTTCCAGGTCGAGCCTCGTCAACAAGTGTCGAGCCTCGAGCAGCTGTGACTCCGGGGATCTCGTCGGCATGTCATGCCTTCATGTTCGGTATGACAACCCATGTGGACCGCTCATCGAGTCCACTGTCCACAATAAGCCTGTTCAGCTTTTCCTAGATACAGGTTCGGTGGTTAACATTGTCCGCTCCACTTTTTTCCGAGACATTGGCCTTCACGCGGCCATGTTGACAGAGCCGTCTGCCATTCAGACCTTGAGAGGAGTCTCAGGTAAACCGCTGACGGTTCGCGGTCGCACAACGCTAGAATTTGTGGTCCAGGGTCACAAGCTGTCCGCAAAATTCTTAGTCGTAGATGGTATTGTTTTCCATGGTGACCTGCTCATAGGGTTCAAAACCATGGCAGATCTTAGGATCCGTTTAGATCCAGCTGAGTGGAAAGCGGAATTCAACGGAGTGGATGTGCCCTTCTGGGGCGTGCGCTTAGGATCCACTACGTGCTACTCTGTCTCAGAGTATGCACAGTGCCTAGAATCATTGGAAACCGGTGGTTTCCATAGCACATTCTCCCCAGGGTTGGTCTCTTGTCCTGATCGACCTCGTAGTAGAGCTCGTTGCCCATCACCTCCTGGCCATCAGCGCGTAGTTACCAGTGAAACCCAGTCTGGGGACGCCCAGTCTAACCTTCACTCTAACTCTGACGCTGTTGTAGAGACCAGCAGTTGTCAAGCCGCAGTATCCCTGTCGGCAGGCGACTGTCTGACTCGTGTCATGGCATCAGCGAGCAGAGTTACTGCTTGTACAAAGTATGACGTCACTTTGTCAGCTAACTCGCTCACTCCTGTTACGGTGTACGTGAGCAGAGCTTTTGAAGGAGACCATGTGCTGGTTGACAGCGACACATGCTGAGTCAAGGGCCTCTCCCTTGAACCATCCTTGCACACAGTGCAACGTGGTAAGTTGCAAGTCCTTGTTGTCAACATGCATAGTCGAGAATTTCCCCTGCGGAAGAATACCTCACTTGTCGATCTTGTCAGATTCCCTCTCCCGGTGAGAGTGGAGGGTGAAGCCCCAGCTGACTTCCTTGTGAGTGCAGTTCTCCCAGGCGAGTCTGCTGCTGACTCTTCCAACACCCGGCCAGTGCAGGAAGATGATCTAGCTTTGACAGACTATTCTGAAGAGGTCCCAAAACTTCTCCAGGTTCTCAATCGTGCACGTTCTGCAGTTGCACTAGATGGTGAGTCGATGGGTTTGACCCCACTGATCTCTCACCGTATTCCACTTGACAAAGGTACTAAACCCATTTATGTACCTGCGTATCGCCTGCCACATGCGCAAAGAGTCTTCGCCGAAGAACTCATTACATGGATGCTCCGTGATGGAGTTATTGAGGAGTCCACTTCCCCGTGGAATGCTCCCCTTATTCTGGTTCCCAAGAAAGACGGAACCTGGCGCCCTGTTATCGATTACAGGAAACTGAATGCATGTACCATCCCAGACCGCTTTCCATTGCCAGTTCTGAACGACCTGTTGCAGAACATCGGCGATAATAAGGTCTTTTCAACTCTTGATCTTCTTCAAGGGTTCTGGCAGATCCCCCTCGATGATGAGAGCAGAGAGTTGACAGCTTTCTCTACGCCAACTGGTCATTACCAGTTCAGGAGGATGCCCTTCGGCTTGCGCGGAAGCCCAATCACGTTTAGTCGTTTGATGACGACAATTTTCCGTACCCTCCTAGGTGGCACGCTCATGGTCTACCTGGATGATCTCATAGTCATGTCGCAAGATGTCCCGTCACATCTTGAGAAACTTGACAGGGTATTGGACAGGCTAGCTCAGGCAAATCTTAAGGTAAAGCTCTCCAAATGTCATTTCCTCCGGAAGGAAATAAAATTTCTGGGTCACGTAGTAACTCAGAATGGCATAAAGACGGACGAGTCTAAAATCTCGGCCGTGCAGAAATTCCCCAGACCCATGACGGCGGATGCAGTCCGGTCCTTCATAGGCCTGGCGGGTTTCTACCGCACCTTTATCGCAGGTTTCTCCACCATTGCTGCACCCCTGACACGCTTACTCAAGAAGGATGCCCCTTTTGAGTGGACGTGCGATCAGGAACGAGCTTTTGTCATTCTTAAGAACAAGTTAACATCAGCCCCAACCCTTAGATTCCCTGATTTCACCAAGGCATTTACCTTGACGACTGATGCCAGCAAAGTTGGCATTGGTGCAGTCTTGTCACAGGAATCTAATGGTAAACAACAGCCTATTGCCTATGCTAGCCGTGTTCTTACTAAAGCGGAAGTCAATTATTCAGTGACAGAGCTAGAAGCTTTAGCCATTGTATGGGCCCTGAGTCATTTTCGGGATATCATCTATCATTATCCTATCTAAGATTTATACAGATCATTTACCCTTATTGGCCCTTTTTGCGAATAAGAACCTCTCGGGAAAGCATGCTCGGTGGTCGCTCACGTTCAATGACTACAACCCTGAAATTTGCTATGTCCCAGGTAAGCAAAATGTTGTAGCTGATGCCCTGTCGAGACATATAGCATTCGTGAGTGTCGGCAATTCGTTCTCTGTTGAGGATCTCGAGAGAGCCCAACGACAGGACCCTGTGTGGTCTCCAGTCCTTCGTTTCCTGACCAAGGAGGACGTTGACTTACAGGTCAAGTCTCCCGTTCCACTGAAGGATTTAGTGGTCAACCAAGGAGTACTGTGCCGTGTTGCACAGCTGGTGGACCCCGGCAGAACCGTATACCAACTGGTGATACCAGAGTCCATGATACCAGCTACTCTTAGGTTGATCCACAATGTCCCAGGTGTAGCGCACCCCGGGAAGGACCGCAGTATCAAACAGGCACGAATGAAATATTTCTGGCCTAAGATGGCATCGGACATTGCCAAGCATGTACACCAGTGTGTTGTTTGCCTACAGCACAAGGGTACCATTACAGGTCCTAACCCCATTCTAAAGTATCCCATTACAAAGGAGCCCTGGGAGACAACTTCTGTCGACCTGTTGACGAACTTCTCGACCTCGGAGAAGGGAAATAAGCACCTGCTTGTAATGGTAGATAACTTGACGTGGTACAGTGAATTAGTACCCATTCCTGATAAAACCGCGGAAACGGTCGCTAGTGCTTTCCGTGAGCATGTTGTTCTTCGTCATACTTGCCCACGTGTCCTTCTGTCAGACAATGGGTCTGAGTTTATAAATGGCATAATGCAGGATCTTTGCTCCAGATTCAACATTCATCAAGCGCCAGTAGCTCCACGCCACCCTGCGAGTAATGGTCTTGCTGAACGTACAAATCGCAAAGTCCTGGAGGTGCTCAGAGTAACCGTTAACCCAAGTTGTACTACATGGGATGAGGCTATCCCAGATGTTCAGTGTACATTAAATTCCTCCCTCAACAGCTCGATCGGTGAGACACCTCATTTTGCTTTGTATGGCTATGACAAGCGCTTACCATATGAAATTCTGTTTACTCCACCTAGACCTACTTACGATACTGATAACCCCAGTGTAGTAAAGATGAGGACAACGCAGCTTGTCTTCCAGCGGGTACGAGAGAACCTTATGAAAGCTACTGATAGGTTCACGTCTGAGCGCAATGCCCGCGCCAAGGAAAGCAAAGTGGAACCAGGTTGCAAAGTTATGTTGCTCAACCCAGTGCAGACCCCAGGTATGCACAAACTTGTCCCAAAGTTTGTGGGTCCTTACCGTGTCCTACGACAGCTCCGTGGCAATAAGTTCGAGGTGAGGGAGATTGCTACGGGAACTATCAAGGAAGCCCACCTTGATCACATGAAGTATGTGGACCATATGCAGGCCGAAGCAGAGCTGGAGGCGCGTGCGTTGCAACGCCACGATCAGACTAATGTTAGGGACAAACCGTCTATCCCTTCTCCCACTACTACTGGTACGGAAGACGGCCCAGTAAGGCTCCATACTTATGGCCTGCGACCCAGGACAACAGTACATTTCTGTGACATTGACGTACCTACTGACTTGTCTGACTCCTACGCTAGTTATGCTAATTGTTTGCTTGCAGAAATGGGTATAAATGCACACACATTGTATAGCTAGTCGATAATAGAGTCAGGGTGGACAACATCATGTAATTATGTAAATACTTTTAGAAGGGTACCCAGAGTGTAATGAATTCCATGGATATAGTATTATTGTACGTATGTGCACCAGTGTTTTATAACTAAAGGAAAAAAGCCTGTATTACGGTCAGGGCAGTGCTGCCCTCTGAGTTACATGTCACACCTTAGGAAATGCTACTGTCAGTCATTGTTTGCAGATGTGAGCGTGCAACAACGTTAGTAGACGAGTGGTCAACTGATGTTCAGCCCTGCGGACAACCTGTATATAGAAGATTTTAGTTCCAGTGCTGACGTCTCCGGGCTCTCTACTCGATGAAACAGCGCGGGCAAACCAGTTTTCTCTTCCCCTGGATGGGAGAGTTTTTTTTTTGCCTGTTGCATTTTTTTTGTCCATTTTTTATTTACTAGTGAGCGAAAGCCAGTCCCTCTCTGGGGTAGCTAGTGTAATTCCTTTATACCTATGGGCCCACCAGTATTGTCGCGTCGGGACGACGCGAGGTGCGTGGCCGAGCAAATGTAGACAGCCTGTACTGTCAGAGCACACAGCCTAGCCGTCTGCTCTGACTAGTTCATATTTCGCGGCATTCAGTGCTGCCCTCTGTAGGCCTACCTAGGTCGGTGGGAAGCACAGACCACCCTCTCTCACTCCTTGACCGACCGACGTGATAGTCACAGGTGCTCCCCCTCCACGGACTGGCTTGCGGTCACTCCCTCACACTGCCCGTTGTGTACTCACTCCTACCCAATTAAACGCTTCAACTAAACCACTAGTCAGCAATAACGGCCTTGTATCATTGCTACGCTTACAATAATTTAGCTACAGAATGATTTTGGCGAAATTATTTCATCGGCAAGATGAGCGTTGCTAAAGCCTGCTGTGTGACCAGAACGATTGGTAAGACTGCACAGCAATAATGCTGCTTTGGCCTGCCTCATGGCTCCGTGGTCACAATAATATAAAATACTGCTCGTTGAACTAGTACACCAAACAGAGACTAGAATAAAATTAGCCTAGAGTCATCCACACTATCGAGTGTCCTTGGGTAACGAGTACAACATTGTTCCCCTGGATGCGCGCTACTTTTAAGGATCGTATGGTCCAGTGGATAAGAGCGTCATGTGTTTTCGCCCACCATGAGGCAGGCCAAAACAGCATGGGTTCGAGTCCTTGGCTAGTGCAGTTTTGTTATTGATCAACACCACTCGTTTGTGGTCACAATAATATATAATACTTCACGTTGAACTAGTACACCAAACAGGGACTAGAATGAAATTTGCCTAGTCATCCACACCATCGTGTGTCCTTGGGTAGCGAGTACAACTCCTAATGATCGTGTGGTCCAGTGGATAAGGCGTCATGTGTTTTCGCCCACCATGAGGCAGGCCAAAGCAGCATTGGTTCTAGTCCTTATCTAGTGCAGTGTTGTTGATATATATATATTGTGAGGGAAAAGTTCAATAGATAGGAGTAGCGAGCGAGTATGTGGTAACGATAGTTTTATTGCTGGCTGCTTGTTAAGGTAGGGTCAGTCTAGCTCCCGCTATCCCCCCCCCTTTTCTCCCCACCCCGAAAGGTGACGTGTTGGGCTCCAGCCAGACAGTAATCACTCGACTCACAGCTCCCAGTATAACTGTAAGTAAAAGCCTCTGCTCCTATTCTAGTGGATATTGGTTGAAAGCTTCACTTTTGACCAATAATAAACTTGGTCCTTTCAGTTTTAAGCTACCCATGAGATTTTTAGATAATCACCACCTTTTTTAAGTATCTTGCACTTATCATGGAGAGTGATTTCTTAAGCAGTGGGTAACCTGTCTATCTTTCCAGCTGGGAATGACAGATCGGGTCACCTGCCAACCAACGAGAAGTGTTGAAGGAGACGGACTGAAACCGGTCTTTGGACGTCACCTTATGTGACCTCTGTGAAGAACTAGTCATTGGGTTGTCACTAAACATCTGTGACACCCCCGCCCCCACATCAGCAGCGGCTACAATTTCTACAACACGGTGTCAACCTCAACCAGACACCCCAGTATTACTGTATATGTTAGCGTTGAATTCAAATGTCATTTTTCCATTTCATTTTTCTTTCAAGTAGGATACACCTTCATTTTTTTGATGTTTTATCTTTGCATTACTAAATAATAAAGTGTTTATCTTTGTGAATTATTATTTCTTTTTCTATTCATTAATTTT
The DNA here is from genome assembly GCF_038502225.1 of Cherax quadricarinatus. Classification (NCBI taxonomy): domain Eukaryota; kingdom Metazoa; phylum Arthropoda; class Malacostraca; order Decapoda; family Parastacidae; genus Cherax; species Cherax quadricarinatus. The sequence goes on from NC_091349.1 coordinate 20,516,576, forward strand.
CCTGAGGAAGAGCCAGCCTTGGTAATATTGTCTGAAGTTGTTACAGGACTGAGTAAGCCTTCACAAGTGGCGACCCTGCCAGGATCAACTCTACTGAATAAGATTCGACTCCATCTCGAATCTACCATTGGAACTTCAACGTCGCATACCACAGACGGTTACCACCAGCCATGAGTAATCATTCTCTATGGTAGGACTACAGTACAGGTATTTAAAAGATTTGGTGATTGTTATAGTCTCAATTTATTGTAAGTCAAGTCAATCAGGATATACTAGTTAATTCTGTCACTTTTATTTTTGAGCTTGAAACGACTTGGAGGAATAGACTCTAGGGACCCGAGATTTTCCAGTGACAAGTTGTTTCATTGAGCTCTTTATTATATCAAGGGAACTGTTGTAGGACACTCTTGATTTTTTGTTGGTGAGAAGATTGGATGGTCAAGGGACCCTGGCATAGAACCCTCCGTTTTCATTCACACATACTGTTTAATCAAAGTGGGGATAGAACCCTTCGATTTATTTACAGTTTGAGCGGAGCAGGAATTGAACCCTCCGTTTTCTTTGATATATCCGTTTCATTTTTCCCTGGTAGTTTAAGTTATTCTTGCAAGTATTGAGGAATAGCAGTTTTGGATGAACACTGGGAATAAGTTAGGAATAACGGGGAAGAATTTAGAAGCTTTCATTAGCGCTAAGATACAGGAAAGAGAAAGAAAGGAGAGAGAGAGAACCTTGAAAGAGAGGAGAAAAAGGAGAGAGATAGAATTGAAAGAGAAAACCAAGATAGACAGTTAGAAGGAGTCAGAGAAGACAAAAAGGAGCGTGATAGACTTGATCGTGAGGAGAGAGCTAGAGTACGTGAGAAACAAGCTAAAATACGTGAGGAACAAGTTAGGTTAAGAGAACTTGAGGAAAGAGCAAAAGATAGAGAAGTTGAGGATAAAGCTCGAGAGAATGAACTGCGAGAGAGACAAAAAGATCGCGAGCACGAAAAATCTCGCCTTGAATTAGAGAATAAAAAGTTAACATTTACACAACAACAATTAGAGGAAGGAGTAATTGAACATAATGCATCTAGTGCACATATTCCAACACCTAATTTACCTCCCTTCACAGAGGGTGAAGACATTACTTCATACATTATCAGGTTTGAAAATACTGCTACCCTCTGTGAATGGCCTGCTGACACCTGGGCTACCAGGTTAGGTATGTTATTTTCTGGTACAGCTTTGAATATCTATGCAACTTTGTTGCAGGATATCATATGTAATTATAACCACTGAAGAAGGCAATCCTTAAAGCATATCAAAAAACCACAAGTTCTTATAGGAAAGATTTCAGGTATGCCACCTTACAGCCTGGCCAAAACTTTCAGCAGTTACAGGTAACACTTTTTCGTTTGTTCGATTTTTGGATAGAGAGTTCAGGAATTGATCACAGTTATGAATCACTTAGAGACTTCATGGTTGCTGACCAGTTCCTGACAGCTCTTCCTCACCAGATACGAACATTCATTAGAGAACGTAACCTGATTAAAGCTGATGAAGTTGCTGAGGCTCACAATTCCTATAAAGACCAAAAGGGATCGAACCCTAAGGGCAAGGGTTCACCAGAACAAAAGAAAACAAAGCCTCTAATAGAAAGCAAACTAACTTCTTTTATTCCTGTTTGTCATTTATGTGGTGTTAAGTGACATAAACGTCCCGATTGTCCTAAGAAGGTCCAAAAAGTTGGAAGATGTTTTAAAGACTGTAATGACCAAGCACCCTTCTGTTCAGGAACAGTTAATGGACTTAATGCATCTACCATTTTACGAGACACTGGATGCACGTGTATAGTCATTTCTAATAAGCTGTTCCCTAACCTTAAAGAAACTCATTCCTCTGCTATACTTTCAGACTACTTGGGCCGTACAGACACTTTTCCTACCATCCGTTGTTACATTAGGTCTAAATGGTTCACAGGTTGGTCTGAAGCCGTACTAGCTCCCATCACTTCTTGCTCCATACTAATAGGTAATGTAAAAGGTGCCATTCTTCCTTCTGAGGTTGACCTTTCATCGCCGAAGATGGACATCAGTTTTTCAGTTCCTCTTCCTGCAGAGTCAGAGAATCCCCTCGAAAGTTCAGATGAGGCAATGTCTCGGGATATTCATGTGGGGTTAGAAACCAGTGATACTACTCTCGAAAGCGAGATAGTAGAATCACCGGTTCACTTGTTAGATGAAAGTGAGGATATCACCTCCGATACTATAAATGTCTTGACTAGGGCTCAGACCAAACCCCAGGCTTCTCCTACTGTCCATCCTTTGATTTTCCCTGCCTTTAGCCTTAAGATATATCGAAGGACTCCTTTGTCAATTTACAACGTAATTGCCCTTCTCTTCAGAATTGCCATAATGCAGCTAGACAAAATCAAGTTATCCAAAGGAAAAACTTTTCATATAAATTTGAATATATAAAAGATATCTTATACAAGTCAGTATTCAAATTAAATTCAGATGAGATAGACTATTCCATCTTAGTTGTTCCAAGTCAATGCAGAGAGACTGTTCTTAAAATGGCTCATGACCTGCCAGTGGCCGGACATTTCTCGCACCGTAAAACCGTAAATAAAATTAGGGAAACCTATTTTTGGCCCAAAATGTCCTCAGATATCACTAACTATTGTAGATCGTGTAAAGTTTGCCAACTGTCATCCTCCCGAGGTACCAGGCGAGTACCTATGGTCAAAATGCCAGTCTTTAAGGTACCGTTTGAAAGAGTAGCTATTGGCATCGTTGGTCCTTTATCACCACTTTCATCTGGGGGATATAGATAAATATTAACATTAATTGATTATGCTTAGAGTTTCCCTGAAGCCGTACCCTTGAAGACCATAACTACTACAGAGGTGGCTGAAGCCCTTTTGTCCATCTTCTCCAGAGTGGGCAATTCTGTCTGACCGTGGGACACAATTCACATCTGACTTAATGCAACATCTCTACCAACTTCTGAGAGTGAAGCCGCTGTTCACAACACCATATCATCCCAGCTGTAATGGGAGGACTGAGCGCCAGCATTCGGTTCTCAAGTCCATTTTAAGGAAACCTTGCTCCCTTAAACCTAAGGAGTGGCATCGTTACCTACCCTGTGCTTTGTTTGCCATGAGGGAAGTTCCCAGTGATTCTTTGGGGTTTTCACCCCTATGGTAGACAGGCCAGAGGTCCATTGTCTATCCTTCATGACTTATGGACTAATGAGGAGGTGAATGCTGAGGTTCAGTCTCCTTATCAGTTTCTCCTTGACCTTAGATCCAATCTTGAGGAGACCTCTGACATAGTTTTGAAAAACTTAAGCTTGTCAATGGACCAGTACAAAACCTATTTTGATTCCAAAAGTCAGAGGAGAAGTTTTAAAGTAGGGGATGAAGTTCTGGTACTTTTGCCTATCAAGTCAAATAAATTATTAGTAGCATGGAAAGGTTCATACAAGGTATTAAAAATTTGTGGGAAGGTTGATTACCTCATAGAAGACAAGGGGAAACCTAAGCTTTATTACATTAACATCCTTAAGAAATATTACCGAAGAAATTCGGTGAACTGCCTGAATAACTTTGATTTAGTTTTTCCACACAAACTTGATAAGACAACTGAAGAGTGTAAGGTGTGCGTAATTGACACCTCTAACGTAGATTATGACAGAGAACTACAGGACTTGGTGACTCTTGACCACTCTGGCGCAACAAACATTAATATTAATGAGTCTTTGGATGACCATAAGAAACATGAACTACTCCAATGTGTGAGTAACTTCTCAGACGTTTTTTTCTGATATTCCAAGTGTCATCTCCACAGTAGTCCATAAGATTGACTTAGTCACGGACAATCCTATCAAACGTAAATTATACCCAGTTCCAGTTCACCTTAGGGATGCATTTGACCGAGAGGTAGACAAATTATTAAAACTAAAGATCATTGAACCTTTAGTATCTGCATATTGCACACCAGTAGTCATGGTTAAGAAGGAGGATAATTCATATAGACTTGCTATTGACTTCAGAGGCCTTAATGCTATAACTCGCTGGGATGCTGAGCCTATGCCCTTAATAGATAGCAATCTACACAAATTTTTTTACTCTTCCTTCTTTTCAGTGATTGATATTGCACAGGCATATCATCAAGTAATGTTAGATCCTTCTTCTAAGCAGTACACCGCTTTTCCTACCCACCAAGGACTGATAACTGCCTGTGCTACCTACGTGAGACTGATGAGAAAGGTCTTGGGTAATATGCCAAATGTTTCAATTTATTTTGATAACATCTATGTAATGACATCGACGTGGAGCAAGCATATCCAAACATTAACATCAGTTTTATGTAGGTTATGCTCACATGGCCTCACTGCCAAGCCAAAGAAATGCTTCCTTGGGTATAACAAGATTAGATATCTCGGACTGATTCTTTCTAATAACTCTTTGCAGCCTCTCCCCAGTAAGATCGAAGCTTTATTAGAGTTTAAATTCCCCAAAACCAAGAAGCTCATGTGTAGCTTTCTTGGTTCTGTAATTTTTTATGCACGGTTTATCCCGAACCTCACTGATCTTACAGGCATCTTATCTGACTACCTTAAAAAGTCTGTGAAGGAATCTCTTGAACTTTTGTTTTGTTTAAGGACTGATGCCTCCAATACTGGCCTAGGTGCAGTGTTACTACAGTACCATGATGATACTCCCTTCCCTGTATGCTTCCTAAGCCAGAAACTTCTTCCTGCAGAAACGAGATACTCCACCATAGAAAAGGAATGTTTGGCCCTTGTGTGGGGTATCTCCAAACTTAAATTTTATTTACTGGGAAAAGAATTTATTTTAGAAATGGATCACAAACCTTTAATATACCTAGAAACTTTTAAGGGAACCAACAGATGCCTCGTAAGGTGGACATTGGCACTCCAAGCTTTTAAGTTTCATATTGTGTATATCAATGGTTCATCCAATTATTTCTCTGACTGGTTAAGTCGTGACAGTCAGTAGATTTGTTGCCTTACGCGACCTCGTGTTAGAACTTTTTCCTCGCCTATTCATCTTATACTCCTTGACTATAAGTCTTGGTATGGGGGAGTGTGAGGGAAAAGTTAAACAGATAGGAGTAGCGAGCGAGTATATGGTAACGATAGTTTTATTGCCGGCTGCTTGTTAAGGTAGGGTCAGTCTAGCTTCAGCTATCCCCTCCCCCCCTTTCTCTGAGGGAAAAGTTAAACAGATAGGAGTAGCGAGCGAGTATATGGTAACGATAGTTTTATTGCCGGCTGCTTGTTAAGGTAGGGTCAGTCTAGCTTCAGCTATCCCCTCCCCCCCTTTCTCCCCACCCCAAAAGGTGATGTGTGGGGCTCTGGCCAAAGAGTAATCACTCGACTCACAGCTCCCAGCACAACTGTAAGTAAAAGCCTCTTCTAGTGGATATTGGTTGAAAGCTTCACTTTTGACCAATAATAAACTTGGTCCTTTCAGTTTTAAGCTCCCAATGAGATTTTAAGATAATCACCACCTTTTTTAAGTATCTTGCACTTATCATGGAGAGTGATTTCTTAAGCAGTGGGTAACCTGTCTCTCTTTCCAGCTTGGAATGACAGATCGGGTCACCTGCCAGCCAACAAGAAGTGTTGAAGGAGATAGACTGAAACCGGTCTTGGGACGTCACCTCATGATCTACCTACCTGATTAATTGTACAGGACACTACCCCTCATCTTTGTAGTCGTTAAGAACCTGCGTTCCTCTCACAGGGACTGACTATTCAAGGCTATAGACTCTGTGAAGAACTAGTCGTTGGGTTGTCACTAAACACCTGTGACCCCCTCCCCCTCATCAGCAACGGCTACAATTTCTACAAGACAGTGTCAACCTCAACCAGACACCCCAGTATCACTGTACATATTAGCGTTGAATTCAAATGTCATTTTTCCATTTCATTTTTCATTTTTCTTTCAAGTAGGATACACCTTCATTTTTTAATGTTTTATCTTTGCATTACTAAATGATAAAGTGTTTATCTTTGTGAATTATTATTTCTTTTTCTATTCATTAATTTTCCTGAGGAGGAGCCAGCCTTGGTAATACTGTCTGAAGTTGTTACAGGGCTGAGTAAGCCTTCACATATATATATGTATACTTTGATTTATTTTTGAAGAGTTTCGGGGATTTCTCTGTTCTCTGAGCCCGGCCATGGGCCAGGCTCCTCAAGTGGTTGCCTTGTCAACCACTCTGTTGCTGCTGGAGGCCCACTGCCCCACATATCAATCACAGCCTAGCTGATGTGGCACTTGGTGAAGGTACTTGTTCGATTTCCTCTTGAAGGCTTCTACACTTATTCAAGCCGTGTTTCTGATATCTTCTGGTAAGATATTGAATAGTCTGGGACCCCGGATGTTGATACAGTGTTTGCTTATTGTCTCCACCGCGCCTCGACTCCTCACTGGGTTTATTTTACACTTCCTCCCATATCTCTCACTCCAATATCTTGTTATGGCAGTGTGCAGATTTGGGACCAGGCCGTCGATACTTTCCAGATATATATTATCATGCATCTCTCTCTCCTCCGCTCCACTGGGTACATGTTCAAGACTTGAAGGCGTTCCCAGTAATTTAGGTGCTTTACTAGCTCAGTGTGAGTCGTAAACGATCTTTGTATTAGTTTTATCTCTAATATTTCTCCTGCTTTGAACGTGGCCGTCAGCACTGAGCAATATTCTAAGTGGGGGAGCACTAGTGATTTGAAGAGTGTCACCCCCCAGTACCAACAATACCACCAGTCCGATTACATTCTTCTTTGCAAATATACAGGGTCTAAAGCCAGCAACAAACAACAAAATACCTTTCATCCGTGGACTGCTTGCAGAGGCAAAGGCAATGTTCGCGGCTTTCACTGAGACCCACATAAAGGATCACTTGGACAACGAAATATGGATCCCAGGTTTCAACCTATACAGATGTGACAGAGTGAACAGGCAAAAAGGGGGGGGGTTGGCCTGTACATTGCAGAGTTACTTGTTTGCACAGAACTGCTTAATGCCTCAAATGATGTAGTGGAAGTTTTAGCAGTAAAGGTCGAGAACCAAAACCTAGTCATTGTGGTAGTCTACAAGCCTCCAGATGCAACATCCCAGCAATTCCAGGAACAGCTGTTAAAACTTGACCACTGTCTGGAAAATCTTCCAGCTCCTGCACCCAACATCTTGCTCCTGGGGGATTTCAACTTAAGGCACCTAAAATGGAGGAATATAGCAAATAATATTGTTGCAGTAATAACACCAGGAGGCAGCTCTGATGAAAACTCACACTCACACTAGCTTTTAAATCTCTGCACAAAATTCAATTTAAACCAGCAAATAATAGAGCCTACTAGACTGGAGAATACACTAGACCTCATCTTCACTAACAATGATAATCTGATAAGAAATGTCACCATATCAAAAACAATATACTCATATCACAACATAATTGAGGTTCAGACATGTATGCGTGGAGCCCCAGACCGACATAATGAGACTAGTCACGAGGGAGCATTCACCAAATTCAACTTCAATAACAAAAACATAAAGTGGGACCAAGTAAACCAAGTCCTAACCGATATAAGCTGGGAAGATATACTAAGCAACACAGACCCCAACTTATGCCTAGAACAGATTAACTTGGTGGCACTCGATGTATGCACAAGGCTTATTCCTCTAACAAAAAGGAGGAGTAGATGTAAAACAGAAAGAGACAGGCGCTCCCTTTACAGGCGACGGAAAATAATAACAGAGCGGCTAAAAGAGGTCAACATATCTGAAATGCGTAGGGAGACACTGGTCAGAGAAATAGCAAGCATCGAACTTAAGCTAAAGGAATCTTATAGGAGTCAGGAATCGCGGGAAGAACTAAAAGTCATAAATGAAATCGAAAGAAACCCTAAGTATTTCTTCTCCTATGCCAAATCGAAGTCGAGAACAACGTCCAGTATTTGGCCCCTACTTAAACAAGATGGGTCCTACACAGATGACAGCAAGGAAATGAGTGAGCTACTCAAGTCCCAATATGACTCAGCTTTTAGCAAGCCGCTAACCAGACTGAGAGTCGAAGATCAAAATGAATTTTTTATGAGAGAGCCACAAAATTTGATTAACACAAGCCTATCCGATGTTATCCTGACGCCAAATGACATCGAACAGGCCCATGCACTCTGCCCCAGGGCCAGACTCATGGAACTCCTTGTTAATCAAGAACTGCAAGAAGCCCCTATCACGAGCCTTTACCATCCTATGGAGAGGGAGCATGGACACAGGGGTCGTCCCACAGTTACTAAAAACAACAGACATAGCCCCACTCCACAAAGGGGGCAGTAAAGCAACAGCAAAGAACTACAGACCAATAGCACTAACATTCCATATCATAAAAATCTTTGAAAGGGTCCTAAGAAGCAAGATCACCACCCATCTAGAAACCCATCAGTTACACAACCCAGGGCAACATGGGTTTAGAACAGGTCGCTCCTGTCTGTCTCAACTATTGGATCACTACGACAAGGTCCTAAATGCACTAGAAGACAAAAAAGAATGCAGATGTAATGTATACAGACTTTGCAAAAGCCTTCGACAAGTGTGACCATGGCGTAAAAGCGCACAAAATAGGTGCTAAAGGAATAACAGGAAAAGTCGGTCGATGGATCTATAATTTCCTCACTAACAGAACACAGAGAGTAATCGTCAACAGAGTAAAGTCCGAGGCAGCTACGGTGAAAAGCTCTGTTCCACAAGGCACAGTACTCGCTCCCATCTTGTTCCTCATCCTCATATCCAACATTGACAAGGATGTCAGCCACAGCACCGTGTCTTCCTTTGCAGATGACACCCGAATCTGCCTGACAGTGTCTTCCATTGCAGACACTGCAAGGCTCCAGGCAGACATCAACCAAATCTTTCAGTGGGCTGCAGAAAACAATATGAAGTTCAACGATGAGAAATTTCAATTACTCAGATATGGTAAACACGAGGAAATTAAATCTTCATCAGAGTACAAAACAAATTCTGGCCACAAAATAGAGCGAAACACCAACGTCAAAGACCTGGGAGTGATCATGTCGGAGGATCTCACCTTCAAGGACCATAACATTGTATCAATCACATCTGCTAGAAAAATGACAGGATGGATAATGAGAACCTTCAAAACTAGGGAGGCCAAGCCCATGATGACACTCTTCAGGTCACTTGTTCTATCTAGGCTGGAATATTGCTGCACACTAACAGCACCTTTCAAGGCAGGTGAAATTGCTGACCTAGAAAATGTACAGAGAACCTTCACGGCATGCATAACGGAGATAAAACACCTCAATTACTGGGAGCACTTGAGGTTCCTAAACCTGTATTCCCTGGAATGCAGGCGGGAGAGATACATGATTATATACACCTGGAAAATCCTAGAGGGACTAGTACCTAGACTCCTAGAGGAACTAGTACTACGAAAGCAAAAGACTTGGCAGACGATGCACCATCCCCCCAATGAAAAGCAGGGGTGTCACTAGCACGTTAAGAGACCATACAATAAGTGTCAGGGGCCCGAGACTGTTCAACTGCCTCCCAGCATACATAAGGGGGATTACCAACAGACCCCTGGCAGTCTTCAAGCTGGCACTGGACAAGCACCTAAAGTCGGTTCCTGACCAGCCGGGCTGTGGCTCGTACGTTGGTTTGCGTGCAGCCAGCAGCAACAGCCTGGTTGATCAGGCTCTGATCCACCAGGAGGCCTGGTCACAGACCGGGCCGCGGGGGCGTTGACCCCCAGAACTCTCTCCAGGTAAACTCCAGGTAAACCATTGGCGTTATTTCTCTTGTTTTGAAAGTTCTCAATACGTTCCCAGTAGACAACCCACATTCGTCGGCTAGCATAGAAAATGGATTCAAAGTTTCCGAAGTAGTCGTCTTGTTCTTCATTGTTTCTGCTACTTCCGTCTTCTTGATCCTCAACTTCATCCTGTGTTGCCCTGCCACTATCCAGTTTTCCTTCTTGGCCTGAAGACTCATAATTGGAGGATTACTCTGAATCCTCTTGCTTTCCTCCATCAATCACCGCATTTCAAGCTTAGCCACCCTAAGCTCCTCCTTAAGCTGTTGGTAAACTTGTTCAATAGGAGACATCTTGGTTCAGAGTCACACACAGAGATTCAGATTCATAGACAATTTGACTGTAATAAACTTTATCAAATATTTTACATGGAATCTTGTAGACACAACCATCAGTATTTCTGGGGGAATTTTTTTATCAAAAGTTATTTTAACTGTATCAAGATTTTTAAAATCAACTTTGATATTAAAATTCTTAAGTAGAGAAGGCATATCAACCAAGTTTTCCAGGTAAAGGAGGACCAACATATTTTTAGTTGAATAAGATTGGTTGCTCCTTTTCATATAGTAGAAGGTATTTCTAGCAAATTTAAAAGATTTATCAGTTAAGTTTCTTGGGTATTTTGGAACATTAGCTATTTCATAAATATTTGAGATTTCTTTATCTATGAATTCGGGGCTGCAAATACGTATAGCTCTCAAAAACATTGATGAGAATACAGACAGTATAGCTTTAAATAACAAAAAAAAAAGGCACAATACCGTGACTGGAACGATACACAAATAACCCGCACATAAAAGAGAGAAGCTTACGACGACGTTTCGGTCCGACTTGGACCATTTATCTTGATGTAAAGAACAATAGTGTACATAGGAACAGTTATTTGCTGGTTTTCTGTAAATTCTAAGTTTAAAATCATGATTCCCCTTAATAATTAAAACATCTAGAAAAGGCAATAAGTTATTATATTCAAATTCAACAGTAAATTTTATGAACTGAACTAGACTCTTTATTATGAGATAGATTATTGCTTCATGTATCACTGATTACCTATCTAAATCATCATAAAAAGTCAGGTGTTGTGAGGTGGTTACGAGATGTGGTTTCGTCCTTTTATGCTGTCCTGTTAACTTTATAGTTCCTTTATAATGTGAAAAATCACGATACCACTTGGTATTCAACTATTTTTTTCACATTTGTTATCCTGTGATCTTTTTTGCATATATATATATATATATATATATATATATATATATATATATATATATATATATATATATATATATATATATATATATATATATATACAGACAATAAAATCACAGTAAAGAGATGATATCACAATATGCAGAACAACCACTGTGAAAAAATAGTGAAATTCCAAGTGCTTTCGTGAATACTCACATTATCAAGGAAATTTAAAAAAACAAAACATCAACAGGGCAAGACTACACCTCACAGTCACGTCACAACAACAAGACTACACCTCACAGTCACGTCACAACAACAAGACTACACCTCAGAGTCACGTCACAACAACAAGACTACACCTAACAGTCATGTCACAACAAGACTACACCTCACAGTCACGTCACAACAACAAGACTACACCTAACAGTCATGTCACAACAAGACCACACCTCACAGTCACGTCACAACAACAAGACTACACCTCACAGTCGGATGACGACACCCAACTCTGTGAAACATAACTGATACTCTACCCAACGGGAAGCCCTCTGCAACCGATTAATGCCATTGGTTGAAGGTCCACTGTAATCTTCTTGACTTGGTTCTGGCAAACAATGAAACCCTTGTTAATAATTTAAAAATTACAGAGGAACTCGGCACAAGTGACCACAAATCAATTACCTTTAGCATAGAATGGAATTATGACAGTAGGGATAATTCAATAATGGTCCCAGATTTTCGCTTAGCAGATTACAATGGGCTTAGAGAACACTTATCATCGGTGGACTGGGGTAACGAAGAGAGCTATCAGTATGACAGCTTTCTGAACACTATACATGCTGTCCAAATATAAAGAAATTAGATCGAATTAAAATGACCCAAAATTGATGAATAAAAGGCGCGAATATCTTTTAGGGCAGAAGAAAAGTATTTAAAGGCGTATCAAAAGAGATGAGGGTCATCTTATGAATCAGTATATTGACATTAAGAGGGACGTTAAAAAGGGGATAAGAAAAGCTATACGGGAGTATGAAATTAAAGTTGCTAGGGATTTAAAAACTATCCAAAAAAGTTTTTTTTTTTCCTGGTGCATAGAACAAAAGCTAGAGATAAGATAGGTCTCCTTAAAAATAATTATGGGCATCTTACTGACAAAGAGAATGAAATGTACACAATTTTAAATAATTATTTTCTCTCGGGTTTCACACAAGAAGAAACTAACAATATCCCAATAATTAATTTTTATAGTGTGCTTCAAGAAGATAAATTATGAAACATCACAGTCACTAGTGAAATGGTTATGAAACAAATAGATCCACTGAAACAAAATAAATCGCCGGATCCTGATGAGCTTTATTTAAAGGGTTCTTAAGGAATGCAAAATGGAACTCTGTGAACCATTAACTAATATTTTTAATCTCTTCAAACAGGTGTAGTGTCTGATATGTGGAAGATGGCTAATGTAATTCGTATTTTTAAAGCAGGGGACAAGTCGTTACTGTCAAATTACCGCCCAATAAGCCTGACCTCAATTGTAGGCAAATTACTAGAGTCAGTTATAGCTGAGATTAAAATAAGACATCTGGATAAGCATAATCTGATTAATGATACTCACCATGGATTCACGAGAGGCCGTTCTCGTCTAACTAATTTATAAACTTTCTTCATTAAAGATTTTGAGGCTGTTGATAGCGATAAAGAATTTGATATTGTTTATTTAGATTTTAATAAGGCTTTTAATAGAGTACAGCACCAAAGACTGTTAAAGAAAGTGGTAGTTCATGGCAGCTCAAGTGCTCTCATGGATCGAATCATGGCTCACAGACAGGAACATAAGAACATAAGAAAGGAGGAACACTGCAGCAGGCCTGTTGGCCCATACATCTGCCGCTTTTCTGACCAGGAACTGAGTTTGTCTAAATCCTCCTGAAGTTCTGTGACATCTTCATTTGAATCAATTATCCTACCTATCTTTGTGTCATCGACGAATTTGCTCATATCACTAGTAATTCCCTCATCAAGGTCATTGATATATATTATAAACAACAACGGGCCCAAGACTGTTCCCTGTAGAACGCCACTTGTTTCAGATCCCCACTCGGATTTAACCCCATTTAAGCATACTCTCTGTTTGCTATTGGCAAACTATGACTCAATCCATGACAGCACTTTTCCCCCAATTCCATGAGCTGCCACTTTCTTTAACAGTCTCTGGTGCGGTACTCTATCAAAAGCCTTACTAAAATCTTCATAAACAATATCGAATTCTTTATCATGATCAACGGCCTCAAAAGCTTTACTGAAGAAGGTTAATAAATTTGTTAGGCAGGAATGGCCCCTCGTGAATCCATGCTGAGTATCATTAAACATATTATGTTTATCCGGATAGCTTCATATAATATCTGCTATAAATGACTAGTAATTTGCCTACAATTTAGGACAGGCTTACTGGGCGGTAATTTGACGGTAGCGACTTGTCCCCCTGCTTTAAAAATAGGAATTACATTAGCCATCTTCCACATATCAGGAGGCCTGGTCACAGACCGGGCCGCGGGGGCGTTGACCCCCGGAACTCTCTCCAGGTAAACTCCAGGTATCAGACACTACCCTGTTTCAAGAGAAAATTAAAAATATTAGTCAATGGTTCACAAAGTTCCATTTTGCACTCTTTAAGTACCCTTGAAAAAAGTTCATCAGGGCCCGGGGATTTATTTTGCTTCGATCAGTCTGTCTGATAACTATTTTGCTAGCGACTGTGATATTACAAGTGACTGTGATATTTATCGTCTTCGGGCCCACTATAAAAATTATTTACTGGGATATTATTAGTGTCTTCCTGTGTAAAAACCGAGAGAAAATAATTATTAAAAATAGAGCACATTTCATTCTCCTTGTCAGTAAGGTCCCCAGAGTTATTTTCTAGGGGACCTATCTAATCTCTAATTTTTGTTCTATAAACCTGGAAAAAACTTTTTGGGTTAGTTTTCGAATCCCTAGCAACTTTAATTTCGTTGTCCCGTTTAGCTTTTCTTATCCCCTTGTTAGCGTCCCTAATGCCAATATACTGATTAATAAGATGACCCTCACTTCTTTTGATGCGCCTATAAATTCCTTTTTTCTGTCCAAAAAGATATTTGAGCCTATTATTCATCAATTTTGGGTCATTTCTATTAGATCTAATTTCTTATATGGGATAAATGTTCTTTGGGCAGCATGTATAGTGTTCAGTAACCTGTCATATTGATAGCTTTCTTCGTTACCCAAGTCAACAGATGATAAATGTTCTCTAAGCCCATTGTAATCTGCTAAGCGAAAATCTGGGACCATTACTGAATTATCCCTACTATCGTACTTCCATTCAGTGCTAAAGGTAATTGATTTGTGGTCGGTTGTGCCGAGTTTCTCTGTAATTTCTAAATTATTAACAAGAGTTTCCTTGTTTGCCAGAACCAAGTCAAGCAGGTTATTACGCTTGCAGGTTCTGCCACATACTGTTTCCAGAAACATTCCTGAACTACTTCTAAGAAGTCGTTAGATTCTAAATTCCCTGTCAAGAAATTCCTATCAATCTGATTAAAGTTAAAGTCCCCTAGAATTATTACGCTATCGTGTATAGTGGCCTTAACAGTTTCCTCCCATAGTAGACTCCCATTGTCCCTATGGAAAATTTTCTAGGGTGCTTACCTGTATGTACCTCAACATTATATACATACCAGTAATCTCATTGGGAGACAATCATATTGTTTACCGTAGTCACCCCGTGTAGACATGTGAGAAAACTTAACCACCCCTGGTCGAACCAAGTGGTCCCCTCGACCTCACAATCTTATCCATATCTATCCGAGACCAGTATGGATTGGGTAGCACCCACAAGTACGGTGCTACTAATTAATTGTGGACTGTATAGATTATATTAGTTTAGCTGAATGAAGGGGAGGGGGGTAGGATACACCTGGATACATCCATCAAGGAAAACATTTATACATAATCCCACCACTTACCAGATGTTCTCTGGTGGTCACTTGATGTAGTTGGATCACTCATAACCTATCTAATTAAAACATAACACCACTGGCCAGCATAGGTTTGTTATAACTAGAAGGGTTACTTAACTGTGGGTGATTGATACTCCTTATTTCTTCCATTCACCATCTCAGTTTCGATGTCCTGCTACACCGACACGGTTCTCATTCCGGCAGGACGAGGTATCCGTCGGTTTGTCCCGGTTAGAAGTCGTGATTCCATAAAT
Organism: Cherax quadricarinatus; assembly: GCF_038502225.1. NCBI lineage: Eukaryota > Metazoa > Arthropoda > Malacostraca > Decapoda > Parastacidae > Cherax > Cherax quadricarinatus. The sequence goes on from NC_091349.1 coordinate 20,531,869, forward strand.
CTCCATTATCCCCGGTACGAGAGTCACACGTTCACTCGGAGCAAGGCGCTCTATTTCACATCCCGCATTCTCTTAACTCAATGTTATTATCACTGATTACATTACCATTCACAAGACGATTTAACGTCTCATAACTATTATACAAATTAGAGGTCACTCCATTAAGATCTGAGGCCGATGAGCAAGGATTAACACACGGGTATGTCCCCTGGACACACCCTGGCCGTGCACCTGCCACCCCGTCCTACTCTTATCACACTTTTTACCACTCTATTACCATGGTCCCGTAAATCACGTTCCCTCACTCTCCACCAGGGACAGTTACGACACTTCTTATTATGAAATGAGGCCTATATTAATCCTTAGGCCGCCGTGAATGTCAATTTCGTGGTTCCATGCTTTCTCAGCTTCTTCACCACATTCAAAACAATCCGCGCCTCTCCCCCCCGCACATCCGCGCATGCGCAAAGGGAACTCTTGGTTCTACTCTTATTTTCAAATACATTTTTGACCCATATAAACACATTAAACACCTATTAGGCACTATAGTTTCGGAAAATTAAAAAATTTTCCACAGTCCCTATCTAAGTTTGGGGGACGGCATATCACTCCTAGAATAAATTTTTTCATTCCCTTCTGAAAATTCTATCTAGACAGACTCTCCATGTGTTACTTCAGACTTAATACCCGTTTTTGTGCAATAGTTCAAGCGATCTCGGATATACAGTACCACCCCACCCCCCTTCCCGATACTTCTATCTACTTGGAACAATTTAAAACCCTGAATGTGACATTCTGCAGGCATGTCTCGTCTTTTTGAATTAAACCACGTCTCAGTTATGGCAAACACATCAATGTTGCCTGCCATATCTTGGCAATATCTTACGTGGATGGTTAATTCTAATTTCAAATTCAGTTTCAGCATGCTAATAATAACCTAAAAGGCTTTCAGTTATGAAAGTAGCAATTTTATTCTACGCTTGTGTTAAGCTTTTTTTTTTTTTTTTTTTTGACTGCGTAACGTAAATAAAAAGTCCTGGCTCCTAAACGGTAAAGGAACTGCCGTATCTAGGGGCATTTACATTATTTAAAATAGAAAAAGAAACCACTCCAGGGCAGCAAGTACCTTCATACAAATTATTTAAATGGTCAGTGTATTATAAGGAAGGACACAAATTCTCACCTATATAAAAATGTAATATATTAATATTAGTGTAACATATACAACCTACAATCTACTCTACTACAACCAACATCACCACACTCCAGTTCAACTTTACCCAGTACTTACATTAACTCAGTAGCACACTGCTACTAGTAAGCAAAACAAAATTTATAAACCGGGAGGCTCCATGATATACCCTTCCTTCCTGCCGGCCTGTCTACCAGTAGACAAAATCACCATAGGAGTTCTCTCCCCCTTGCATGGAAGTGAGTTAAGTTAGCAACAAATTTCGTCTGGAGTGGTGCACATCGTAATGTTAAGTCACATTTCCATAGTCGGGGCAGGCTGAGTGCAAATTCCTGTAGAAATAACTGTAAAAATCCGTCTATATATGACGAAGTTAATAAACCGAGTTGATGTTATAATAAAATAATGTTTTATAATTGTACTCCCCGGCCCTAGAATTAAATGTGGGATATTTTGGTTTTGAGCTGAGGCCTTTATACACCAGCTTACCTTTGTGCAACTCCCATTGTTAGGTTATTATTTTATGCAAAACAAAATATTTAATTTAATCAATTGCTGTTGAAACTTTTAAGAAAAAATCATTTCCTAGGGTGTATCGATGCCGGTGAGTAAGGGGAGGGGTTACCTATGTATCAGAATTGATTACTTCCCGTTTTATGAGTCCTGCATGGCCCGTACGGTTCTGGTGCTTCTTCAGTATATAATTTAAGCATATGGTTTGAAAAAACTACATGCCAGTGTCATACTAGTAATCATTTCATATATTCACTTATTCTCTTAGCCTTCGTTTTTGCTCGGAACATTGTGTGGGTGATGGTGGTGATGGGCATGTGGGGCTGCGGTGTGGGCGCCTTCATGAGTATTTTCAACTTAGTTAGTGTTCACTACATGGGCCTTGAAAACTTAATGCCAATGTACGGGGTCATTATGTTTTGTACTGCTGTAGGATACATCACATTTGGCCCTTTCGCAGGTAAGTCAATATTTTTTTTTTTCACTTTTTCTGATACAGAACTGAAAGCTATTATCCCATCTTAATTCCTTTCTGAATACTATTGTATTATTTTGAATTATGAAGTACAGAGCATTTTCTCAACATTTTGGTTATTCCTGTTCTATAGTCAACCACTTATTCAAATAACTCGTTTTGGTCTTTCACACAGGATATGTCGGCGACGTCACCGAGAGCTACGAAATTTCTATATTTGTGTTAGCCTCCTTGATCTTCTGCAGCTTCCTCCTCTGGTTATTCATGCCTGCCGCTGCCAATTTTGATACCAGGAGGAGTATTGTGAATAACATGGCCTAGTCCCCATGAAAACTAAGTTATAGCAGACTTCGTTGATAAGTAGCTAATGTACGTGAAATATAGATTTGAGATAATAAGAGATACTGGTTTCCATATAATATTAATAAGTAACATCCCTCGTAGCCATATCTACTAATTTCTTCTAATATGAGGGATTCACCATAATAGCAAGAAGGCGAAGTAAACAAATTTATGGGAACAACATCAAGGAAACTGGAAGCCATATCAAGAGCACTGGAAGTCACATAAAGAAAACTGAAAGTCACCGAAAGGGTTCCTGAAGCCACATCAAGCACACTGAAAGCCACATAAAGGGGACGGGAAGCCACATCAAAAGCACTGGAAGCCACGTAAAGGGGACGGGAAGACTATCAAGTTCACTGGAAGCCTCATAGAGAACAATGGAAATTACTTTCACAGTTGCTTCTCACGTCTCTTATCTGCTTCTCACGTCCCCACGTTGCTTCTCAAGTCTCTTTGTTGCTTCTCACGTCTCGTTGCTTCTAACATCTCCTCGTTGCTTCTCACGTCTCCTCATTGCTTCTCATGGCTCCTCGTTGCTTCCCACATTTCCTCGTTGCTTTTCATGACCCTTATTTACTTGTAACGTCTCCTCATTGCTTCTCACGTATCCTCGTTGCTTCTCACGTCCCCTCGTTACTTTTCAAGTAAAAAATAACATTTTTAATCTTACAAAGGATGATGAAGACCACAGAGAGCACTGGAAGTCAGAGAGCACTGTAAATCAGAGGGCACCAGAAGTTAGAAAGTATTGGAAGTCAGAGGTCATTGAAAACCACACAAAGAACACTGAAATCCTTATACAGGGCGCTGGAAGATATGTCAGGAACTTTAGAATTCACATTAACAAAATTAGAAGCCACATTTTGAAAATTGGAGGCGAAACTACAAAACTGGAAGCCAAGTTACAAAAAGGGAACTGACAGACACGTAAAATGCAATGGAGAACTAAAAAGTTATTCTTGAAGCAATATAGGGCACCATAAATTACAAAAAGTATGGAAGCAACAACAAAGGATGCTGGCGGCCACAGAGAGCACTAGAACCCACAAAAGACATTAGGTACCACAAAGGGCAGTGGATGTAACGATGGGCATTGAAAGTTACACAGGTTAATGAGAGTCAGAGAGGTCATACGGCTTCTGGGAAATAGGAGGCAATGGTAGAAGCTACACTAAAGGCAACTGGAAGAATCAAGTACGCTACAAGCTACAGCATGGGCACTGGAAGCCATATCAGTATTAGTGAAAACTCCATAAAGTGACTTAGCATTCAGTGTCACGAACAGGGAACGGTTGATTCATTATGAAGATTAGGGACATCATATTGTATGGGTAAACCCTTTGCTAATTCCTTATTAAATCTGAGATGCTTCGTTATGCTTCTGATAGTATAAAGACAATTCAATGATGCTTTATTGGTAAAACGTTTCACTCAAGGGGGATGCCTTCATAAGTATTATATGTCTTCTATATGTATTCATATTAAAAATGTGCCTTTAGGACACAACATTATCTATTGTACTTAAATCTACTGTACAGAACACCATCGAGCTCATTTACAAGCCGTTGAAGTGGAAAATTAGTTATTATATATTTTTGTGCCCACGAACGAGTGGTATTGATCAATAACAACACTGTGACTAGCCAAGGACTCGAACCCATGCTGCTTTGGCCTACCTCTTGGTGGGCGAAAACTCATGACGCCTTAATCCACTGGACCATCGCTCGTTGTACTAGTACACCAAACAGGGACTAGAATGACAATAGCCTAGAGTCCACACCATCGTATGTCCTTGGGTAGCGAGTACAACATCCAGTTCCGCTGGATGCGCTACTCTTAAAACCTCTCAAATAGGAGCCGAAATTGTTGGATTTACCATCCTGCATAACATGAGCATTAAGCAGATGGACAGGACAGCTTCGGAACCCCAGCTTAGCCATGTTTATTTTGTGTTCAAATTCTGGCCAGTATTTTCTCATAATTTTGGCAAGGAGGTTTGTATGACACACCATAATCTCCAGACTAATTGGCGAGTCTTATTATAAATTCTCCTTCAATGTATACGTATTCACATTTTAAATTTAATATACAGTCCACATATTTATATTCATGCTTTACTAGAATTCCTGGTGATGTATATTTCATTTGAAATTAATATAGGTCCAGAGTGACTTGTGGAGAGATAGATTATCGTAGGTATTGAAGGAGACATTTTTTGTCTCTGTAACCTTGATAAAGAATAATTATCTTTGTTACCATTTACTGGTATGTGTCTTATGAGTTACATCCAGGAAAATTTAATTTTCCAAATTAGTTGCCTGTTGGTCCTTGATCGAACTGGATGTAATTAGAGAAGTCATTAATTAGTGAATTAATAATTATATGTGAAATGACAGGAGGTAGATGTTAGGTCCACAGATTTACTTAATGTGTAGTGGATTATAATTATTACAATACTAAATTTGCTAAGCCAAAGTCTGGCTAGTGTATTTGTATAATATTAATTTTGCTAAGCCAAGTCTGGCAAGGATAGGCCAAGTCTGGCTAATTTTTATATTAATATGTATTTAAAATTTATATTATAATTTCCTTACATGAGTAATTGCTAAGCTCAAGTGTAGCTAAGATTATTAATATATATTTAAAGTTTACATTATAATTTTCTTACATGTAATTGCTAAGCTCAAGTGTAGCTAAGATTATTAATGTATATTTAAAGTTTATATTATAATTTAATTACATGTAATTGCTAAGCTCAAGTAGCTAGGATTTATTCAAGGTAAGTTGTAAAATTTACCTTCATAAAGTGCATAATTAAGTACATAATCAGTGTTATTAATCAAGATGAATTTAATACATTGCATCATGGGTGAAAATGAGGAAATTAATGTAGAGGACAAACACATGGAATTTAGAGCATTATTATTATTATTATAATCAAGGGGGAAGCGCTAAACCCAGAGGATTATACAGTGCCTGGGGGGGATGTGGAAGGCATTCAGGCTTAATTCGGGGAACTGGAGCACAGATCCAATTTCCTAAATCAAGAGCCCCTCACCAGGAAGGTGAGGGGCTCTTGATTTAGGTGAAGGGCTCCCCCTCAAGGAAGGTTCGTTGAGGGGGGAATTTAGAGCAAAAAAATCATCATTGCAGGCTAGAAAGGGTCATGTAACAAAGGCACACAATAAATGTTTGGAATTAATAAATCAAGAAACTGTGAATACTGATGATTTAAAATTGTATTTAGATGCTTTAGAGAATAGATATGATTCATACAAATTATATTATAAAAAATATGAAGGCAATTTGTTAGTAAATTGTGGAGATGAGACAGAAATAAATCTTATGATTATTAACCAGTATTATGAATTAGAAAAGATTCTTTCTTGTAAAAGTCAGGCTTTGAATAAATTAAAAGGTGTAAACCAGGCAGTTAATCAATCTATTCCAACAAAAAAGATGTCTTTGCCAAAACTCCCAGAATTATGTTTACCTGTATTTAATCCTGGGGAAAATTGGGAGAAATTTTGGTCTATTTTTAAAGCAGCTGTGCATGATAGGAGTGACCTAGCATGTGTAACTAAATTATTTTACCTCAAAGGACAGATAAGAGGAGATGCTCACATACTCATACAAGGAAGCAGTTGACTTGTTGAAGGTCACTTATGGTAATATAGAACAAAGTAGGTTGGATCTAGTGAATATCATTGTTATTTTAAAAACTCCAGATCATACTTACAAAGGTTTACAGCAGTTTAGAGTTAAACTGGAGAACACTCCCAAAACTTTAAGTAACAAATATAATCTGAAGGAATCAGACTGGTTATTGAGTGCTATTGTACAGAATAAATTAAGCTGTAAAACACTTGAATGAGTGTCTAACAAGTATCACAAAGGTTATTTTGGTCTGGAGGAAATATGACTTGGTCTATAAGAATTAATTGTTCAGTTGCAGACCAGCCAACCAATTATTTATATTTATTATCACACTGGCCGATTCCCACCGAGGCAGGGTGGCCCGAAAAAGAAAAACTTTCACCATCATTCACTCCATCACTGTCTTGCCAGAAGGGTGCTTTACACTACAGTTTTTAAACTGCAACATTAACACCCCTCCTTCAGAGTGCAGGCACTGTACTTCCCATCTCCAGGACTCAAGTCCAGCCTGCCGGTTTCCCTGAACCCCTTCATAAATGTTACTTTGCTCACACTCCAACAGCACGTCAAGTATTAAAAACCATTTGTCTCCATTCACTCCTATCAAACATGCTCATGCATACCTGCTGGAAGTCCAAGCCCCTCGCACACAAAACCTCCTTTACCCCCTCTCTCCAACCTTTCCTAGGCCGACCCCTACCCCGCCTTCCTTCCACTACAGACTGATACACTCTTGAAGTCATTCTGTTTCGCTCCATTCTCTCTACATGTCCGAACCACCTCAACAACCCTTCCTCAGCCCTCTGGACAACAGTTTTGGTAATCCCGCACCTCCTCCTAACTTCCAAACTACGAATTCTCTGCATTATATTCACACCACACATTGCCCTCAGACATGACATCTCCACTGCCTCCAGCCTTCTCCTCGCTGCAACATTCATTACCCATGCTTCACACCCATATAAGAGCGTTGGTAAAACTATACTCTCATACATTCCCCTCTTTGCCTCCAAGGACAAAGTTCTTTGTCTCCACAGACTCCTAAGTGCACCACTCACTCTTTTCCCCTCATCAATTCTATGATTCACCTCATCTTTCATAGACCCATCCGCTGACACGTCCACTCCCAAATATCTGAATACATTCACCTCCTCCATACTCTCTCCCTCCAATCTGATATTCAATCTTTCATCACCCAATCTTTTTGTTATCCTCATAACCTTACTCTTTCCTGTATTCACCTTTAATTTTCTTCTTTTGCACACCCTACCAAATTCATCCACCAATCTCTGCAACTTCTCTTCAGAATCTCCCAAGAGCACAGTGTCATCAGCAAAGAGCAGCTGTGACAACTCCCACTTTGTGTGTGATTCTTTATCTTTTAACTCCACGCCTCTTGCCAAGACCCTCGCATTTACTTCTCTTACAACCCCATCTATAAATATATTAAACAACCACGGTGACATCACACATCCCTGTCTAAGGCCTACTTTTACTGGGAAATAATTTCCCTCTTTCCTACATACTCTAACTTGAGCCTCACTATCCTCGTAAAAACTCTTCACTGCTTTCAGTAACCTACCTACTACACCATACACTTGCAACATCTGCCACATTGCCCCCCTATCCACCCTGTCATATGCCTTTTCCGAATCCATAAATGCCACAAAGACCTCTTTAGCCTTATCTAAATACTGTTCACTTATATGTTTCACTGTAAACACCTGGTCCACACACCCCCTACCTTTCCTAAAGCCTCCTTGTTCATCTGCTATCCTATTCTCCGTCTTACTCTTAATTCTTTCAATAATAACTCTACCATACACTTTACCAGGTATACTCAGCAGACTTATCCCCCAATAATTTTTGCACTCTCTTTTATCCCCTTTGCCTTTATACAAAGGAACTATGCATGCTCTCTGCCAATCCCTAGGTACCTTACCCTCTTCCATACATTTATTAAATAATTACACCAACCACTCCAAAACTATATCCCCACCTGCTTTTAACATTTCTATCTTTATCCCATCAATCCCGGCTGCCTTACCCCCTTTCATTTTACCTACTGCCTCACGAACTTCCCCCACACTCACAACTGGCTCTTCCTCACTCCTACAAGATGTTATTCCTCCTTGTCCTATACACGAAATCACAGCTTCCCTATCTTCATCAACATTTAACAATTCCTCAAAATATTCCCTCCATCTTCCCAATACCTCTAACTCTCCATTTAATAACTCTCCTCTCCTATTTTTAACTGACAAATCCATTTGTTCTCTAGGCTTTCTTAACTTGTTAATCTCACTCCAAAACTTTTTCTTATTTTCAACAGCCAACCAACTCATTTTAAAAATGAAACACATAATAACTGAGGTATCTGTCAAGTTTCACAAAGGGAAAAATTATCCCAATGTTAATAATCAGAATTCAACTACTAATAAGAGTTGCATAGGTACATATCAAGTAGCAGGAATCAGAAATAATGATTCTCCACAAGGTAAGAATAATAAGTACCCTCCTAAAAGTAGCCCAGTTAATAAGAAACCAGCCAAAGAAAAGAGAGATTGTCTTTTCTGCAAGGGTACTCATTTTTCTAAGAATTGCAATGCATACAATTCATGGAATGATATAGTTGAAAGATTGGAGGAACTTGACAGATGTATCAGATGTCTAGATAATCACAATGTAAAGGATTGTCATGCCAAATTAAACCACTGTTATCAATGTCACAAAGGAAGACACCATATAGTCATGTGTAAGGGTCTATATGATAATGTTGATAATAATGATAATGTTGACAATCCTGACACAACAGTGGCTAATGTAGAAATTGCTGCTAATGTTAATAATGATGGTTTTGCTGAAATAGCCTTACCTGTGTTACAGGTAAAAATTGATGATAAAAGGCATAAATCAAAAAATGTAACTGCATTATTAGACCAGGGATCACAGCGTACTTTCATAAAACGTAAATGTCTTAATGGGACGAAAGTACAGGTGGGAGATCCTACAACTCTAAAATTATCTGGTTTTCTCTCAGATAAAAGGGCTCAATTGTATGACACTGTTTATGTAACTGTCAGTTTGGGCAATGAGAACACTGTTTATGTAACTGTCAGTTTGGACAATGAGAACAAACGTGTTAATGCAGTAATTGTAGATAGACTCCCAGAGAAAATATCAACAGTAGGGCTTAGTAAAGCTACAGAAAGACTTTCACATAATGTAAATTTAGCACCTTCTGGTGTAAATGATGATTCTGTAGGCCCAATAAATATTTTGATAGGAAGTGACTATTATGCCTCCTTTGTAAAGGGTATGGTAAAGAAATGTTGTGTCACCCTTTTAAAGACTGCAGGAGGTCATGTAATGTATGGTAGGATTCCTCGTAATAATAATGCATGATTAGAGGAAACTACAAATACTATAACTATGTGTCTTACTCATGAAATCGTACCCCAATATAATTCGTCCATAGAGGATGGTGTTGAGCCAGTACATAAATTGTGGGAATTAGACAACATTGGAATAAATGTAAATGAAATAAGTCCAGACGATTCTTTTATTCAGGAACAGTACCTGAGAGATGGAAAATTTGAATCTGGACAATACTGGGTACAACTTCCGTGGAGACTGAACCATCCAGAATTGCCCACTAATTAAAAAATGGCATATGGACAATTAAAGGCTCTGCGAACTGAGTAAGACACCAGAATTGTTGACTGTCTATAATGATATAATTACTGAACAATTAATTAATAAATTTATAGAATTATTATTATTATAATCAAAAAGAAGCGCTAAGCCACAAGGGCTATACAGCACTGCAGGGCAGGAAAGAAGCGAGGGTATCAGGTGGCAAAAGGGAGATGGATGAGTAATAGGTTACGGAGAACAGCAGGACAGTGGATGGTGAAAGGGTAGAGGGCAGCAAGAGATTGAGCTAGAAAGGGCCGAGGGGTTTGTGGAGTTTGAGAGTTTGTGGAGTAAATCAGTCGTTGTCAAGAAGTCAATGAGAGAGCCAGGATTAAAGGAGGGTCCATCAGCAAGAAGGGAAGGTAAAGAGAGAGTAGTAGAGCGGAGACGACGTTGGAGGTAAATTCTGCATGCTCGTTGATAGAGAGGGCAGTCTAACAGAATGTGGCTAATCGATACTGGAACTTGATACTGCTCACAGAGAGGAACAGGGTGCCTCTCCATGAAATACCCACGAGTAAGACGAGTGTGGTCAATGCGAAGGCGGGAGAGAGTGGTCTCCCAACCTCGGCACTGATGACAAGACGACGACCAGTAACCTATGCTCAGTTTAATAGAACAAAGTTTGTTACTGAGAAGATTTGACCAACGTTGCTGCCAACGGGTGTGAAGGTCTGTAGCTATTACAGCAAAATAGCCCGGAAATGGAACACCTCTATATGAAATTGGTAGGTCATGTACTGCTAACCGCGCAGCAGTGTCTGCCTGTTCATTGCCCTGTACGTCGACATGACCAGGGACCCAACAAAAAACAATATCTTTATGCATGGTAGAGATACAGCATAGCCAAAGTTGGATACAGAGAACTAGGGGGTGAGGTGTATCAAATTTTCCTATAGCCTGTAGAGCACTAAGGGAGTCTGAGACTACCACAAATGATGACACAGGCATAGATGCGATACGAATAAGTGCTGGAAGAATGGCATACAATTCAGCGGTAAAAATGCTAGCCAAAGATAGTAAATGCCCCCCGCACGACGCTGTCTGGAAACACTGCTGTGAATCCGACGCTGTCTGAAGACTTAGAGCCATCTGTGTACACAGCGATGGCATACGAATGAGAGTGGAAGTGATCAAGAAAAAGAGAGCCAGAAGCCACCGTAGGAAGTTGGGCTTTCGAGCAAGGGAGTGAGAAAGAACAGACTCGAACAGCTGGAACTTCCCAGGGGGGTAGGGAAAAGTGAGATGCTACATGAACATATAAAGGCGGTAACTGAAAGGAAGACAAGAGTGAATGTAGGCTAAGGCAGAAGGGACGGAGCAAACAGGGGCGGCGAACAAATAAAGAATGTCTACTAATATCCGTGACCATTCTATAAATGGAAGGATTGAGGAGATCGTGAGAGCGTACATAGTAGCGAACGCAATGGGCATCACGGCAATCAGACAAGGACGGAACATTCGCTTCTGCATAGAGGCTCTCAACAGGGGAAGAGCGAAAAGCACCAAGGCATAAACGTAATCCTTGGTGATGGATGGGGTTAAGGCTAGAGAGAGTAGCAGGAGAGGCCGCTGAATAAATCTGGTCACCATAATCGAGTTTCGATAAAATGAGGGCTGAATGTAGGCGAAGCAGAGTTTGACGATCAGCTCCCCAGGAAAGATGAGCAAAGGTTTTAAGGTTCAGCTGGCTGTGACAAGTTGCCTTCAGAGAGGTAATGTGAGGTTTCCAGGATAACCTACGGTCAAAGAGAAACCTGAATGTATCACGTTCGGGGATACGGGAGCCATAGAGGCACAAAGGATGATCGGAGATGACAGAGCGTCTAGTGAAAGTAATTTGGTAAGTTTTGGTACTGGAAAATTTAAACCCATGCGTGGTGGCCCAATTGGAAACACTGTCGACCGCATGCTGGAGAAAAACTGTAATGAGATGACAGTCAGTGCCTGCACAAGCAATAGCAAAGTCATCAACATAGAGTGATGACCAAATATTAGGTGGAGAACAGAGGCCAAATCATTTAGAGCAAAGAGAAAAAGTGTTGTGCTCAGAACACATCCCTGAGGGACACCTTCAGCTTGGACGAAGTCTGGGGAAAGCACATTATTGACTCGAACACGGAAATGTCTGTCAGTTAAAAAGTTCTTAAGGAAGGATGGTAGATTGCCTCGGAGGCCTAAGGAGTGGGCTTGGGCCAAAATATTATACCTCCAAGTTGTGTCATATGCCTTCTCAAGGTTAAAAAATATGGAAATAACTGAGTGATTATTCGCAAAGGCATTACGAACATACGTATCCAAGCGTAGTAAGGGGTCTATGGTAGAATGGCCCTTACGAAAGCCATATTGACTAGTGGAGACTGTTGTGTGTCTCTAAATACCACATTAAACGTTGATTTACCAGACGTTCCATCACTAAGTAAGGGGTCTATGGTAGAATGGCCCTTACGAAAGCCATATTGACTAGTGGAGACTGTTGTGTGTCTCTAAATACCACATTAAACGTCGATTTACCAGACGTTCCATCACTTTGTAAACTGCACTAGTAACAGCGATGGGACGATAGTGAGAGGCATCATGTCCCGTAGTACCCGGCTTGCAGAAAGGGAGAACAATGGCAGATTTCCACAGCTGGGGAAGAACTCCTTGTGCACAAATAAGATTGAAGAGGTGTAAGAGGACTACAAGAGCTGACTGATGTAAATGTTGTAACATACAAATATGAATGTCGTCAGGCCCAGCTGCCGATGATCGGCAAGCTGAGAGCATTGCCTCCAGTTCCTGAAGTGTAAAAGGCACATTATACTGTTCTTCTCTGAGAGAAGAAAAGACGAAGGGTACTAATTCTCTGGCAGACTTTGAGGAAAGACACGAGGGGCACAGATGGAGACCCCGGGAAATACAGACCTGATGAGTGCCAATTTCAATGGCAATGTCAAGAGTGTTTGCTACATCAATACCAGCGACCCGTAGAACAGGAGCTGGGTTAGGAGAGTATTTACCACTCAATTTCCTCACTTTTTTCCAGACTGCACTCATAGAGGAGGCAGAGGTGATGGTGGAAATATAGTCTCGCCAGCAAGTGCGTTTAGTGTCACGGATGACACGGCGAGCGATTGCACGCTTCTGCTTAAAATCAAGAAGTCTCTCATCGGTTCTATTGTACCGGTACCTGCCCCATGCAGCGCGTTTCAAACGTACTGCACGAGCACAAGCAGGAGACCACCAAGGCACGCACTTCTGAGAATGCCTGCCTGAGGTTTGGGGTATAGAATGAGAAGCTGCAGTATACACTGACATCGAGAAGAGGTGTAGGAGCTCATCAATGGAGGATGAAGAAGGAACCTCACTAAAAGCAATGAGTTGCGAGTAAAGGTCCCAATTTGCCTGATCAAATTGCCAGCGAGGGCTACGGAAAGGTGGTGAATATGAAGGAGAAGTAAGAATGATTGGAAAATGATCACTGTCATCTAAGTCCGGTAGAACAGACCAGGTGAAGTCTAGTGCAGTGGAGGAAGAGCAGACTGATAGATCGATGCAAGAGAGAGTATGAGTACAAGGATCAAAATGGGGGTGGGAGTACCCATATTTAAAACATGGAGGGGGTGAGAGGCAAGAAAAGCCTCCAACTGGATGCCATGTGAGTCACAATGAGACCCCCCCCCAGAGGAAATGGTGGGTGATAAAATCACCAAGTAATAGAAGTGGTGGTGGTAAGGATGAAACGAGAAAGGCAAAATCTGGGATAGAAAATGCTCGAGAAGGAGTGAGATATAAAGAACATATTGTAAACCACTTATTCAAGTGGATATGGGCTGCAGTGTAATGCAGCGAGGTATGGACAAATAGTTGACAGTACTGAATATCATTGCGTAGAAGAAGGGCACTTTCATTAAAGATCCCATCTGAGAAAGGATCCGAAGAATACAATAAATTATAGCCTGAGATAGGTTGGAAAACAGCTGAGTGTAATTTTGGTTCTTGTAAGCAAGCACCAACAGGGGAAAACCTGGAAAGCAACATCTGAAGCTCACCCTGATTACCCCTGAGGCCACGGATATTGCACTGTAAATAGGCCATGATTGGCAATGAAGAAAATACCAGGAATCCGTATGGAAGGGCACCTACGGACTAGAGGGGTTAGAAAAGTCAACGTGTGGTGGCAGTGGAAGACGTTCAAGCAGCGAAGGAATGGAGCGTTGCGAAGAATGGAGTTGTGGAGATGGAGGAGAGGGAAGAGAAGGAACAGGAGGTGGATCAGTGTCCACTGAAGGTTTAGTCTCTGCAATATATTCTGAAATGACTTCAAGTGTTTCTGAATTCAAAGCTGTATAGGAGACAATATTGGAGGTAGAAGGAGGAGGGTGAGTAAAGATTGGGACAGTAATGGACTGTACCAAAGTAGAGGGGGACAAAAGAGTGTAGGAGACTGGAGAAGAAGTGTGGGAGGGGACAGAAGAGGCAGAAACCTGGGAGGTGGCAGAAGAGGGAGAAACTTGGGAGGGGACAGGGGAGGAAGGCATAGTACGAGGAGGGTGAACCTCCACACTTGTAATAGAGCCAGAGAGAGGGGAAGAACTAGGCACAGAGACTGGAAAGGTAAAATGTGGAGGTGAAAGAAGGGAAGGAAGGGGCAAAGAAGATTTGAGCAATAGGGATTTTTTGGACTTCTGAGAAGTAGAGGGGCGATTGGTATAAGGTGTCGTACGAGGTCTTGTTGATACCGGGGCTTGTGAGGAAGGACGCGAAGATGTGGGATCAGACTTGAGTTGTAGTCAGGACATCAGAGCCAAGGACAGCAAAAGAATTAGATGCCGGAGTGGCTATGGGAGGGGTAACAACAGAGGAGGCTGCAGAAGATGGGACCCCAGAAGTGGGGGGACATTTTGAAACACGAGAATAAGAAACACGGGGTAGTCTCCCTTGGAGGCGGAGATGAGTAACTGCCATAGCATAAGGGAGACCTTCTGCCTCTTTGAGGCAACGGATTTCACGCTCATTTAAGTAGACCTGGCAACGGCGAGAGTACAAAGGGTGAGCCTCATTACAATTAAGGCAAGATGGAGGTTGACTACAAGATGTATTAGAATGGTCGTCGGCACCACAGACTGGGCACTTGGCTATAGATGTGCAATATGTTGCTGGGTGACCAAAACACCAGCAATTTCTACACTGTTGCAGTGTAGGGATCACCTTTCGAACTTGTAACCGATGTCCCGCGACATAAACAGAGGACGGGAGTTCACGGCTGTCGAAAGTTAATCAAGCCACATTGCAAGGGTAACGTCTCCACCCGCACGGGCAGTAAGGACATAAGTGTCTACTTTGAAGATTGGGAGATCCTGGAGTTCCAGCTGTTCAAAAATGTCATTGCCACATGACTGGAAATTCTGTTGGACTATGGTATGGGGCAGAATGACAGTACCACTACAAGAATTGAGAGAAAGATGTTTTTCAATAGTGATGGGAGTAGTATTGATATGCAAAAGGAGAGAAAGATCATGAGCTCAGGTAGCATTCTGGACAGTGACAATGCGCATACCACTCAAGAGCATGAAATGAAATATCTCTACCAACATGGCGCAGGAGCGCTTTGCCAATACTATGGTCAGAAAGACAGGCAAAAGAAGAAGTCGGTCTTTAAGAATTTAATCCATTGTGTGGTCCGAAACTGAGCATGGAGAGGGAGTGCATGACGTGTCGGTCTTTTCCGAGTAGAATGGGAAGGTAACGAAGGAATATCATCAGGAGATTGTCCTTGGCGTTTAGGAGTAGGACCGAAGTTGGTCCGTCGTAAAATGGGCTGGCAATTCGAAAATTGCCATACTGTAGAGGGAGAGGCTGGAAGCATAGTCAAAGAAGAGCGGAGGTCAGACAAATCGAAGGAGTCAGTCAAAGCCCCGGTACCTGAAGCGGGTGAGGAAACAGCACCAGCAAGAGGTACAGGGGCATCAGGAGTATCCGAAGAGTGGTCAAAAAACAAGGCAGGGTCAGAATGGGGTGCGGTATCAAGAAGGGGCCCAGGGGTAGTGGGTTCATGGACTGGGTACTCCATGGTTAGGTTACTCATTTGCTTTTCGTTTTTAAGAAAAAAAAAGAAAGAAAATAAAATAAAAATAAAAAAAATAAAAAAAAGGGGGGAGCGGGGAGGAATAGTTCCCAGGAGGAATGAAAGGGCCGGAAATCTCCCTCCACGCCCAAGAGGACCTCCACCTCTAGTAGCGCAGATGCAGCATGGAACCCGTGCCATACCCTACCCCTCATGCCAGTAAACCAGCAATCCGGGAGAGCAACCTCACATCTGCCGAGCTACCTCGGTGGACAAAAGAGAGGGCGGCCGGATATCTGCCACAAAGCATACCTCCTTCGGCCACCACCCCCGGAATCCGAAAGGTGGCTTCCAGAGATACACCCGTCGCCCGAAAGACACCCAAAGCCACTCTCCGGGATACCGGAGAGGGATCGGAACATCCCCAGGCGATCCAGATTCCACGGCAAACTACGCCACCACCAAGAACCTCAATGGAATGGGATGGACCCCAGTACCCTTTCCCCTACCTAGGAACTAGCGTGCCTGTGGGAAAAATCCCAAAGGCCATAAAGAGGAAGGGCAAAAGGGAGGGGTGGGGAGGAGGAGGAAAGGGAAAAGGGGAGGATGGGATAGAGAAGGGGGGATTGGGGGGTAATTAGGTTCGGTCTGAGGAAGGAGACCGACAGGTCTAATTCCTCAGACCAAGAGCCTCTTCACCACACCAAGGAGCCCCCCCTTGAAGAGGTAAATTTATAGAAGAGGTACCTCCTGAGCAAGCCAAAATTTATGGTCACTATTTGCCACATCACAGAGTGAAGAAGGATTCTAAGACCACTCATCTGAGGATTGTGTTTAATTGTAGTGCCAGGAGTAACAAAAATGTACCTAGTTTAAATGACTGATGACAGGTCTGTCGTTGACGGAATTATTATTATTATTATAATCAAGGGGGAAGCGCTAAACCCGGAGGATTATACAGCGCCTGGGGGGGGGATGTGGAAGGCATTCAGGCTTAATTCGGGGAACTGGAGCACAGATCCAATTCCCTAAATCAAGAGCCCCTCACCAACATCAAGGAACCTTCCTTGAGGGGACCAGTCGTTGACGGAAAAATTAGGAGATATCTAATTAAATTTCATTGTGAAGAATTATGCCTTTACAGCTGACATAAGTAAAGCTTTCCTAAGAGTGGGTTTACAAGAGGCTGACCGGAACTGTACCCGCTTCTTATGGCCTGAGAATCCTAGTGATCCACTTAGCCCTCTGAAAACCTTTCACTTTAGGAGCGTATTATTTGGTGCTACATCCAGTCCGTTCCTACTTCAAGCGATGATAAATGCACACCTTAAATGTACGGGAAGTCCACTGAGTAAAGTAATGACCACACAATTTTATGTGGACAATTTCCTGGGTGTGACATCAACTGACGAGGAACTGTTAATGACTTATGGAGAGGCTAATAAAATAATGCAAAGTGCAAATATGCCTCTGAGGGAATGGAATAGTAATTTGTCCAAATTAAAGGACAAAACAAGTAAAGATTACCCTGGAAATGAAGTACCAAAATGTAGTAATGTATTGGGATTAACTTGGGATACCGAGAGAGATTTGTTAATGTTAAAACCTAATAATTACAGTATGCCCAATAAATTAACTGAGAGAGTTTTGCTTGCTGAAGTTTCCAAATGTTTTGATCCACTAGGCTTAGTGTCACCCCTTACTATAAGAGGGAAATTATTAATGCAAGAGGCATGGAAGCTTAAATGTGCTTGGGATGAAACACTACCTGAAGAATTCATAAGCACGTGGGATGAATTAAATGGTGATTATGAAAAAATTCCAGTGTTGGAGTTCCCACACCAGGTGGCCAATCCAGATGGGAAAAATATACTCCACAGTTTTTGTGATGCTTCAAAATTGGTGTATGGAGCAGTTGCTTACCTTCAATGTAATAATGTCATTTCTCTTGTTATGTCTAAAGCAAAAGGGTCTCCAATTAAATCACGTACATTACCTCAGTTGGAATTAACAGCCATTTATGTAGGCGTGAAATTAGCTAATTATATAAGAAATAAGTTGCAGGAGATAAAAATTAATGACACTGTAATTTGGTCTAATAATGAGGTATCCTTACAATGGATTCATAATGGAAATAGTAAAATTGTGTACGTACAAAACAGTCACTGAAATTAATCAGATGCAAGAGAAGTATAACAGTTTGGGTCAGCATATGTTAACATTTAATCATATACCTGGTGAGGAGAATCCAACTGATTTCTTGTCTCGAGGTTTACCTTATTCTAAATTCGTAAATACTGTATCATGGTTTATAGGACCAAGCTGGTTGGTAAATAAAGCTAATTGGCCTGTACAAAAGGCGTATATTACTCCTGTTGAAATTACTGTGACCACCGCTCCAATAGTTTGTCCTTCCTTAGCCAGTGATATAAATAGGTATTCTTCTTTACCCAAACTAATCAGTGTAACTAAGTTTGTGTTTAAATTTCTAAACAAGTTGAATATCTCATATAAGTTTTCATATCCTCTTGAATATTGGATACAGACAGGACAAGAAGAAATCTATGGAAATGAGATTAAATTGATGATGGAAAGAAAAATTGTGAAAGGTTCCATAACAGAGAAATTGGGAACAGTGTAATTAGGTGCAGAGGTAGGTTACAAAATAATGAATTGAGTGATTATGCTAAACACTATCTTACTGCCCAAAACTCATCATCTAACAAATCTAATTGTTTTAAATGCCCATAAAAATGTAATGCATGGTGGGGTACAAGATACCTTAAATTGTATTAGGGAAACTTTCTAGATTCCACAAGGATGGCAAAGTGTTAAAAGGGTGATATAATCTTGTGTAATATGTTGCTGTGTGGATGCCAGATCCTGTATGTACCCAGGTCCTCCACCATTGCCAAAGGAGCGTGTACAATTAGTGAAATCATTTGATGTAACAAGTGTAGACTATAGTGGTCCAATCATTTTAACAGGTACCTCAGATGGTGTTCCACTGGAAGTGTATGTATGCTTGTTCACTTGTACTGCTACTAGGGCAGTTCATTTAGAAGTGGCTCAGGACTTGTCTGCAGAATAGTTTATACAGCTGTTTCGAAAATTTGCAGCTAGGAGATCCTGTCCGAGATTGATGATTTCGGATAATGCCACAAATTTTGTAGCGGGTGCTCAACACTTGATAGAATTAAATAAGAGTACCGATGTTCAATCTCTGTTAACCCAATGAGGGTGTACCTGGAAATTTATTACTCCTAGAGCCCCTTGGCAGGGGGGCTGTATGAAAGACTGATAGGCACAGTGAAGAGGTGTCTCCGTAATGTACTACACTGGAAGAGGAATGGAGGAATTTCGTGCGGTGTTGGTGGAGGTGGAGAATCAGATAAATAATAGGCCTCTCTTGTACATGAATGATACACCTGATACAGATGTATCAACACCTTTTCACCTAATATGTGGAAGGAAATTGGAAGCTGCCCCTGTGTATAGAGATAATCCTGAAGAAAGTGATGAGGATTACAATGATGAGGCAGTGTTGTGTGATAAATTTAAAATGTTAAATTGGTCTAATGTGTGGCATAAGGAATATCTTCTTACACTACGTGAACACTTTTATGGTGCAACAGAGGCAGTAAATCGACAGAACATTCAACCAGGTGACATTGTGTTCATTGATACTGAACAACATCGAACATTGTGGCCTCTGGGCAAAGTATTGACATTGTACCCAGATGCACAAGGTGTTGTCAGGAATGTCAAAGTGTTGTGTCGTGGCCAGGAAAGTTTACGCACAATTAATAAATTGATTCCCTTGGAATTAAATGATATTCAATCAAATGTAAATGAAAATCTAAGGGATAGTGACACGAGTGATACTGAAGGTAACGCTGACCAAGTGATGCAGGAAGATAAAATTGTAGTAAGGCCTACTATGAGAACAGCCACTCAAGCCAGAACCGGCTGGAATCATCTCCTAAAGGAAGGAGTAATTTGAGTCGTTTAGCAACGAACTCCGCCTGGCCGCAGTGTGGAAAATACTGTATATTCTCCAAAAATACAGTGTATTTTGTATGTAAATTAGTGTAATATATTGTAGGTAATAAAAATTAATTTGTAAATAAATAAAGAACCAGTGATAGGTGAGCATCGCTGGGGAGAGACACCATTGTTTTGAATGGGGTAAAGGCACGCTATTGAAATGTGCGTAAATTTTCGTCGCTCTAGGGGTTATATTGGGCTTAAAACCTCTCAAATAGGAGCTGAAATTGTTGGATTTGCAGTCCTGCATAACGTGAGCATTAAGCAGATTGGCAGGATAGCTTCGGAACCCCAGTTAAGTCATGACTATTTTGTGTTGAAATTCTGGCCAGTATTTTCTTCATAATTTAGGCAAGGGGGTTTGTATGACACACCGTAATCTCCAGACTAATTGGCGAGTCTTATTATTATAAATTCTCCTTCAATGTATATGTATTCACATTTTAAATTTAATATAGAGTCCACATATTTATATTAATGTTTTACCAGAATTCCTGGTGATGTATATTTCATTTGAAATTAATATAGGTCCAGAGTGACTTGTGGATAGATAAATTATCGTAGGTATCGAAGGAGGACATTTTTTGCGACCTAGGTGTCCTAAAATTCCTACTTGTCTCTGTAACCTTGATAAAGAATAATTATCTTTGTTATCATTTACTGGTATGTATCTTATGTGTTACATCCAGGTAAATTTAATTTTCCACAGTGCCAGCAATTTCTACATTGTTGTAGTTAAGGGTTTAGTTTTTGTACTTGTAAGTACTGTCCCACTATATATACAGAGGGTTGAAGTTTATGGCAGTCAAAAGTTTATTTAGCTATATTACAAGGATAATGTCACTGCCTGAGGGCAAGAAGGACATAAGTGTCTACCCAAAATGTTCTAGCATTTTATTGGCTTTCTTTGTACCTAACAACACTTATTAAATGTAAACACATATTGTAACCTTTGCAAAGAAATAAATTTTGTCTGTCTTAAGAATTGGAAGGTCCTAAAGTTCAAGTGGCCCCATAATGACAGCATCACAATTACAAAGTTTCTCTTAGCGATGGTATGTGGAAAAACAGTTTTGCATCAAAAAATGAGGGAGTCAGGCAATGAGGTGTTACCCCGAAGGTAGTACCAGGTTCTTTGAAAGGTCAAAAGAAAGGACTGTTCATGCACTAGGGTTGTGCGAGAATGCCGCTGAGAAAGGGAGTTCATAAACCATACCCCCGGCCGGGATTGAACCCGCGGTCATAGAGTCTCAAAACTCCAGCCCGTCGCGTTAGCCACTAGACCAGCTAGCCACAATAAGATTCATCCAACTAGGTATATTTCTACACCATAGGAAGGTTAGCACAGGCACCACTGTGACCACAAATGCAAGTTTTTACAGACGAATCTCCAGCTAGTGTGGCTGTGACGAACTCTAGCTCAAGTCCCTTCACTGCCGTCTGGTGGCTAACGCGACAGGCTGGAGTTTTGAGACTCTATGACCGCGGGTTCAATCCCGGCCGGGGGTATGGTTTGTTTGCAATCGTGTCATTACGATTTCTTAAGTCATGTTGACGGCAGTGAAGGGACTTGAGCTAGAGTTCGTCACGGCCACGCTAGCTGGAGATTCGTCTACAAAAACTTGCATTTGTGGTCACAGTGGTGCCTGTGCTAACCTTCCTATGGTGTAGAAATATACCTAGTTGGATAAATCTTATTGTGGCTAGCTGGTCTAGTGGCTAACGCGACGGGCTGGAGTTTTGAGACTCTATGACCGCGGGTTCAATCCCGGCCGGGGGTATGGTTTGTTTGCAATCGTGTCATTACGATTTCTTGAGTCAAAGGGAGTTCATGTATGTATCTCTTCACAATAAGGTTCTTCTTTTGTTTTTCTCTTTAAAAAAAAAATGAGTGAGGGGGAAAATATGGGAGATAGCTCCAAGGAGAAACAGAGATCATATATCCATCAGCAGAGCTGGTAGTGCAGATGCTGTATGGAACCCTACTCTACCCTTCATATCATACCAGTAAACTGGCAAGCCAGGGTAGCAATATCACATCCACTGAGACACTTCAGAAGACAAATGAAAGGGAAGTTGTAAACTTACCACAAGGCATACCCCTTTCGGCCACCACCTCCCAGAACCAACAGACAGCCTCCAGAGATATGCCTGTCACCTTGAGGACATTTAAAGCCACCTTCTGAAATTCCGGAGGGCAGACCTAGAGTCCATGGCAAACACCACCACCCCAAGGGCCTCAACAGAATGGAACAATGATTCTCTTTTCTCAACCCAGGAGCTACAATTACTGAAGAGAAACCCCCAAAGGCCAAACACAGGAAAGGAAGGAAAGGGGAGGTATTAGGAAAGGTGGGATGGGAAAAATGGGGTGGGGAAGAGAAGATTATTATTATTATAATCAAAAAGAAGCGCTAAGCCACAAGGGCTATACAGCGCTGCAGGGTAGGGAAGGAAGCGAGGGTATTGGATGGCAGAAGGGAGGAGGGATGATCAGTAGGTTACAGAAAACAGCGGGGGGGGGGGGGGGGTAAGAGAAGAATGGGGGCAGTGAGGCATGGTCTGAAAAAGGCCAAATTTCTTAGGTCAAGAACTTCTTCACCATTTCAAGGACCCCTTACCCTTAAAGAGGTCATGAAGGACACACTTTTTTTCAGCAGATCTGTGAAAGTGACCTAAAACTGAAAATTTTGAAATTTCAATACTGACTAGATCCCAGTACTGCATATACTTAAATATATTATTAAGTTTCATTTTAAAAATATTTTCTAAATAGTTGATGTGTGTTATGAACTTGAATTATGTAAAAAGCCTTTCAGACACTGAACGAATAATAAATTTTTATCATTAATCAGTATAATTAATTTCATTAGATCATATTTATTTTTTTAAAGTCTCTTAGACACTCTGAACTTTTATATGGTTTATCTTCTGTGTGAAACCTCATGTGATTACTTAAATTTGATTCTCTTGAGAAGCCTTTAAGACACACTGAACACTGATATGGTTTCATTCTTCTATGAACTCTCATGTGTTTTACTAGATCTGACTTGTTTCTAGAAAGTTTTAAACACTCTGAACACTTGTATGGTTTCTCTCCGGTATGTATTCTCATATGACTTATTAGATAAGATTTTCTTTTAAAGTCTTTCAGACACTCTGAGCACTGATATGGCTTCTCCCCAGTATGAACTCTCATATGATTAATGAGATGGGATTTTCTTGCAAAATCTTTTAAGCACTCTGAACACTGATATGGTTTCTGCCCTGTATGAACTTTCATGTGTTTTATTAGATCTGACTTGTTTCTAAAGTCTTTTAAACACTCTGGACACTGATATGGTTTTTCTCCTCTGTGAATTCTCATGTGATTTACTAAATTTGATTTTGTTGTGAAGTCTTTTAGACACTCTGAACACTGGTATTGTTTTTCTCCAGTATGTACTCTCATATGATTTAATAAATTAGATTTCCTAGAAAAGAAATTTAGACACTCTGAACACTGATATGGTTTCTCCCCTCTATGACTTCTAATGTGTTTTACCAGGCTTGATTTTTGTGAAAAATCTTTTAGACACTCTGAACACTGATATGGTTTTTCTCCTGTATGAACTCTCATGTGTTTTATTAGATCTGACTTCTGTGAAAAGTTTTTAACACATTCAGAACACTGGTGGGGTTTTTCTCCAGTATGAATTCTCATATGATCTGTTAGATTTGATTTCCTTTTAAAGTCTTTTAAACACTCTGAACAATGAAAGAGTTTCTCTTCTGAATAAACTCGCATTTTTCTCATTGGATTCATTAAAAATTTAATTAAAATTCTTATCTTATTATATTTATGCTATTTATATATTGCTAATACATGAATTTTTAAACATCAAGTTAATTCTGCAGTATCTGGTAATGTTACACAATATTTCACTGAGTAGTTATATTCACAAAATTTAATGATGTGTGTACAGCAGGAAGTTGTTGTTAGCATTAAGATGCTAACACCTGACACTTAAGTGTTTCTCAACATGTGGTGTTATTATGTTGATTGCTGAAATTATATAATTGCCATACTCCTCCCTCCTGCATTAGTTTTACTCCACTTGATGCTGGCACAGCAAATTAATCTTTTCTTTTGAAGAGATGAACTGCAAGCAAAAAGAATAAGTAATTATCAAAGAATAAATTTATTTGATGTGCAACATGCTACTTCTAAATGCTACTATAACTTTTATTATTCTTACAGAAACCTGGCTCAAACAGGAGGCACTGCCATCTACTACTCTGATAAACTGAAATGTATGAAATTTACTTGCACACAAGGGACAACAATGGTGAATATATAATGGCCAAATTCACATCAAAACACCTTGAAAAACCTATAGCAGTTGGAGAAGTCTACAGACTACTGCACACAAGTACTTACGCTTTTAGTGGTAACATTAGAAACACGGTAACTGAGTCAGAGTTGAATAAACACCACCTGATGCTCACAGGAGACTTCAACATAAACCTCATCCAAGTAACTGACCCCCCAGTAGCTGATTTCACAAACACTGTGAACAACTGCTTGCTGCTACCTTCTGTAACTAAGCCAACAAGAATCTGAGACAAGTGCCTCATTATTTGACCATATCTGGACCAACACGATATCTCCACTACAAGCAGGTATAATCACAGACAACACTACAGACCACTATCCCACCTTTCTCATAACCAACTTATGTAAATTGCCTCGAGACTTGAGAAAGATCTCATTTCGCCTGCATGACGAGACATTGGTAAATAATTTAATATTACTACTAGGTGACATTGAATGGCAGAGAGAGCTAGCCGACAGCAATAATACTGACAAAGATGTCAAAACTGTTTTACATAAAACCCTAAACCTCTATAACATGCATTGTCCAAATCCAAATGAAGCATCAGAGAAAAGAGAATAAATAGCCCATGGCTAACAAATAGCATCCTTAAATCTATTGATAAAAAGCACTAACTTGAAAAATTCTTCAGATTAGGCCTGATTACTAAAAAACTGGCTAAACGATACACATCAAAACTCACAAAACTAATACAAAAATCAAAGAAAATGTATTACATAAATAGATTCATTGAAATAAAAGGCAAAATGAAATGTACCTGGCAAACTCTCTTCAATATTTTGGGCTCTAGAAAACCATCTGGAAACATTGAGATAAACTTAACTAAACCAGATGAATTTCGCATACAGCCTACAGACGAGGCCATCAAATTTAATGTCGTCTCCTCTACTGCAGGATCAAAGTTAGCAAGTAAAATTCCTAGCTGAAATACCCAGCCGAAAGATTACCTCACTGACAACTACCCAAATACTCTATATCTAGCTCCAACTAATTCTACTGAAGTCTCACCCATCATTTAACCCTTTCAGGGTCCGTCCCGTAGATCTATGGCTTTACGTTCAGGGTCCAAACCGTAGATCTACGCCAAAATTCTAGGGGCATCAAATTTAGCGCGAGAAGGCTGGTAGGCCTACATCTGAGAGAATGGGTCTGGGTGGTCAGTGTGCACACTATAGAAAAAATCTGGACGCCCGCATGGTATTGTGGGAACGCCGCCAAAGTAGCTTTGTTCATCGTGCCTGGCGGCAAGAAAGCTCTCACTCCCCACTCACTCTCCTGGCGAATTCTGACTCTCCTCTTCACAACTTACAGTTCTAAGACTGATGGAAGTGAAGCTGAAGAGGAATTCTATGGTTTTAAACCATATGGTACCATTGTGTCATATGGTATATCATACCATATAGTACAGGGTACAGGGAACCTAATGGAAATAAGTCTGACTTTTTTGGGTTATCCTAGGTTCTCCAAACATATGCTGCTAAGTATGATATTCTATGTAACTTTATTTGTGTATACCTAAATAAGATAAGATAAGAGATAAGATTTCGTTCGGATTTTTAACCCCGGAGGGTTAGCCACCCAGGATAACCCAAGAAAGTCAGTGCGTCATCGAGGACTGTCTAACTTATTTCCATTGGGGTCCTTAATCTTGTCCCCCAGGATGCTACCCACACCAGTCGACTAACACCCAGGTACCTATTTGCTGCTAGGTGAACAGGACAATAGGTGTAAGGAAACGTGTCGGAATTTCCACCCGCCGGGAATCGAACCCGGGCCCTCCGTGTGTGAAGCGGGAGCTTTAACCACCAGACCACAGGGCCACTTATTATGCCACATGCGCTTGAGTGAGTTTATACAGGTGTACAGAAATACAATTACGTACATGGATTATTATACATAGCAGCATATGTATAAAATCCTAGGATAACCCAAAAAAGTCAGGGTGACTTATTTCCATAGGGATCCTTGTATCTGTACAATATGGTGTCCTGTACTGTATGGTACCCTGTACCATATGGTACCCTGTGCCATATGGTATCCTGTGCCATATGGTATCCTGTGCCATATGGTGCCCTGTGCCATATGGTATCCTGTACCATATGGTACCCTGCACAATATGGTACCCTGCACTATATGTTATCCTGTACTGCAAGGTACTCTATACTATATAGTGCAATGTACCATATGGTACCCTGTAACATATGATACCGTGTACCATATGGTCAATAGGTGTTGGTGGCACAAGACACCAGCCAAGACTGAGTGAGTGGCGACGCAAGTTAGCTACTGACTCAGCAGTTTCCAAGACAAAGACCATTGTCATCCACCTCAAAGAACATGTCGAGTTCCTTTACATTTGTAAATATATAATAGAACATGATGGGGGTAAGGCAGCCGGGATTGATGGGATAAAGATAGAAATGTTAAAAGCAGGTGGGGATATAGTTTTGGAGTGGTTGGTGCAATTATTTAATAAATGTATGGAAGAGGGTAAGGTACCTAGGGATTGGCAGAGAGCATGCATAGTTCCTTTGTATAAAGGCAAAGGGGACAAAAGAGAGTGCAAAAATTATAGGGGGATAAGTCTGTTGAGTATACCTGGTAAAGTGTATGGTAGAGTTATTATTGAAAGAATTAAGAGTAAGACGGAGAATAGGATAGTAGATGAACAAGGAGGCTTTAGGAAAGGTAGAGGGTGTGTGGACCAGGTGTTTACAGTGAAACATATAAGTGAACAGTATTTAGATAAGGCTAAAGAGGTCTTTGTGGCATTTATGGATTTGGAAAAGGCGTATGACAGGGTGGATAGGGGGGCAATGTGGCAGATGTTGCAGGTGTATGGTGTAGGAGGTAGGTTACTGAAAGCAGTGAAGAGTTTTTACGAGGATAGTGAGGCTCAAGTTAGAGTATGTAGGAAAGAGGGAAATTATTTCCCAGTAAAAGTAGGCCTTAGACAAGGATGTGTGATGTCACCGTGGTTGTTTAATATATTTATAGATGGGGTTGTAAGAGAAGTAAATGCAAGGGTCTTGGCAAGAGGCGTGGAGTTAAAAGATAAAGAATCACACATAAAGTGGGAGTTGTCACAGTTGCTCTTTGCTGATGATGCTGTACCCTTGAGAGATTCTGAAGAGAAGTTGCAGAGATTGGTGGATGAATTTGGTAGGGTGTGCAAAAGAAGAAAATTAAAAGTGAATACAGGAAAGAGTAAGGTTATGGGGATAACAAAAAGATTAGGTGATGAAAGATTGGATATCAGATTGAAGGGAGAGAGTATGGAGGAGGTGAATGTATTCAGATATTTGGGAGTGGATGTGTCAGCGGATGGGTCTATGAAGGATGAGGTGAATTATAGAATTGATGAGGGGAAAAGGGTGAGTGGTGCACTTAGGAGTCTGTGGAGACAAAGAACTTTGTCCTTGGAGGCAAAGAGGGGAATGTATGAGAGTATAGTTATTACCAACACTCTTATATGGGTGTGAAGCATGGGTGATGAATGTTGCAGTGAGGAGAAGGCTGGAGGCAGTGGAGATGTCATGTCTGAGGGCAATGTGTGGTGTGAATATAATGCAGAGAATTCGTAGTTTGGAAGTTAGGAGGAGGTGTGGGATTACCAAAACTGTTGTCCAGAGGGCTGAGGAAGGGTTGTTGAGGTGGTTCGGACATGTAGAGAGAATGGAGCGAAACAGAATGACTTCAAGAGTGTATCAGTCTGTAGTGGAAGGAAGGCAGGGTAGGGGTCGGCCTAGGAAAGGTTGGAGGGAGGGGGTAAAGGAGGTTTTGTGTGCGAGAGGCTTGGACTTCCAGCAGGCGTGCGTGAGCGTGTTTGATAGGAGTGAATGGAGACAAATGGTTTTTAATACTTGACGTGCTGTTGGAGTGTGAGCAAAGTAACATTTATGAAGGGGTTCAGGGAAACCGGCAGGCCGGACTTGAGTTCTGGAGATGGGAAGTACAGTGCCTGCACTCTGAAGGAGGGGTGTTTATGTTGCGGTTTAAAAACTTAAGTGTAAAGCACCCTTCTGGCAAGACAGTGATGGAGTGAATGATGGTGAAAGTTTTTCTTTTTCGGGCCACCCTGCCTTGGTGGGAATCGGCCAGTGTGATAATAAAAAAAAATAAATAAAAAATATAATAGAACATTACTAATATACATTTTTGCATATTTTTGTTGTAAACAATTATTGTACACAAAATAATGATGAAAATATAAGTGTGTTTATTGTGTTGAATACAACAGTACCATATAGTACCATATGGTACAATGAACCATATGGTATCATTGTACTGTATGGCACAATGTACCATATGGTACCATTGCACCAAATGGTACCATTGTATCACATGGTACCATTGTATCATATGGTACCATTGTATCATGTGCCATTGTACCATATTGTACCATTATACCATATGGTACAATTGTACTATATGGTACCATTGCACCCTATGGCACCATTGTACCATATGGAACTACATGGTGCCGTTGTATTCAACACAATAACCGCACTAATATTTTCATCATTTTGTTTACAATAAACTTGTAAACAAGTTTTGTAAGTAATATACAGTGGAACCTCTACTTGCGAGCGTGTCCACGTGCGAGTTTTTCCAAATACGAGTAGTCGATGGGTCGATTTTTTGCTTCCATACGCGAGCAAAATTTCCACAAGCGAGCAGACCTCAAGGCAGATTCCTTGACACTGAGGGGCTCTTGCTCTTGATCTCGGGAATTGTATCTCATTTGTTTGTCGGACTATCTTATTGAAACTTGGGCAATGTATGATGGAAAGGTGCTTGTTAATGTACACCAAAAATGAAAGAAATCTAAGCATAAATAATGGAGTTCAATTCTCAGCAATTAGCCACCCCTTAGTGGTAATTTCGAATGGTTTTTATGGATGTGTTCTTGTCTTTTGGGTCTCATTTGATAGAATGGAAGATAAATTACAGAAATATGTATGATTTAGTTTGCTTTCACGACAAAAAGTGCCTTGAAATAGAGCTCAACCTAGGAGAAATGGTCCATTGCTTTGCTGTTTCTGTGTAAACAAATGAAGTCACAGTAAATCTTATATTTTTTGTGTGAATAAAAATTACAAAAAATAATAATGATAATAATAATGATAATAATAATGATAATAATAATGATAATAATAATAATAATAATAATAATAATAATAATAATAATAATAATAATAATGAAAGAAATCTAAGCATAAATAATGGAGCTCACATCTCAGCAATTAGCCACCCCTTAGTGGTATTTTCGTATGGTTTTTATGGTTGTACAGTGGACCCCCGCTTTACGATCACCTCCCAATGCGACCAATTATGTAAGTGTATTTATGTAAGTGCGTTTGTACGTGTATGTTTGGGGGTCTGAAATGGACTAATCTAATTCACAATATTCCTTATGGGAACAAATTCGTTCAGTACTGGCACCAGAACATACTTCTGGAATGAAATAATATCATAAGCCGGGGGTCCACTGTTTTCTCGTTTTTTGGTCTCATTTGATAGAATGGAAGATATATTACAGAAATAGATATGATTTTGATTGCTTTCATGACGAAAAGTGCCTTGAAATTGAACTCAACCTAGGAGAAATGGTCCATTGCTTGGCTGTTTCAGTGTAAACAAATGACGTCACTGTCCATTCCAATATGCAGTCGTGAATGGGTTGACATATTTATACAATTATTGCAATAAGGAATAACAGTAAATCTTATATTTTTTGCGTGAATAAAAATTACAAATAATTTATAAAATAATAATAATAATAATAATAATAATAATAATAATAATAATAATAATAATAATAATACTAATAATAATAACAACAATAATAATATGTATAATAATAATATGAATAATAACAACACGTATAATAATAATAATAATAATAATAATAATAATAATAATAATAGTATAATACAATAATAATAATAATAATAATAATATGTATAATAATAATACATATACAGTGGACCCCCGCATACCGATTTTAATCCGTGCAAGAGGGCTCATTGGTATGCGAAATAATCGGTATGCGAATGAATTTTCCCCATAAGAAATAATGGAAATCAAATTAATCCGTGCAAGACACCCAAAAGTATGAAAAAAATTTTTTTACCACGTGAAATATACATTTTCCTACACACAAAGAGAAGGATACATGCACAATAGTAGAGTAGTACATGCACAGTATATATTGTGCATGTACTAGTCTACTAAATGAAGAATAAATGACACTTACCTTTATTGAAGATGCAGCAATGACTGATGAGACACTGTGTCCTGGGAGTGCCTTTTCCTCCTGAGTACTGTAGGTCCTGTTTGGTATTTTCTTCCAGAACATGCCTTATCACACTGTGTATGTCACTATGATTCTTAAATCTCTCAAACCAACCTTTGCTGGCTTTAAATTCACCAATATGAGCACTAGTTCCAGGCATTTTTCCCTGTTCAACTGGGTGTTAGTCGACTGGTGTGGGTTGCATCCTGGGAGACAAGATTAAGGACCCCAATGGAAATAAGTTAGACAGTCTTCGATGACACTGACTTTTTTGGGTTATCCTGGGTGGCAAATCCTCTGGGGTTAATTGTTTCTTGGTATATTCTCAATAAGCCACACCAACAACAGTGCTACAGCAGCAGCAGACGATGCTACAGCAGCAGCAGACGATGCTACAGCAGCAGCAGACGATGCTACAGCAGCAGCAGACGATGCTACAGCAGCAGCAGACGAAGCTACAGCAGCAGCAGACGATGCTACAGCAGCAGCAGACGATGCTACAGCAGCAGCAGATGATGCTACAGCAGCAGCAGCAGCAGACGATGCTACAGCAGCAGCAGCAGCTGACAGTGCAGCAGCAGCAGCTGTACCACCAATAGTAGCGATGGTTGATTGGGGTTTCTTGTACAACCTGGCCAGGTCGGCGATACGCACTCCACTTTCATACTTATCAATGATCTCTTTCTTCATCTCTATTGGAATTCTCACCCTTATTGCTGTAGGGTTGACACTAGAAGCTTTCTTGGGGCCCATGGTCACTTATTTTCCAGAAAAAGCACCGAAAACACTGTAATAATACGAAATATTCCGATTGTATGCTTGGATGCTACCGCGGAGGCTGGCTGGTAAACAATGCCACCGGCGGCACATGTGAGGCTGGCTGAGGGCGCACACTGGACGCGTCTCGGACGAACATCGCTGAGCGGGTTTTTAAGCGGTATGCGAGGCAAAATTTTTGCGATTAAAGCAAGCGGTATGCGGATTAATCGTTATGTGATGCCATCGGTATGCGGGGGTCCACTGTATAATAATAATGTACTACATATAATACTTATAATAAATGATGGCTTCAAAAGGCCATCACTAGATGGCAGTGTTTACCACAACAAAGAGGGAGCGGTTGTGGCTGCCTCCACCTGTTACATAATGACATATTTTATTCATTCTAGAGTATATATCGTGTTTCTATGCTATTTATATTGTCTGTTACGTCATATTAGATGAACTGTGATATATAAATAAGCCGTATAGATGATAGCAAAATTATTCATGAAGAATTTTGCCCAGTGTCCAGACAAACTCTTGTCCACTGCCAACACTGCCCATGCCACTACATGAATGACATATTTTATTCATTCTAGAGTATATATCATGTTTCTATGTTTTTCATATTGTTTGTTATTCATACTAGATGAACTGTGATAGATAAATAAGCAGCATAGATGATATTAGCGAAATTATTCATGAAGAATTTTGCCCGGTCTCCAGACAAACTCTCGTCCACCGCCGACACCTCCCATACCACTACATGAATGACATATTTTATTCATTCTAGAGAATATATCATGTTTCTGTTATTCATATTGTTTATTATGTCATTGGTATTTCTAGTATCAGTGATAGGACTGTTGAGATTAACACTGTACTCGGTATTAGAATGTTGAGAAATGAACCAGACTCTGTCACAATGAATCTTACCAAGTGTCTAGAGGTAAATACACACAGATCTAAATGGATTGTGAAAACGTGCAATTGCATTAAGTTTTATAACCTGCATGAACTGTATCACTGTAGGCAACAAGAGCATTTCACCCCTCCATGGAAGATGTGTTCATTTAATATCACATACCTGCAAGTCCCTCCCAAGAAGCTCATTGCTAGTAATCCCTTCCTTAAATCACTTGTTAGAGCAACTGCTCAAGAAGAAATTTCTCACCTAGCTGGTAGTAATAAGTTATCACAAATTATATACACTGATGGATCTAAACAGGAGTCTTCTGGCAGGGCTGCATCTGCTCTTGTTGCCACCTCCCTAGTTAAGAACGATAATAAATTTGTTGAGTTAGGCATAAGAATTAATGACGCTAAAGCTAACCTATGACACTGAGCTTGACTCTATCATCATTACTGATTCTGTCATCACTGAAGGCTCTCGACTCATATAATGACTCCAACAACATGCTAATTGGAGAAGCCAGGTATAGATACTCAAAAATTAGGGACAAAGGAATTAATGTACAATTGCAAAGGATCTCACCACACATTGGACTATTCCTTCATGATAAAGTTGATATGTTAGTCAAGAAGAGTACCCAGAAGGAGAATGTAGAAAATAACTTTGGTATAACTGTGTCTAGCATTAGGAATAATATTAGGAGAGAAGTAAATAATGAAAATGATTGTTAACCCTTTGACTGTCGCAACCTCCAATCCTGAGGTGTCTCCTGATGTCGCAAAATTTAAAAAAAAAAAAATTATTTTTTCTTATGAAATGATAGAGAATCTTTTCCCGATTGTAATGACACCGAAAAAAACGAAATTTGATGGAAAACTGACGGAATTATGCTCTTGCGAAGTTAGCGACCTCGGCGCTGTTTACAAATCGGCGATTTCGCCCACTTTGAGCCCTATTTTCGGCTAATTCCATTGTTCCAGTCGCCCAAACTCATAGCTATTTCTTTAGAACTCCATTTTTTCTATTGATTGAGTACAAGAAACTGCCCATTTACCGATTTCAACTACCTAATAATGTGGTCAGAAATTTGCAATTTGGCCAATTTCACGAAAACTAAAAAATATGACAATTTCAAAATAAAGTCCAGAATGAACAATGCAGACATTCCTGGCTCTAAAATAACATTTTCTTTGTTCATCAGTCATGTCTCCAGGCCCCTCTTTCTATTCTGAATTTTTATTCAAACAAAAAATAAAGACTTACTATTATGCAGACTACTGCAATACTGTAATAATTGTATAAATAACATCAACCCATTCATGACTGCATATTAGAGTGGCTAGTTGGACATTTATTGGACAATGGCATCATTTGTTTACTTTTGAACATTGGCAAAAATCAAACATTTCCCCTACTTTGAGCTCCATTTCTAGGTTCTTTTTATAGTAAAATCAATCAAAATCACCTCTATTTCTATAATATGTTTTCCATTCTATCAAATGAGACCAAGAAAACGAGAATACAATCATAAATACTATACGAAAATAGACCACAAAGTCGGCATTTTAATTAAAAAAATCGGTCGGAGTTTCTTTTTCTCATTATGCACTGCGTGCTCCAGGATTTTTTTTATATGGTGCACACTGGCACACTGGCACACTGATCACACAGACCCATTCTCTCACATGTGGGCCTACCAGCTTTCTCCTGCTTGATTTGAAGCCGCTAGAATTTATGAGTATATATACGTCAAACACGGTACCTCGTAAGACGTATATATACGGCCGCGACAGTCAAAGGGTTATAGGAATGCAGTTAGAAGCCTGAGTAGATCTATAACCCACTATGATAACATGAACTTAGATAAGTATGTATATGTATAACGGGTTTGTTTGGTAGGGCTGAAAGTGGGTGGTTAATGATACGTGTCTTCTTCGGAGGCTTCTTACTTTATTGTTAAGTCGTGGTGGGTACACAGGCTTGTGTGTTGTGCCCATGGCCCGGGCAGGGCCATCCCACGAGAGAGAGCTGCTAGTAGGCCTTGTGTCTTGCTGCTAGGCCGCTGTGTGAGTGAGGGTGAGGCAAGGGCAGACAGGCTGGCATGCCTACCGAGAGGCCTGGCTACAGAGGGCAGCATCTGAGTGGCGCGAAATATGAACTAAGCTGGCAGACAGCATGGGCTCTCTGTGTAGACAGTACAGGCTGTCTACATACGCTCGGCCACCTACCGCACGTCGTCCCGAGACGACAATACTGGTAGTGAAAGAAACTTGGTCTCTCTCTCGTAGGAACAGGGCACAGAACACAAAATAAAAACATATATACTATACATATGGACATGGAAAAAAAACTTCCTACAGGGAGGGAAGAAAAAAACATGTGGGGTGTGCTAAACATCGTGGTCATAGGCAGTGAGCGTCGAAGGGCATCACTGCACTCATTCCTGCGTCTGGACAGATACTGCAACACAGGAGACATCGCTGTGGCTGAGCTGTGACGTAACAGGGTACGGTCTCTTCTAGAACGGTGAAGCAGTCATCGTAGGAGTCGCTGCAGGCTTTCACTCAACCTGGGGCACGACATGCTGGTGCCCTCGAGTGAGGCGTCGACAAAACTCGGCAACTGGGCAGGACTTCTGGCAAGCGACTCAGGAGGACACTTCTCGACTGGTACTGTCGCTGGGCTGTCACTGCTGGCGAGCGTGGAGCGAGTCGTGGCAGAGACGACTGGGCGAAACATCTGGGAGTCGTAACATCATACACCAAACAGCAGTGAAAGAGCTAGCAGTCAAAGTGACATCTTCTTTGTGCAGGCTGCTCACTGAAGCTTGTGACACGAGGCTGACACAGCGCCTGCCGACAGGGCTAACTGCGGCTTGGCGAGTATCATTCTCTCAGCAGTTGGAGTTATAGCAGAGGTTAGTCTAAGCATCCCCAGACTGGTTTCTCTACATATAACTGCATTCTGACGGTCTGGAGGTGAAGTGAAACAAATCTCGATGGGAATCGTAGCAGGTACGATTCTGCAGAACATCACGAGCGACGAGCATAAAAGCTTTCTGTACAAGAGAGCTCAAGACAGCAAGGGCTACCTCGATCCTTAATAGAGGTGATCCAACTTACTTGAACAACTATAAACCTATATCAAACTTGCCCTTACCTTCTAAAATATTCAAAAAAATTGTACATAAACTACCTTTCTCATACCTTATATCCGACAACATATTTAACCCCTGCCAGTTGGGGTTTACACCAAACGAAAAATATGAATGATGCTATTATACAAATGCTTGAACTAATATATACAGCCTTCAGTAAAAATAAATATCCTCTGGGGCTCTTCATTGACCTAACAAAAGCATTTAATACTGTGGCCCACAATCTCCTGCACCTAAAACTAAATCATTATGGCATCTAAGCACATTCCCTCAATTACCTAAAATCTTATCTTAACGATAGACACCAGTATGTATATGCAAATGGAGACAACTCCACTATCCAGCCTGTAGCTGTCAGAGTGCCCCAGAGTAGTGTCCTAGGCCCACTCCTCTTGCTCATCTACATCAATGATCTCCCCAATGCATCTCAACTCCTTAAACCAGTTTTATTCACAGATGACACTACTTATGTCTACTCCCACTCAGACCCAGCTATACTTAGAAGCACTGTAAACAACAAGCTGCTAAAAATATATACAGGTCAGCCATCACTAATCCGGCCTCATTGGGACCTGTAGTGTGCTGGATTAGTGAGTTTGCCAGATTACAGAGTGGTTAGGTTAGAATACACTTAACCCATTGGGGGTCACCAGGCCCTCTCAGAGACTTGTTCTCAGGGTCGCCAAAATTTCAAAAAAAAAAAAAAATTATTTTTTCTTGTGAAAAGATAGAGAATCTTTTTCCCGATCACAATAACGCCAAAAATTTTATGAAAAACTTACGGAATTATGCTCTCGCGAAGTTAGTGGTCTCGATGATGTTTACGCAGCGGCGATTTTGCCCACTTTGAGCCCTATTTTCGGCCAATTCCAGTGTACTAGTCGACAAAAATCATAACTATTTCACTAGAACTCCGTTTTTTCTATTGAATGAGTACAAGAAACCACCCATTTACTGATTTCAACTATCCAATAAAGTGGTCAGAATTTAGCAATTTTGCCAATTTCACACATATTTCAAAAGATGCCAATTTCCAAATAGGGTCCAGAATAAACAAGAAAGACATTCCTGGCACTAAAATAACATTTCCTCTGTTCATTAGTCACGTCTCCAGGCCCCTCTTACATTTCTTTTGCCTTCCACTTTGATTTTTTCTCACAAAAATAATAACATTTACTGTTATGCAGGCTACTGCATTAGCGTAGAAATGGTATAAATAATATCGGCGCACTTGTGAAAGAATATTAGACTCACCAGTTGACGTGTATTGGATGCTTAGCATGATTTGTTTACTTTTGAACTTTGGTAAAAATCGAACATTTCTGCTACTTTGAGCTCAATTTCAAGGTACTTTTCATTGTAAAACCAGTCAAAATCATCTCAATTTCTGTAATATGTCTTCCATTCTATACAATGAGACCAGGAAAACTAGAATACAACAATAAATACCATACGAAAATACAGTGCAAAGTCGCTATTTTAAACCAAAAACACTGTCACAGTTCTTTTTTTCTCATTACGCACTGTGTGCTGCAGGATTTGTTTTTATACTGCGCACACTGACCACATAGACACATTCTTTCATATGTAGGCCTACCAGCTTTCTCTTGCTAGATTTCAGGGTGCTAGAATTTATGTGTACTAGGGCGTCAAAAACCCTGGCACGTAAACCGCACTAGTACGGCCGAAACGCCGAAAGGATTAATTCTCCCTTTGACTGTTTCGGTCATATGTATATGTCTTATGAGCCAATGTGTTTGATGTATATATGTATATTAAAAAATTCTAGTGGCTTCAAATCAAGTGGGAGAAAGCTGGTAGGCCTACATGTGAGAGAATGGGTCTGTGTGGTCAGTGTGCACCATATAAAAAAAATCCTGCAGCAAGCAGTGCATAATGAGAAAAAAAAACTCCGACCATGTTTTTGGATTAAAACGCCGACTTTGAGGTGTATTTTTGTATAGCTTTTATGGTTATAGTCTCGTTTTCGTAGCCTCATTTGATAGAACGGAAAACATATTATAGAAATGGAGGTGACTTTGATCGGTTTTACTATGAAAAGAACCTTGAAATGGAGCTCAGAGTAGGGGAAATGTTGATTTTTGCCGATGTTCAAGAGTAAACAAATGATGACATTGTCCAATAAATGTCCAACTAGCCATTTTAACATGCAGTCACGAATGGGTTGACATTATTTATACAATTATTACAATATTGCAGTGGTCTGCATAACAGTAAATCTTCTATTTTTTGTTTGAATAAAAATTCAAAATGGAAAGGAAGAGTAATATCAGAGGGGCCTGGAGACATGACTGATGAACAAAGAAAATGTTATTTTAGAGCCAGGAATGTCTGCACTGTTCATTCTGGACCCTATTTTGAAATTGGCATATTTTTTAATTTGTGTGAAATTGGCCAAATTGCCAATTTCTAACCACTTTATTGGGTAGTTGAAATCAGTAAATGGGCAGTTTCTTGTACTCAGTCGATAGAACAAATGGAGTTCTAAAGAAATAGCTATGAGTTTGGTCGACTGGAACAATGGAATTAGCAGAAAATAGGGCTCAGAATGGGCGAAATTGCCAATTCGTAAATATCGCTGAGGTCGCTAACTTCGCAAGAGCGTAATTCCGTACGTTTTCCATCAAATTTAGTACTTTTGGTGTCATTACCATCAGGAAACTATTCTCTATTATTTCATAAGAAAAAATAATTTTTTTTTTCAAATACTTTGCAGCACCAGGAGACACCTCAAGTTTTGGGTTTGCGACAGTCAAAGAGTCAACCTATCAACAGAGACTGCTACATCTTCCTCATTTTCATCACTGCTTTCTTCCCCACAGGCTTCTACTGTAGATTTACAACCATTTGCACAATTTCTGAGTCAGTATAATGATGAAATTTGAGTCAGTATAATGATTTGAGTCAGTGTAATGATGAAATGTGAAATTATGCTAGCTGAAATTAGTGCCGGATTACTGATGGAACCGGATAACTGATTGCCAGATTAGTGATGGCAAACCTGTACTTGGATGATGACTAACAAACTCACTCTCAACAGAGACAAAGCATACTTCATGCTGTTTGAAAATAGAGCCTTAAATATCCAACTTAATACAGTGGTACCCCGAGTTTCATACAGCTCCGAACTCGGACAATAAGTAAGTACTTTTGTAAGTGCATTTTTGAGAGTCTGAAACAGACTAATCTAATTTACATTATTCCTCGAGCAGCCTTCTGGAACAAATTATGGCCAAAACTCAGGGTACCACTGTACATCGATAAATGGTTCCCCTATTTGAAGACACACTGAGGGAAAATTTCTAGGTCTTCTCCCTGACTGTAATCTTAAATTTCATTCCCACATCCAACAAATATCCAAGAAAATTTCCAAAACAATAGACATCCTTTCCAAGATACAATACTACATACCCCAAATGACACTCGTTACTCTATACCACTCTATACCATTGTTTTGACAGGCAGTAGGAGTGAGTACATAAGAGCAAAAGAAAGAAGGAACACTACTGACCCATGCTACTGACCATGCGGAGCAGGTCCATGTCGTCCCCCAGGATTAGCCCAATGACCCCCCTCCCTCTGGATTAGCCCAATGACCCACCCAGTCTGGTCACCTCCACTCAAGAATGGAGCACAACACCAGACCCAGCAGCACAAGCTAGTCAGGTCCAACTCACACCCACTCACATCCACTCATGTATTTATCTAACCTATTTTTAAAACTACACAACGTTTTAGCCTGAATAACTGTACTTGGGAGTTTGTTCCATTCATCCACAACTCTATTACCAAACCAGTGCTTTCCTATATCCTTCCTGAATCTGAATTTTTCCAACTTGAAACCATTGCTGCAAGTCCTGTCTTGGCTGGAAATTTTCAGCATGCTATTTACATCCCCTTTATTTATTCCTGTTTTCCATTTATACACCTTGATCATATCCCCCCTAATTCTAAGCCTTTCAAGAGAGTGCAGATTCAGGGCCCTCAGTCTATCCTCATTGGTAAGATTTCTGTCATCCTCCTCTGTACGTTTTCCAGAGCATTTATATCCATTCTGTAATACGGTGACCAGAACCGAGCAGCATAATCTAAATGAGGCCTAACCAAGGATATATAGAGTTGAAGAACATCCTGAGGACTTCTATTATTTATACTTCTAGATATGAAGCCAAGAATTCTGTTAGCTTTATTGCAAACACTAATGCACTGTTGTCTTGGTCTTAGATTACTGCTAACCAGAACTCCTAAATCCTTTTCGCAATCAGTAGTATTAAGATCTACATTATTTAGTTTATATGTGGCATGGTTATTTAACTGTCCAACATTTAGAACTTTGCATTTGTCAATGTTAAACTGCATCTGTCACTTCTCTGGCCATTGCATCAGTCTATTCAAATCATCCAGGAGTGCTCTAGTGTCCTCATTAGAATGAATTGGACGGCCTATTTTGGTGTCATCAGCAAATTTGCTTATGTCGCTATTTATTCCCTCATCTGTGTCGTTTATGTAAATTGTGAACAACAACAGGCCCAACACTGACCCCTGAGGAACACCACTTGTGACGTGCCCCCATTCTGATTTCTCCCCATTTATGCAAACACTCTGCTGCCTATTTGCCAGTCATGCCTCTACCCAGGAAAAAATTTCTCCTCCTATTCCGTGTGCCTTAAGTTCAAATTCAAATTCAAATTCAAAGTTTATTCTCTATAAAGATTACAATGTTGAATTTACAGAATTTGGTTGTTGTGTGGTTTACATGTAGTTAAATAATGATTACAGAGTGTACCACTAGAATGCCTAGCATGGCTAGGCATTTCGGGCAGACTTAGTTTAATTCTTTATTTTAAAATATTACAAATTATGAGGTAAGTTGGTATTATGGCTAAGTTTCCTCAATAGCTTCTGATGTGGAACTCTATCAAAAGCCTTACTGAAGTCAATATACACAATATCATATGTATGAAGAATGAAGGAGAATGAAGGAAAAGGAAGAATGAAGGAGAAGGAAGAATGAAGGATAAGGAAGAATGAAGGAGAAAGAGAGAATGAGGGAGAAAGATAATTAGATAGGATGGAGGTGAAGCGAGCATTCCGACCCCATCATTTTGACAGGCAGTAGGGGGAATAAGTATGAGACAATATGTCATTTTGACAGCTGCGGACCCTGACTCAAAACAATTAGAAGAAAAGAATGAAGGAGAATGAAGAATGAAGGAGAACGAAGAATGAAGGAGAAGGAAGGATGAAGGAGAGAGAGAATGAGGGAGAAAGATAATTAGACAGGATGGAGGGGAAGGGAGCATCTGACCCCATTGTTCTGACAGGCAGTAGGGGGAGTGAGTAATGAGACACTATGTCATTTTGACAGCTGACTCAAAACAATTAGAAGCCACACACTCACACACAAGACAGGCTTGCTGAATGAAGATAATAGCAGTTATATGAAAGCATCCAGTGACCATATATGTGTATATTTATTACAGAAAGAAGGAAGAAGGGAAGGCAGGAACGAAGGAAGGACGAGATGAAAGGAAGGAAGGAAAAAAGTAAGGAAGGAAGGAAGGAAGGTAGGAAAAGAATGCAGGAAGGTAGGAAGGAAGGAATGATGACATGTCCAGTGACTGTACATTTGTATATATATTATAAAACAATAGTAATAAACAATTTTTTGTATTGTTTGTTTGTGTAAACAAGTTTTGTAAACAATATATTGATAACTATGTTTGTGCATTTATTGTGTTGTATACAATGAGTGTATATACAGTGGACCCCTGAGTTTCAGCAGCATCAACTTTTGTGAAATTCGACTTTCGGCAAGTTTTTTCAGCAAAATTTGGCCTCAAGTTTCGTGATTAGATTCGTGATTCGGTGACCGTCCGGTACCCATCCGCCCGTCACAGCACACACAAAGCCAGTCTCCCACACCATTCACACTCAGTGTGCCATTGTTTACCAATATGTGACCATCACCCCGCGGGTTCATACGTAATAATCCATTGTTTTTTGTGATTGCAACTGCTAAATAAGTCACCATGGGCCCAAGGAAAGCTAGTGCAAGCCATTTGGTAAAGAAAGCGACGAACACTCTCCAGAGGGATTTTGAAGGGTTTGAGGCAGACCCTGACCCTGCCAACCCTCTGCCTGTTGTGAAAGGTGTTGTGGCATTGGGCATGTCCATGGGGTTGGAGGTGAGTGATGGGGATGTGGAAGAGTTGGTGGAACCACAGGGAAGAGCTAACCACTGACGAACTGCAAGAGCTTCAACTGGAACAGCATCAAACCACAGCTGAGGAACTTGCTTCAGAAGAGGAGGAAAAGAGAGTGAAGGAGGTACCTTCTTCAGTGATTAAGGACATGTGTTCAAGGTGGAATGAGTTGCAAAGTTTTATTGAAAAGTATCACCCTGACCAAGCTGAAACAAGCCATATCTGCAACATTTTCAGTGACAAAACCTTGTCTCACTTCAGGCAAATCATAAAGAAATGCCAGAAACAGACCTCTCTGGACAGATATTTTGTGCGACAAGGGTCCAGTGACTCTCAAATTGTTCCCAGTGGCATTAAAAGAAGAAGGGAAGTAACCCCAGAAAAGGGCTTGCTACCTGAAGTCCTAATGGAAGGAGATTCTCCTTCCAAACAATAGTGTACACCTTCCTCCTATCCCCTCCTCCCGTCTTCCATCCACCCAG
Source organism: Cherax quadricarinatus (assembly GCF_038502225.1). Taxonomy (NCBI): domain Eukaryota; kingdom Metazoa; phylum Arthropoda; class Malacostraca; order Decapoda; family Parastacidae; genus Cherax; species Cherax quadricarinatus. The sequence continues at coordinate 20,574,058 of NC_091349.1, forward strand.
AAGTCTTCAGTAAAGGTAAGTGTAATGTTGTTATTATTTTTAATATGCATGTACTTGATTTCTGATTGTTTTCAGTATCTAAATCTTTATTTAATTTGAAAAAAATATTTTATTTTAATATTTTTGGGTGTCTGGAATGGATTAATTTTATTTCCATTATTTCTTAAAGGGAAAATGGTTTCGAGTTTCGTGAATTTCGACTTTCGGCAGGCTCTCTGGAACGGACTAATCACAAAACTCGGGGGTCCACTGTATGTACATTGCCCCTTACTTTGGACTCATAGGCCACACAAGTTATGTGAAAATAGTGAAAAAACAAGAAACCTTCGAATACAAGTAAACCAAAGTTTACCAGGTGAGCGGTAGTCGCCGCTGTTGCCATACACGGCTCTTTTCCTACCAACTTCACGCCTCTATATCTCGGTAAGTACTGATGGCAAAAAAATTTTTTTTTGGACTAAAACAATCAGAAAAATAATTTTAACATTTTCATAAGAAATTTTTTTTTTTCGAACATTTCTCGACACCAGGAGACACTTCAGGATTGGGGCTTGCGACAGTCAAAGGGTTAATGTGTACCTGCACATCAGCACAGTGTGTAAGTATATTTAGGTACAGGTACACATAAGCATAATTATCAGAGTACATATAAAATACACAGTAACTTTAAAACACTTGAAATTTTGGAAAGTTTCCAGACAACAGATGTGCTCACGGTGAATGTAAACAAACCGGGTGGGGGCTCGCCGTATTTGAAAGACCACTTGCCGTATGGCAAATTTTTGTCATATGAAACCGCCATATTAGCAGAATGCCGTAAGGCAAAACACCATAAAGCGGGGCCCTGCTGTATAGTTTACAAAACTTGTTTACACAAAAATACAAAAATTTTTTTATTACTATTGTTCTATAATACACCTACCATCCGACTTATGACCAAGCTTGGTTCCGACCAACCGGTCATAAGTCAAAATGGATGTAAGTCGAACCTTTGAAAATTGCCGACATACTGGGTAGGGCATAATGTCAAACCTTTCCTATATAAACTACCTACATAGTACTGCAATGTAATGTACAATCATTATTTCATTCTTTTTACAATAATTTACTTCTATTGTTATATTTTAATTATTTATGTACTGTATATAATGTACAGGTGTCCCTCAACATTCGTGAGGGTTAGGGGATCAAGAGCCTCGCGAATGTTGAAAAACCGTGAATGTTTGGTGCCCCAATATATTGTAGGGAAATATAATACAATACTGCTTAACTTGTTGAACCATGAACAATCATAAAATACATGAAAACGTCATAAGTTGTACTAAATATATACATGTTATGCTTTAATAACATGTATGTTATTAAATACCACAGACTCCACCACTGCCTCCACAACTTCCTCAACCAATGCGAGTCCCTACTACCCTCCCTCCGACCCCCGCAACTGGCAGCCAGCCCTCCCACCACTCAGTGTGGTGAGTGTTTTGTTTGTTCATTATTTGCTATTAAACTACAGTGTAAATAATGACTGCATATTGGAATGGCTATTTGAACAGGTATTGGACGGTGACATCATGTGTTTACTCTTGAACACAGCAAAGAATCAAACATTTCTGCTACTGCTAATAATAACAATAGTAATAATAATAATAATAATAATAATAATAATAATAATAATAATAATAATAATAATAATAATACGATATAATTGAAGAAGGAAATTGTACAAAAATACGAGGGAGTGGTTGACACATGGTCAGTGTGGCTTTGTTTATGGTGGAGTGAACATCAGTCTCCCTGCTCTTCCAAACATTTCACAATAATTCAGCGGTTGAGGCAGTGGTAGAGGCAGTGATAGAGACAGTGATAGAAGCAGTGATAGAGGCAGTGATAGAGGCAGTGGGTGAGGCAGTGGTATTTACTAACATATTTATTTATTTATTTATTTAGTAATTTAAGCATACAAACAGAGGTACAAAAAATACAGGTAAGAGCAGCATGCCAAAGCCACTTATATGCATAGCATTACGGGCTGGCTTAAAATTAACTTAAGATTAACTAAGCAATGATGAAATCAGTGATAAAACATTACTGTAAACAGATAACTATAAAGCACAAATGAGTATTACAAAGACAGGTCATATGGTTGATTGCATTGCTGTACATTCAGTCGAATGGAGTATTCTGTTAGGTAGTGTATTTAAAAAAATAAAAAAGTTAGATTGGGTCCTAGGTTTAACATTTGTGTGATATAATTGTGAGTAACATATAGGATATACAATTTATAAGGTTCAGTTATTCAGTATTTATTTGGTTTTGAGTGAGTAAGTGATCTTTGAGAAGAGACTTGAATTTATAAATAGGTAGTGTTTCTTTTATATTTACAGGTAATGAATTCCAGATTTTAGGGCCTTTTATGTGCATTGAGTTTTTGCATAGCGTGAGATGGACACGAGGAACATCAAAGAGTGATCTGTGCCTTGTGTTATGGTCATGTGTTCTGTTGAGGTTGGCAAGGAGATGTTTGAGGGGAGGGTTAATGTAATAGGTGCAATAATAAGTATGGATGTTTTGTATGGTGAGTAGGTTGAGTGTTTTGAATATTGGTGGAGTGTGTTGCCTGTAGTGAGAATTTGTTATCATTCTAACTGCAGCCTTTTGTTGGGTAATTAGTGGTCTGAGATGGTTAATTGTTGTTGAGCCCCATGCACAAATTCCATAGGTGAGATAGGGGTACATAAGAGAGTGATAAAGGGCCAGGAGGGCTGACTGTGGAACATAGTACCGTATCTTCGATAGTATGCCTACAGTCTTGGAGATTTTCTTAAAAATTTGTTGTATATGTGTATGAAATTTGAGTCTATTATCGAGGTGGATTCCTAGGAATTTTCCCTCTGTTAGCTTTGTGATAGGTGATCTGTTTATTGTTATGTTAAGAGGTACATCTGTAGCTCTGTTACCAAACTGAATGAAGTAGGTTTTGTCAATGTTTAGTGTAAGTTTGTTAGTCCTCATTCAGGTAGATATTTTCTGTAATTCGGTGTTTACAGTAGTATTGGCTAGCGTGACTGGGCTCGGGTGAGAGAAGACGTATGTAGTGTCATCTGCAAAAAGTGTGGGTTTGAGTAATTGCGAAGCATTTGGTAGGTCATTTATGTATAGGAGAAAGAGAAGAGGGCCAAGGACACTTCCCTGTGGGACACCAACTGTAATTGGTTGTGCGGAAGAGCTTGCCCCATTTGCGTACACATATTGGCTTCTGTTGCTGAGGTAAGACTTGAGGTAGTTGAGGGAGTGCCCTCTAATACCATAGTGTGACAATTTTACATGGAGCAAGTCATGGTCAACTGTATCAAAAGCTTTACGTAAGTCAATGAAGATCCCCAGTGGGACTTCTTTTTTCTCTATTGCAGTGTATATATGTTCTAGCATGTGTATAATAGCATCATTAGTATTTTTATTAGGCCTGAATCCAAATTGGCAGGGGTTGAGAATGTTTTGGGAGATGAGGTAGGAGTAGATTCGTTTATGAATTAATTTTTCGAAGATTTTTGAGAGAGGGTGTAAATTGGATATTGGCCTATAGTTATTCAACTCTGTTTGGTCTCCTCCTTTATGGATAGGGGTGACCCTTGCTATTTTGAGAACTGTAGGGAAGGTGGAGGATTCAATGGATTTGTTAAAGAGTGTTGCAATGATTGGTGATAGTACTTGTGACGCTTTTTTGTATATACAGTGGACCCCCGCATACCGTCGCCATCACATAACGTACAATCCGCATACCGCTCGCTTTTATCGGAAAAATTTTGCCTCGCATACCGCTCAAAAACCCGCTCACCGCTCTTCGTCCGAGACGCGTCCAATGTGTGCCCTTAGCCAGCCTCACATGTGCCGCTGGTGGCATTGTTTACCAGCCTGCCTCCGCGGTAACATCCAAGCATACAATCGGAACATTTCATATTATTACAGTGTTTTTGGTGATTTTATCAGCCAAATAAGTGACCATGGGCCCCAAGAAAGCTTCTAGTGCCAACCCTACAGCAATAAGGGTGAGAATTACAATAGAGATGAAGAGATCATTGATAAGTATGAAAGTGGAGTGCGTGTCGCCGACCTGGCCAGGTTGTACAAGAAACCCAAATCAACCATCGCTACTATTGTGGGCAACAGAAAGGCAATCAAGGAAGCTGTTCTTGCCAAAGGTTTAACTGTGTTTTCGAAACAGAGATCGCAAGTGATGGAAGATGTTGAGAGACTCTTATTGGTGTGGATAAATGAAAAACAGCTAGCAGGAGATAGCGTTTCTCAAGCGATCATAAGCGAAAAGGCTAGGAAGTTGCATGAGGATTTAATTAAAAAAATGCCTGCAACTAGTGATGATGTGAGTGAATTTAAGGCCAGCAAAGGTTGGTTTGAGAGATTTAAGAAGCGTAGTGGCATACATAGTGTGATAAGGCATGGTGAGGCTGCCAGTTCGGACCACAAAGCAGCTGAAAAATATGTGCAGGAATTCAAGGAGTACATAGACAGTGAAGGACTGAAACCTGAACAAGTGTTTAATTGTGATGAAACAGGCCTGTTTTGGAAGAAAATGCCAAGCAGGACCTACATTACTCAGGAGGAAAAGGCACTCCCAGGACATAAGCCTATGAAAGACAGGCTTACTTTGTTGATGTGTTCCAATGCTACTGGTGATTGCAAAGTGAAGCCTTTATTAGTGTATCACTCTGAAACTCCCAGACCGTTCAGGCAAAAGAATGTCCTCAAGGAGAATTTGTGTGTGCTGTGGAGGGCAAACAGTAAGGCATGGGTCACTAGGGACTTTTTCTATGACTGGTTACACCATGCATTTGCCCCCAATGTGAAAGATTACCTAACTGAAAAGAAATTAGAACTTAAGTGCCTCCTGGTGTTAGACAATGCCCCTGGTCATCCTACAGATGTGGCAGAGCAACTTTATGGGGACATGAAATTCATTAAGGTGAAGTTTTTGCCTCCTAATACCACTCCTCTCCTGCAGCCCATGGACCAGCAGGTTATTGCAAACTTCAAAAAACTGTACACAAAAGCTCTGTTTGAAAGGTGCTTTGTAGTGACCTCAGAAACTCAACTGACTCTAAGAGAGTTTTGGAGAGAGCACTTTAATATCCTCAACTGTGTAAACCTTATAGGTAAGGCTTGGGAGGGAGTGACTAAGAAGACCTTGAACTCTGCTTGGAAGAAACTGTGGCCAGAATGTGTAGACAAAAGGGATTTTGAAGGGTTTGAGGCTAACCCTGAGAGGATTATGCCAGTTGAGGAATCCATTGTGGCACTGGGAAAGTCCTTGGGTTTGGAGGTTAGTGGGGAGGATGTGGAAGAGTTGGTGGAGGAGGACAATGAAGAACTAACCACTGATGAGCTGATAGATCAACTTCAACAGCAAGAGGCCAGACCTGAGGAAACTGGTTCAGAGGAGGGGAGAGAGAAACTGAAGAAGTTGCCTACTACAAAGATTAAGGAAATCTGTGCAAAGTGGCTTGAAGTGCAAACCTTCATGGATGAAAATCACCCTCACACAGCTATTGCAAGCCGTGTTGGCAACCTGTACACTGACAATGTTGTGAAACACTTTAGGGAAGTCATAAAGGAACGAGAGGTACAGGCCACTATGGACAGATATGTTGTGCGAAAGAAGTCCAGTGACTCTGAAGCTGGTCCTAGTGACATTAAAAGAAGAAGGGAAGTAACCCCAGAAAAGGACTCGACACCTCAAGTCTTAATGGAAGGGGATTCCCCTTCTAAACACTAACACACTCTCTCCCCTCCTCCCATCCCATCAATCATCACCAGATCTTCAATAAAAGTAAGTGTCATGTAATTGTGCATGCCTTTTTCAGTTTGTGTGTATTAAAATTAACATTTCATGTGGTAAAATTTTTTTTTTTCATACTTTTGGGTGTCTTGCATGGATTAATTTGATTTCCATTATTTCTTATGGGGAAAATTCATTCGCATACCGACCATTTCGCATAACAAAGAGCCCTCTTGCACGGATTAAAGTCGCTATGCGGGGGTCCACTGTAAAGGGTGGTAAGGTATTTAAATCTCCTGCCTTGTTTTTCAGTGCGTTGATAATAAGGGAGACTTCGTATGGGTTAGTCGGAGCTAGGAACAGTGTGTTCGGGTAGTTGCCAGTGAGGTAGTCATTTGGTGGGGTATCTGAGCTTGGGATTTTATTGGCAAGGTTTTGACCTATAGTGGAGAAGAAATCATTGAGTCTGTTTGCTGTTTCTGTTGGTGGGAGTTGGGGTTCATCTGATTTTGCTAATTTTATTTCGCAATGTTGTGATATCTTTTTTGTTCCCAGAATTTCTGATAGGGTCTTCCAGGTCTTTTTTATATCACCTCGTAAGTTGGATAATCTGTTCTCATAATACAATTTTTTTGCCCTTCTTATCAGGCTGGTTAGGATTGACGAGTAACGTTTTGTTTGGTCTCTGGTTATGTGACCCATTCTGTACTGTTTTTCATATCGGTGTTTTGTATTTATGGATTTGAGAATGCTGGGTGTTAGCCAGGGACTGTTCAGTCTCTTAGCTGTCATCTGTTTAGTTTTTTTAGGGCAGTGCTTGTTATAAAGGTACTGGGTCTTTTTTAGAAAATTATTAAAACATTCGTCAATATCTGTATAGATTTCTAGCTCAGTGTGCCAGTCAATGTTTGTTACTGCTGTTGTGAAGTTATTAATGGCTGCCTCATTGTGAAGTCTGAAGGTGACTTTAGTAGTGTCTTGGGGTATTTTACCAAGAGTTGTTATGAGGAAAGTAGGGTAGTGGTCTGTGGTATTATCTGTAATTATGCCTGATTTTAAAGGGGATATGGTGTTGGTCCAGATGTGGTCAAGTGGGGAAACACTAGTCTCTGTAACTCTTGTAGGTTTTGTTACTGTTGGTAGCAACATGCAGTTACTCATTGTGTTTGTGAATTCAGTAACGTGTGGGTCCTGGTCTTGCAGGAGATTTATATTGAAGTCACGTATGTTATAAATAATAATAGTACATGTTAATATTAATAACATTTATAATAATAATAATAATAAATGTTATTCATAATGTACTATTATTATTTATAACATATATGTTAGTAAATATCACTGCCTCTATCGCTGCCTCTACCACTGCCTCTATCACTGCCTCTACCACTGCCTCTACCACTGCCTCTATCACTGCCTCTACCACTGCCTCTACCACTGCCTCTACCACTGCCTCTACCACTGACTCTATCACTGCCTCTATCACTGCCTCTACCACTGCCTCTATCACTGCCTCTACCACTGCCTCTATCACCTCTACCACTGCCTCAACCACTCCAGTCACACTCAATCTACAAGCACCAAACAATGAATTATTGTGAAATGTTTGGAAGAGCAGGGAGACTAATGTTCACTCCAGCATAAACAAAGCCACACTGACCATGTGTCAACCACTCCCTCGTATTTTTGTACAATTTCCTTCTTCAATTATATCGTATTATTATTATTATTATTATTATTATTATTATTATTATTATTATTATTATTATTACTATTGTTATTATTAGCAGTAGCAGAAATGTTTGATTCTTTGCTGTGTTCAAGAGTAAACACATGATGTCACCGTCCAATACCTGTCCAAATAGCCATTCCAATATGCAGTCATGAATGTGTTTACATTATTTATACTGTAGTTTAATAGCAAATAATGAACAAACAAAACACTCACCACACTGAGTGGTGGGAGGGCTGGCTGCCAGTTGCGGGGGTCGGAGGGAGGGTAGTAGGGACTCGCAGGTGGCGGGAAACTTGAATATGATTTGGCGGCTGGGAATTTGGTGGCTGGGAATTTGGCGGTTGGGAATTCGCGAATGTGTGAAGCCCACGAAAGCTGAAAACGTGAATGTTGAGGGAGATCTGTATACATGGTATGAACTGTATTGTAAATTTTACACTGTATACAGTACCATATGTTACTGTTTTCTTTATGACACAGTGGAATGGGAGAATACCACTGGCAGTGTCATCCTACCAGAATGTAGTAACCTATACCCTAAGTACAGTGGTCCCTTGTTTTTCGTAGTTAATCCGTTCCTGGAGTTGCTACTATTATCGAAATCTACAATTTTCGAATCAATTTTCCCCATAAGAAATAATGTAAATACAATTAATCCGTTCCTGACACCCAGAAGTATTAAAGCAAAAAATTTTTTTACATGAAATATACATGTAGTACATAAACAATACAATGGGAAATGATGAATGAAACATTAACAGCATAACACTTACCTTTATGGAGATTCTTCTTAGTGCATGGGAGACTGGAGGAGGAGAGAGATTGGATTGTTTACAGTTTGGAAGGGGAATCCCCTTCCAGCAACACCTCAGGTACCAATTGATTTTCTGGGGTTGCTTCTCTTCTCTGTTTCTTAATGCCACTAGGACCACCTTGAGAGTCACTGGAGTCCTGTCTCGCAAAATAACTGTGGAAAGAGCTCTGTTTCTGGCGTCTCTTTAACACTTCCCTAAAATGGCCCAAGACTTTGTCACTGTACATGTTGCCAACATTGCCTGCAACAACCTTGTCAGGGTGATGTTTCTCCAAAAATCTTTCCACTTGTGCCACTTCATATTGTTCAATGATGTTTTTCTTAAATTCAATCGTATTTCTCACCTTCTTTACCACAGGCTTGGCATTAGGAGCTTTCTTTGGAGCTATGGTAGCTTATTTAATACTTGCAAGCACTACAATGAGTGGAATATTATGATATATTTCATTGGAGCACGTGAGGGGACCTTTGCTCACTGGTAAACAATGCCAGACTGGCTGGGTAGGGAGGCCGCCCCGGCTCACACCGTGCGTACGCATCCCGGACGAACTACTATTCGCGAGTCAACCTATGATTAGCGAGCCCACGTTTATATGAAAATATCCCTATGATTTCCGAAATCTATGATTCCCGAGAACTACAAAAAACGAGGGACCACTGTAAAGAGAAACAACTCTAGAACGTGTAATATGTATCCGGCTGGTTGGCTGGCCGGGTGGGTGGGTGGCCGGGTGGGTGGGTGGCCGGGTGGGTGGGTGGCCGGGTGGGTGGGTGGCCGGGTGGGTGGGTGGTTGGGTGGCCGGGTGGTTGGGTGGCCGGGTGGTTGGGTGGTCGGGTGGCCGGGTGGGTGGGTGGTTGGTTGGCTGACTGGCTGACTGAATGTGGCTCTCTCTCTGTATCTCTCTCTCTCTCTCTCACACGCAAGTACACGTAAGTAAAGTTATCATACATAGTATAAATTACCTAGGACAACCCAAAAAATCCAGACAAAGTGCTATACAGTGGATCTGTGCTCCAGTGCCCTAAATTAATAATAATATTAATAATAATTATTATTATTATTATTACAATAATACATATGTACTAATATTAATAATATTATTATTATTAAATTATATAATATAATAATCGTGTCCACTCAATACTTACCTTAAAATAACTGTAGCCTTAATGTAGAGTGAGAGGTGAGTAAACAAGATTAAATGAATAAACGAGAGAGAGGGTAGAAGGTTCACGAGTTATGTAAACAAACGCTGTTGTTGTTGTTGTTACCAGCCTGGACACGAATGGTTTCTGTTCACTCTGTCACGCCAACCAGAAAAACATCTCATATTTGTTAATTTATACGTTATGCAGCATGTTTATTATATAATTTAAAAAAAAAATCATAGATGGATTAAGCAAAATGTCTATACTATTAACGTTTTATACACATTTAATGCGCCTCAGTGATTATTATTGTGTTATTATCATTATTAATATGGCGTCTTCAAGATCAATTACACTCTTAACGAGTGGCTCTGAGACAGACAAGCAGACAGAAAGACAGACACAGGTAGGCAGAAAGACACACAGGTAGACAGAAAGACAGATACACAGATAGACAGACACACAGAGATACAGACAGACACAGATATATAGGCAGACAGATACAGACAGGTTTACGTGCAACACTGAAAACAAATACATGTAGAGAGTTGGAGAGTAAGAGCCTTTCTTGCCACAATCTCCAGTACAAGATTCAGACTTCATCTTAGGGGCCAGGGTGAAATTTACTGTCCAGTTAGTACAGTTAATACAGTATGATGCTGCTGATAGTGCAGGGTTACTCAAACTGATGCTGCCTGCATGATGCATTGCCGCCGCGAGTATTGTCATATATTGTACAGCGGTGTGCATCAGCCAGCCCAACCCAGCTGCCAGATGCACGGTCGTAAATTGAGTGGACATATCTTGAGCAGGTTGTAAGTCGGATGGCAGGTGTATATACAGTGGCCCCTCGTTTTTCGTAGTTAATCCGTTCCTGGAGCTGCTACTATTAACGAAATCTACAATTTGCGAATCAATTTTCCCCATAAGAAATAATATAAATACAATTAATCCGTTCCTGACACCCAGAAGTATTAAAACAAAAAAATTTTTTACATGAAATATACATGTAGTACATAAACAATACAATGGGAAATGATGAATGAAACATTAACAGCATAACACTTACCTTTATTGAAGATTCTTCTTAGTGTATGGGAGACTGGAGGAGGAGAGAAATTGGACTGTTTATAGTTTGGAAGGGGAATCCCCTTCCAGCAAAACCTCAGGTACCAATTGCTTTTCTGGGGTTGCTTCTCTTTTCTGTTTCTTAATGCCACTAGGACCACCGTGAGAGTCACTGGAGTCCTGTCTCGCAAAATAACTGTCCAGAGAGCTCTGTTTCTGGCGTCTCTTTAAAACTTCCCTAAAATGGGCCAAGACTTTGTCACTGTACATGTTGCCAACATGGCTTGCAACAACCTTGTCAGGGTGATGTTTCTCCATAAGGCTTTCCATCTTACCCCACATAGCAAAACTCTCTTTAATTTCTGAAGAAGGCACCATCTTCCATCTCTCTTCCTCCTCTTCTGCAGCAAGATTCTGAGCTGCGATCTGTTGCTGTTCCTGCTGAAGTTCTTGCAGCTCCTCAGTGGTGAGCTCTTCGTTGTGGTCTTCCACCAATTCTTCCACATCCTCCAAACTCACATCCAACCCCAACAGACAAAGGCTCATCAGGGTCATTCCCAAACCCTTCAAAATCCCTCTTGTCGACACAATCTGGCCACAATTTTCTCCAGGCAGAAGTCAAAGTCCTGGTAGTCACTCCCTCCCAAGCCATACCTATAAGGGTTATGCAATGGAGGATGCTGAAGTGTTCTCTCCAAAATTCCCTTAGGGTCAAGTGAGTGTCTGTGGTCACAGTCAAGCACCTGTGAAACATTGCTTTGGCGTAGAGTTTTTTAAAGTTTGCAATGACCTGCTGGTCCATGAGCTGGAGGAGAGGAGTGGTATTCGGGGGCAAGAACTTTACTGTGATGAACCCAAACTCCTCGAAAATTAGGTCATCCAAGTTTGGAGGATGAGCAGGTGCATTGTCCATTACTAGCAGGCACTTGAGATCCAATTTCTTTTCCAGGAGGTAATTCTTCACACTAGGGCCAAACACTTCATTGAACCACTCGATGAAAATTTCCCTCGTGACCCATGCCAAAACTCACACAATTTACTCTTTATAACATTGTTTTTCTTGAACACTCTGGGATTTTCAGAATGGTACACTAGTAACGGCTTCACTTTGAAATGCCCACTAGCATTAGCACAGAACATTAGCATCAGCCTGCCTTTCATAGGCTGTCATTGCCTTTTCCTCCTGTGTAATGAAGGTCCTCTTTGGCATTTTCTTCCAAAAGAGGCCTGTTTCGTCACAATTGAACACTTGTTCAGGTTTCAGTCCTTCAGCCTCTATGTACTCCTGGAATTCATACACATATTTTTCAGCCACCTTGTGGTCCGAACTGGCAGCCTCACCATGCCTTACCACACTGTGTATGCCAGTACGGTTCTTAAATCTCTCAAACCAACCTTTGCTAGCCTTAAATTCACTCACATCACCACTATTTTCAGGCAATTTCTTTACCAGATCGTTATGCAACTGCCTAGTCTTTTCACAAATAATCAAAGTCATAAGAGTATCTCCTGCTAGTTGTTTCTCATTTATCCACACCAATAATAACTTCTCAACCTCTTCGAGTACTGCTGATCTCATTTTTGTCAGCATAGTTACCCCCTTTGCAACAACAGCATCCTTGATTTCCTTTTTCTTGGCCACTATGGAACATATGGTTGTGTAGGGTTTCTTATACGTCCTGGCCAGTTCGGCCGCACTTGTACCACTTTCATATTGTTCAATGATGTTTTTCTTAAATTCAATCGTATTTCTCACCTTCTTTACTACAGGCTTGGCACTAGGAGCTTTCTTTGGAGCCATGGTAGCCTATTTAGTACTTTTTTTTATTATTTTTTTTTATTATCACACCGGCCGATTCCCACCAAGGCAGGGTGGCCCGAAAAAGAAAAACTTTCACCATCATTCACTCCATCACTGTCTTGCCAGAAGGGTGCTTTACACTACAGTTTTTAAACTGCAACATTAACACCCCTCCTTCAGAGTGCAGGCACTGTACTTCCCATCTCCAGGACTCAAGTCCGGCCTGCCGGTTTCCCTGAATCCCTTCATAAATGTTACTTTGCTCACACTCCAACAGCACGTCAAGTATTAAAAACCATTTGTCTCCATTCACTCCTATCAAACACGCTCACGCATGCCTGCTGGAAGTCCAAGCCCCTCGCACACAAAACCTCCTTTACCCCCTCCCTCCAACCCTTCCTAGGCCGACCCCTACCCCGCCTTCCTTCCACTACAGACTGATACACTCTTGAAGTCATTCTGTTTCGCTCCATTCTCTCTACATGTCCGAACCACCTCAACAACCCTTCCTCAGCCCTCTGGACAACAGTTTTGGTAATCCCGCACCTCCTCCTAACTTCCAAACTACGAATTCTCTGCATTATATTCACACCACACATTGCCCTCAGACATGACATCTCCACTGCCTCCAGCCTTCTCCTCGCTGCAACATTCATCACCCACGCTTCACACCCATATAAGAGCGTTGGTAAAACTATACTCTCATACATTCCCCTCTTTGCCTCCAAGGACAAAGTTCTTTGTCTCCACAGACTCCTAAGTGCACCACTCACTCTTTTTCCCTCATCAATTCTATGATTCACCTCATCTTTCATAGACCCATCCGCTGACACGTCCACTCCCAAATATCTGAATACGTTCACCTCCTCCATACTCTCTCCCTCCAATCTGATATTCAATCTTTCATCACCTAATCTTTTTGTTATCCTCATAACCTTACTCTTTCCTGTATTCACCTTTAATTTTCTTCTTTTGCACACCCTACCAAATTCATCCACCAATCTCTGCAACTTCTCTTCAGAATCTCCCAAGAGCACAGTGTCATCAGCAAAGAGCAGCTGTGACAACTCCCACTTTGTGTGTGATTCTTTATCTTTTAACTCCACGCCTCTTGCCAAGACCCTCGCATTTACTTCTCTTACAACCCCATCTATAAATATATTAAACAACCACGGTGACATCACACATCCTTGTCTAAGGCCTACTTTTACTGGGAAAAAATTTCCCTCTTTCCTACATACTCTAACTTGAGCCTCACTATCCTCGTAAAAACTCTTCACTGCTTTCAGTAACCTACCTCCTACACCATACACTTGCAACATCTGCCACATTGCCCCCCTATCCACCCTGTCATACGCCTTTTCCAAATCCATAAATGCCACAAAGACCTCTTTAGCCTTATCTAAATACTGTTCACTTATATGTTTCACTGTAAACACCTGGTCCACACACCCCCTACCTTTCCTAAAGCCTCCTTGTTCATCTGCTATCCTATTCTCCGTCTTACTCTTAATTCTTTCAATTATAACTCTACCATACACTTTACCAGGTACACTCAACAGACTTATCCCCCTATAATTTTTGCACTCTCTTTTATCCCCTTTGCCTTTATACAAAGGAACTATGCATGCTCTCTGCCAATCCCTAGGTACCTTACCCTCTTCCATACATTTATTAAATAATTGCACCAACCACTCCAAAACTATATCCCCACCTGCTTTTAACATTTCTATCTTTATCCCATCAATCCCGGCTGCCTTACCCCCTTTCATTTTACCTACTGCCTCACGAACTTCCCCCACACTCACAACTGGCTCTTCCTCACTCCTACAAGATGTTATTCCTCCTTGCCCTATACACGAAATCACAGCTTCCCTATCTTCATCAACATTTAACAATTCCTCAAAATATTCCTTCCATCTTCCCAATACCTCTAACTCTCCATTTAATAACTCTCCTCTCCTATTTTTAACTGACAAATCCATTTGTTCTCTAGGCTTTCTTAACTTGTTAATCTCACTCCAAAACTTTTTCTTATTTTCAACAAAATTTGTTGATAACATCTCACCCACTCTCTCATTTGCTCTCTTTTTACATTGCTTCACCACTCTCTTAACTTCTCTCTTTTTCTCCATATACTCTTCCCTCCTTGCATCACTTCTACTTTGTAAAAACTTCTCATATGCTAACTTTTTCTCCCTTACTACTCTCTTTACATCATCATTCCACCAATCGCTCCTCTTCCCTCCTGCACCCACTTTCCTGTAACCACAAACTTCTGCTGAACACTCTAACACTACATTTTTAAACCTACCCCATACCTCTTCGACCCCATTGCCTATGCTCTCATTAGCCCATCTATCCTCCAATAGCTGTTTATATCTTACCCTAACTGCCTCCTCTTTTAGTTTATAAACCTTCACCTCTCTCTTCCCTGATGCTTCTATTCTCCTTGTATCCCATCTACCTTTTACTCTCAGTGTAGCTACAACTATTTAGTACTTGCAAGCACTAAAATAAATGGAATATTATGAAATATTTCGCTGGAGCACGTGAGGGGACCTTCGCTCACTGGTAAACAATGCCAGACTGGCTGTCGCCCCGGCTCATGCCGTGGGTACGCGCCCCGGATGAACTACTACTCTCAAGTCAACCTATGAAAAGCGAGCCCATGTTTATACGAAAATGCCCCAATGATTTCCGAAATCTACGATTGCCGAGAACTACGAAAAGCGAGGGACCACTGTATAGACATATATAGTCACTGGACACTTTCATATAACTGTTACAGGTCCTCCATCACAAATCCGGCATCATTGGGACCTGTAGTGTACCGGATTACTGAGTTTGCCAGATTACAGAGTGGTTAGGTTAATAAAATTAACCAACTTACACAAAGTTCATTGAACATCGGCAAAAATCGAACATTTCCGCTACTTTGAGCTCAATTTCAAGGTACTTTTTGTCATGAAAACAATCAAAATCATGTCTATTTCTGTAATATATCTTTCATTCTATCAAATGAGTCCAAAAAAATGAGAATACAATCATAAAAACCATACAAAAATATACTGCAAAGAGGCGGCTAATGACTGAGAAGTGAACTCCCTTATTTATCGTCCGACTTTTTTATTTTTGTTGTACGTTAAGAAGAATATTTCCATCATACATTGCCCAAGTTTCAATGAGATAGACCAACAAACAACCGAGAGAAAAAAATATTTACCAAAAATCATATATGGCAAGCCCAAGCCAGGTACTGGAAATAAGTCACTTCGTCTGACTTTTTTGGGTTATCCCAGGTTCTCTGTACACCTACCATCCAACTTACGACCGAGTTCGGTTCCGAGAAACCGGTCGTAAGTCGAAAAGGTCGTAAGTCAAACTTTACTACTGAATATCAACAAAACATTTTTGTAATGACTTCATTTTTTGTTTTATTTTGGTATTTCATGTTTTACTTTACTTTTTATGCTATTAGTACTGTAGTTTATACTGTAAGGTTTAGGATAAACACTGTGTACAACACAAATAGTTGTTTATGTCCCAGAAATTTGGCATAAAAAACACGGTCGTAAGTCGAGTGGTCGTAAGTCGAGCAGGTCATAAGTCGGATGGCAGGTGTACATACACCGCTATGTATGATAATCTATGTAACTGTATTTGTGTATACCTGAATAAACTTATTTACTTCTAGTCTGTCAACTGAGTACAAGAAACTGCCCATTCACTTATTTCAACTACCTAATAAAGTGGTCAGAAATTGGCAATTTGGCCGATTTCACAAATTTCAACAGATGCCAATTTCAAAATAGGGTCCAGAATAAACAATGCAGACATTCCTGGCACTAAAATAACGTTTTCTCTGTTCATTAGTCATGGCTCCAGGCCCCTCTCATATTACTCTTGCTTACCATTTGGAATTTTTATTCACAAAAAAAAAGAAAAAATAGATTTACTGTTATGCAGGCTACTGCATTATTGTAATAATTGTTTAAATAATGTCAACCCATTCTTGACTCCGTATTGGAATTTGGACTGGCAGGCGGACAGGTAGTGGACGGTGACGTCATTTGTTTACTCTTGAGCTTCGCTAAAGAATAGAACATTTTCGTTACTGTGAGCGCAATTTCAAGGTACTTTTCGCCATGAAAGCAATCAAAATAATATCTATTTCTGTAATATATCTTTCATTCTATCAAATGAGACCGAAAAAATGAGAATATAACCATATAAACCATACAAAAATATACCGCTAAGCAGCCGCTAATGACCGAGAAGTGAACTCCGCTATTTATGGTCTGATTTCATTTTTGGTGTACGTTAAGAAATATCTTTCCATCATACATTGCCCAAGTTTCAGTAAGATAACCCAACAAACAACTGAGAAAATAATAATATAATAATAATATCTTTATTTACTACATGTACATGTACAAGGTATACAGGCCTAGCTGACATCAGTGACATACTACTATATAGAAAGTCACTTGTTATGCAGAATATTTCAAGAAAATTAGGTCAGTGTCCCAGGATAACACCCACACTAGTCGGCTAACACCCAGGTACGTACCTATTTACTGATGGGTAAACATAGAAAACAGGTGTAAAGAAACATGTCTAATGTTTCTACCCTGGCTGGGAATCGAATATTTACCAAAAATCATATATGGCTAACCCAAGCCAGGTACTAGAAGTAAGCCATGTTGACTTTTTTGGGTTATCCTAGGTTCTCTACACATATGCTGCTATATGTGATAATCTATATAGAGAAAATAACTTTCTTGTTTCAGGTTTATGGTGCAGTATGAGTGTATATCACAGTTAGCCCAGTGCTACACTCTGTTTTCTCTAATAATGCATAAGCCCCCAAGACAGGGATAGAAGAATGGTACAGTGGACCCCCGGTTAACGATATTTTTTCACTCAAGAAGTATGTTCAGGTGCCAGTACTGACCGAATTTGTTCCCATAAGGAATATTGTGAAGTAGATTAGTCCATTTCAGACCCCCAAACATACACGTACAAATGCACTTACATAAATACACTTACATAATTGGTTGCATTCAGAGGTGATCGTTATGCGGGGGTCCACTGTATTTGTATACCATGTCCTCTTTATACCTCTGTCGAACTGCTCAGTGTTATGCCAAATATTATTTATTCTGAAGTATTTAACATGTTTTATGTTATTTATATTGTTTATTATGTCATAGTAGATCAATTGTGATAGGCAAATAAGCTGTAGTGTTGATATTAGCATAATAATAAAGCATATTCTCCTGCATCATGAGACTGAGCTCATGGCAACCGACAGTGGCTTCAAAGCCACCTTATCTTTAATGGATAATGTACCTTGTCGATGCTTTACATAATGAGAAGCATTTCTTTTATTCATTGGAACCATGGCTAGGGCTAAAAGAAAGCAGGTTATAACAATAAATGGAGAAAAAGAAATTGGAATGACTTATGCAGCAAGTAGCGCCACCAAACAGTACCAGCAGGTTGGTGTGGCGACCCTGGAAATTTGAAATTATGCTAGCCAAAACTAGTGCCAAATAAATGAAGGAACCGAATAACTGATTGCCGGATTTGTGATGGCAGACCTGTATTATCTTCGGCAAGTTCGTGTTGTGTGTGTGTGTGTGTGTGTGTCTCTGGCAGCTGTCAAAATGACTTACTGTATCATTACTCACTCCCCCTACCGCCTGTCAAAAGAATGGGTCGAATGCTCGCTTTCCCTCCATCCTCCTACCTAATTATTGTATCTTTCTCCTTCATTCTCCCTCATTCTCTCATTCTCACTCTCAGTCTTTCTCTCATTCTCTCTCATTCTTTCTCTCATTCTCTCTCATTCTTTCTCTCATTCTCCATTCTCCTTCATTCTTGATTCTCCTTCATTTTTCTCATATCCTGGGCAATGCTTTTGGTCACAAACTCCTCAAAACCATGAAATTGATCTTCACCAACACTTCCATCTGTGTTAGAGCAATACCTGGGAAGAGAAGAGTCCCAGATTTGCCGGGGAGTCAGATATTTCTTACCGTCAGGCATGATGAACAAGGACTACTGAAATGGCATTCCCACAATGCACCACTGGCTCCCCGATTTTTTTTATATGGTGCACACTGACCACGGAGACCCAGTCTCTCACATTTGGGCCTACCAGCTTTCTCCTGCTTGATCTGAAGCCGCTAGAATTTTGGCGAATTAATACGTCAAACACAGTGGCTCGTAAGATGTGTATATATGACCAAAACAGTCAAAGGGTTAATACAGTGGACCCCCGGTTAACGATATTTTTTCATTCCAGAAGTATGTTCAGGTGCCAGTACTGACCGAATTTGTTCCCATAAGGAATATTGTGAAGTAGATTAGTCCATTTCAGACCCCCAAACATACACGTACAAACGCACTTACATAAATACACTTACGTAATTGATCGAATTGGGAGGTGATCGTTATGCGGGGGTCCACTGTATATCCCTACCTCACCTATGGTATTTGTGCCTGAGGATCAACCACAGCCAACCACCTTAAACCTTTAACCCACAAATGGTCCAAACGTATATATACGTTTTTACCGCTAGTGCCCTAAATGTATAAACAGTAGGGCCCCACTTACACGGCGGGTTAGGTTCCAGGCTGTCGCCGGAAAGCAGACATCGCCGGAAGGCAGAACGCCATTTTTTCCACTTATAAATGAATATAAATGCCACACAACAAGTTTACACTAAATTATATTAAGTTAGTAATAGAACTAGGCATTAAAAACACACAAAGTAAAATACAGTCACAGTAAATTCATTACTTATCTTAAAGTATTTGTAATCTTAAAGAAGGGAGAGAGGTGAGTAGTACTTATTTATTTGTAGGGAGTCAGGTGCAGGTAGCCCAGGTGTAGGTAGCACTGGCTCCCCGTCTCATACTTAATATATCATATTTAAAACATCCCAGAGAGGTAAAATACACATACAGTACACTCATTATTTACCTTAAAATATGTGTAGTCTTAATATAGGAAGAGAGGTGAGTAGTATTTATTTGTAGAAAGTCAGTGTAGGTAGCCGGAAGGTGTAGCCCGCCTGGGCTACACCTACTGGCTACCTACACTGTGGCCTAGAGCCATATTATTAACATCGACATGCCTTGTTCACTGAATTTAATCATTTCTAACAACTGCCTTTAGATGCCATCATAAACGAAGGTAGAAGTAATGAATAATTCATGCCGAAAATTGTAAACAAAAGCGGACTGAGGGAGTGGCTGGGCCAAACGCAGATTCATACACGTTTTCTCTGATGGCTGAACAGAGAAAACGTAATGTTGTCCCTCCACTCGGCTACCACACAGCTCCACAAGTATTATTATCAGAGCACATATAAAATATGCAATAAATGCCAGACAACAAGTTTACACTAACTTATATTAAGTTAGCAATAGAAATAGGCATTAAAAACACAAAAAAGGTAAGATACACACAGAGTACGCTTATTACTTACCTTAAATTATTAATATTAATGTGTGAGAGGTGAGTGGCAGGGTGTTTATTGAATAAAATCAGAATGACACACCATCATCCTCTAACTTGGCACTTAAAGCAAGATGCTTACAACTCCTCTTTTTATTACAGCTAACCTTAGACGCCATCGTCAATGAGAGCCAACTAGTAAACGAAAGAGTAAACGAGAGAGAGAACAAGATACAGAGTTGAGACAATGTAAGAACACAAACTGAACAGGTAGTGGACGATCACTTGGTCAGGCGAAATGCGTATTAATATGTGTCTACTTTTAGTTCATTCACGTCCATTTGTAAGAGTTTGTAAAACATTTACCTCAATATTTTTTTATTTTAATAATAATTACCTCACAATACAAATACTCTTACATTGTGTACAAGTTGTACAAGTTAGTTCAGAATAAACAAACAGCAACACACCACTTTTAGAGTGAATGAAGATAATATTAATGATAATAATAATAATAATAATAATAATAATAATAATAATATTATTATTATTATTATTAATTATACAAAGCACTAAACCCACAAGGGTCATGAATTGCATATGAAAAGAATATTTTTCTACAGTTATCCCCCAGTTTGACTAGAGAAAACGTAATTCTTCCGACACTACCTACACAGCTGCTTGGTAAACAAATCTCATATTTACATCAATTTTTATTCTGAGTGTATGTATCATGTTTATATGCTATGTAATGGGTTTCATATATAATTTTGAGAAAAATATCATAGATGGATTAATGAAAATGCCTATATTGATGTAAAATAAGACATTTAGTGTGCCCAAGAGTGATTATTATTACGTAGTATTGGCGTCATAAGTAGAGAGAGACTTAGCGATTTTAATGTGTACCTGCACACCAGCTCAGTGTGTAAGTTTATTTAGGAACAGGTACACATAAGTATAATTATCAGAGTACATATAAAATATGCAGTAACTTTAAAACGCTTGAAATTTTGGAAAGTTTCCTGACATAATAGATGTGGTCACGGAAAATGTAAACAAACCGGGTGGGGGGCGCCATATTTGAAAGACTGCTTGCCGTATAGCAAATTTTGGCCATAATTTGACATCGCCGTATTAGCAGAACGCCGCAAGGCGAAACGCCGTAAAGCGGGGGCCTTACTGTATATGTTTTATGTGTCATACATTTAACATTGCCACGATAAGCCTGAGTTGCCTAGACATGAGAGAATGGGTGTGCGCACTCACTGTGTGCCATATTAAAATAATTGGGGATGCCTGGGTACCATATGCTCTTTTTTTCGTATTAAAAACAAACGATTTTTTTTTCTCAAAAAATTTGGGGCACTACGGTAGATAACACATAAATACGTTTGGACCGTTTACGGGTTAATAACCCAACAAAAAGTTGCTATACAGATGATTACCAACTCCTGTGCCAGACAACACACCCTACCACTTTTCAAAAGCCTGCTTGCTAAATATATGAGACATACACTCATATTATTGAGTCTACTACATATACAGACCATTAAACTCCAATATAAGCCTTCTACTTAAACTTCTCCTTGACAGCTATAACAGAATGCACAGTCACAATAAGGCACTCTTCGACATCCCTCATGTCAGTCTCACACTATGCAAAAATGCAATGCACATAAAGGGCCCGAAGATCTTGAACTCACTACCTAAATCGGTAAAGGATCCCCTGACTACTTATAAATTTAGGACTTTGCTTAAAAATCATATCATCTCTCATTACTAACCAAACCAACCAAAAACAACTTCTAATCAGTTATTATACTATGTGATCTCTAGTCTATTAAACATCTGCCAATCCATGAAATATTACTGCTTGAACCATTAACCCCTAAACGGTCCAAATGCATATATACGTTCTCTCGCCCAGTGCCCTGAATAGTTTGAAAAATAAAAAAAATCATTTTTTTTTATTGAAATAAAGAAAAAAAAATTCTAAGTGTTATAGGATTAAAATAAAAAAAAATAGGGTCAGTACTTACTGAGATATGAGGCTGCAAGGTTGGCATTTAATGCTCATCTGACGGCAACATCAAGTCCTGCCACTTGCAGAAGTGTTGCCGATATATCTTTTTTTCTCATTTTTATATTATTTTATATAATTTTTGTTTTGAAAAGTACAATTTATAGTAGTTCTTGTCACTTCATAACCAAACTTTGTTCTGACACTAATATTAGGTACTGAAATTGTACTCAAATTGTCTCAAACACATTAACAGGTGGACATTTACACCTGCCTTGGTCATTTACTATTGTCTAGGAATATATACCAAGTATTTATAGGTCCCAGCAATGTTTTGGATACACGGGAGTATAGAAGAAGAAGAAAAAAGATGGAAGAAGAACAAAGAAGGAAGAAGAAGAAAGAAGGAAGGAGAAGGAAGAAGAAGAAGGAAGTAGGAAGAAGGAAGAAAAAGGAGGAAGAAGAAAGAAGTTCCCTTGAAGCATGATGTTAGTGACAAGCATCTGGGAGGGCAGTGGTAGGATGAGACAAGGGATGACATTTGATGGGCACCTGGGAGGGTGCAGATATAAGATGAAATAAGGGATGACATTTGATGGGCACCTGCGAGGGTGCAGAGATAAGATAAGGGATGACATTTGATGAGCATCGGCATCTCTGTCTCTAATTATCTGCCTCTCTGTCTTGTCTGTCTGCTTTTCTCTCTTTCCGTCTCTCTGGTGAAGATTTAGGGTGCTCATGACTGTTTCCCAGTCAATTCTATGGTTGTTCCAGTCAATTCTATGGCTGTAAAAGTTAAACTTACTGAAAATCACTTTCTGTACATTACAGGTCCGCCATCACAAATCCAGCAATCAGTTATCCGGTTCCTTCAGTTATCTGGCACTAATTTTGCCTAGCATAATTTCAAATTTCCAGGGTCGCCACACCGACCTGCTGGTGCTGTTTGATGGCGCTACTTGCTGCATAAGTCATTCCAATTTCTTTTTCTCCATTTATTGTTATAACCTGCTTACTTTTAGCCCTAGCCATGGTTCCAATGAATAAAACAAATGCTTCTCATTATGTAAAGCATCGACAAGGTACATTATCCATTAAAGATAAGGTGGCTTTGAAGCCACTGTTGGCTGCCATGAGCTCAGTCTCATGAAGCAGGAGAATATGCTTTAGTATTATGCTAATATCAACACTACAGCTTATTTGCCTATCACAATTGATCTAATATGACACAATAAACAATATAAAAAACATAAAGCATGTTAAATACTCCAGAATAAATAATATTTGGCATAACACCGAGCAGTTCGATGGAGGTATGAAGAGGATATGGTATACAAATACCATTCTCCTATCCCTGTCATGGGGACTTATATTAGAGAAAATGGAGTGTAGCACAGGGCTGTGATGTACACTCGTACTGCACCATAAACCTGAAACAAAAGATATTTTCTCTATATAGATTATCACACATAGCAGCATATGCGTAGAGAACCTAGGATAAC
Organism: Cherax quadricarinatus; assembly: GCF_038502225.1. Taxonomy (NCBI): domain Eukaryota; kingdom Metazoa; phylum Arthropoda; class Malacostraca; order Decapoda; family Parastacidae; genus Cherax; species Cherax quadricarinatus. The sequence continues at coordinate 20,597,415 of NC_091349.1, forward strand.
CCAAAAAAGTCAGACAACGTGGCTTATTTCTAGTACCTGGCTTGGGTTAGCCATATATGATTTTTGGTAAATATTCGATTCCCAATCAGGGTAGAAACATTAGGCATGTTTCTTTACACCTGTTGTCTATGTTTACCCATCAGTAAATGGGTACCTGGGTGTTAGCCGATTAGTGTGGGTGTTATCCTGGGACACTGACCTAATTTTCTTGAAATACTCTGCATAACAAGTGGCTTTCTATATAGTAGTATGTCATTGATGTCAGCTAGGCCTGTATACCTCGTACAAGTACGTGTAGTAAATATAGATATTATTATTATTATTATTATTATTATTATTATTATTATTATTATTATTATTATTTTCTCAGTTGTTTCTTGGATTATCTTATTCAAACTTGGGCAATGCATGATGGAAAGATTCTTCTTAATGTACACCAAGAATGAACGAAATCAGACCATAAATAGCGGAGTTCACTTCTCAGCCATTAGCAGCCACTTAGCAGTATATTTTTGTATGGTTTTTATGGGTATATTCTTTTTATGGTTATATTTTTTCAGTCTCATTTGATAGAATGAAAGATATATCACAGAAATAGATATGATTTGGATTGCTTTCATTACGAAAAATACCTTGAAATTGCGCTCACAGTAGCAAAAATGTTCTATTCTTTAGCGAAGCTCAAGAGTAAACAAATGACGTCACTGTCCAGTACCTGTCCGCCTGCCAGTCCAAATTCCACTACGGAGTCAAGAATGGGTTGACATTATTTATACAATTATTACAATAATGCAGCTGTCTGCATAACAGTAAATCTTCTATTTTTTGTGAATAAAAATTCCAAATGGTAAGCAAGAGTAATATAAGAAGGGCCTGGAGCCATTCAAATTCAAATTCAAAGTTTATTCTCTATAAGGATTACAATGCTGAGTTTACAGAATTTGGTTATTGTGGTTTACATGTAGTAAAATAATAATTACAGAGGGTACCACTAGAACACCTAGCATGGCTAGGCATTTTGGGCAGACTTAGATTAATTCTTAAATTTAAAATATTACAAATTATGAGGTAAGTTGGTATTATGGCTAAGTGACTAAATACTAGTTTGTGAGTTTACCAATGTGAATGCTTTTGTTTTGGCACAATACATAGTTTCAGTATTGGAGTATCACAGGCCAACTTATGACTAGTTAGGATTCATTATTTTAAGATTAAGATTGATATTTCTGTTTATGGTCAAATGGGTGAATGAGTGTAAGTGTGAACCACCAGGTGGTATTCGTGTAATTAATTGACGGGGTGTATCAGGAGATAAGATGTTTTCTAATGGAAGTTTTGAAGGTGATGAATGTGTCTGCAGTTCTAGAGTTTTCAGGAAGGGTGTTCCAGATTTTAGGGCCTTTGACATACACTGAATTTTTGTAAAGGTTTAGTCGGACACGGGGAGTGTCGTAAAGATGTTTGTGTCTGGTGTTATGACTGTGGGTTCTGTCACAACTATCAAGAAAGCATTTTAGGTCAAGGTTAATATTGGAATTTAAGGTCCTGTAGATGTAGATTGCACAGTAGTAAGTGTGGATGTACTGAAAAGGGAGTAAGTTTAGATCTATGAAGAGTGGGGGGGGGGTGTTGCCAGGGATGGGATTTAGTGATTATTCCTACTGCAGCTTTTTGTTGGGTTATTATTGGCTTTAGGTGTGTTGCTGCAGTTGATCCCCAAGCAAAAATAGCATAGGTGAGGTATGGATAAATAAGTGAGTGGTATAGTGTGAGAAGGGCATTTTGCGGCACGTAGTATCGTATCTTGGAGAGGATCCCAACCGTTTTGGATACTTTTTTGTTTGTGTGTTGGATATGGATGCTGAAATTCAGGTTGTTGTTGAGGTATAGGCCTAGGAATTTGCCCTCATTATGTCTGGCAATTAGAGTGTTGTCGATCTTAATGTTAATGTGTGCAACTCCTGCTCTGCTACCAAACATAATATAGTAGGTTTTGTCAGTGTTAAGCTTAAGTTTATTGGCTGTAATCCAAGTCGATATTTTGATCAGCTCCTCGTTAACCATGGTGTTGAGGGTGGCAAGATTAGGGTGAGAGATGACGTAAGTCATGTCTTCAGCAAAGAGAATGGGGTTCAGGTGTTGGGATACGTTTGGAAGATCACTGATGTATATGAGGAAGAGCAGGGGACCAAGGACACTTCCCTGCAGAACTCCAGTATCAAGTGGCCGTGTTGTTGATGCTGTGTCTTTAATGGTGACATACTGATGCCTATTAGTAAGGTAAGATTTGAAATATGCAAGCGCATGTCCTCTTATACCATAATGGTCAAGTTTGTGGAGTAGGATGCGGTCTACTGTGTCAAAAGCTTTTCTTAGGTCAATAAAAATTCCTAGTGGATATTCCTTATTTTCCAATGCTGTGTAAAGCAGATCTAGCATTTTTATGATTGCATCATTAGTGCTTTTATTTTTCCTGAATCCAAATTGGCAGGGGTTGAGTATGTTTTGTGCTGTTATAAATGAATATAGTCTCCTGTGCACGAGTTTCTCAAAGATTTTGGATAGCAATGGTAAGTTTGATATTGGCCTATAGTTGTTTAAACCTTTAGGGTCACCACCTTTATGTACTGGTGTAACCCTTGCCTTCTTGAGTAGTTTCGGGAAGGTGCTAGTTTCTAGTGACTTGTTAAAAAGTAATGAAATAGCATGCGAAAGGACATGGGCTGCTCGCTTGTACAATAATGGTGGGACATGAGACAGATTCCCTGAGTTATTTTTAAGTGACTTTATAATCTCTGTGACTTCCGTGGACTCAGTTGGTGCAAGATAGAAGGAATTTGGTTAATTCCAATCTAGGTAGTCCCCGGCATGGGTATTGGTACGTGGGATTTTATTGGCGAGATTAGATCCTATGGTTGAGAAGAAGTCGTTTATCTTGTTAGCTGTGTCAGTGGGATGCAGTGGTGTTTCATTAGGTTTAGTTAGGACAAAATTCTTGTTTTTTTTCAGTTTGTGGGTCCCTAGAATCTGAGAGAGTGTTTTCTAGGTCTTTTTTATATCTCCTCTTGTGTCAGTGAATCTGCTGGAGTAGTATAGTTGTTTGGCTTTCTTTATTACTTTGGTGAGAACTGATGAATAGTGTTTAAGAATATCTTTGTGTATTAAGCCCTGTCTATATTGCTTTTCATATTGGTGTTTCTTATCAATGGACTTCAGAATGGTGCTGGTTAGCCATGGGCAACCAAGCCGTTTGTTTGTGATCTGATCTATTTCGTTTTTATAGGACAATGTTTATTGTATAGTCTAAGTAATTTGTTAAGAAAAATGTCTGTCCAGTCATCAATACCATTGGCCTTGGAGAATTCTGTAGGAGACTCAACAGTCTAAATGAAACTTTGTTGTATTCAAGTGGTGGTTTACTAATGTTTGTCAAGAGGAAGGTAGGGTAGTGGTCTGTAGTGCTGTCTGTGATTATCCCTGATTTAAGGGGGGCTAGTATATTGGTCCATATGTGGTCTATTATGGTTACACTTCTCTCAGTGAGCCTGGTTGGTTTAGTTATTGTTGGTATGAGAAGTGTGTTGTTCATATTGTTGATGAAATCAGTTACAGGCTGATCATCTAGTAGGCCAAGGTTGATGTTGAAGTCTCCAGCTAAGAGAAGGTGGTGCTTATTCATTTGTCTGTTTGGTATTAGTACCTTTAATTTGTCACTGAAATTTGGGATATTTGTGTGGGGTATCCAGTAAATGACACCAATTGTTATAGGAGTCTTAAGGTTTTTTACAATAAAATTAGCAAAAATGTATACCCCATATTCATCACTAAAGCAAGTGGTGCTAATACAAGATAAGTGGTTAGAGTAATAGATTGCAATACCACCCCCAACTTGGTATGGTCTGCAGTTGTGGATTGCTGTGTATCCTGGTAGAGGGTAGATATCTACTGTGTCCTGTTTAAGCTAGGTCTCAGTAAGAATAATGTCTTTAGTGATTCAAGGAGTGATGTTGTAGTTAAGTACTGATAGACTTTTAGCATTGTTTAGGATAGTGCTGGCTTGTGATGCTGTGTAATAAAGGCAGTTACTTTCCAATAGGTTTTGATTGGGTGTCAGATTATGGAGGTTTAGATCAGGGTCAATGTGATCAATCATCTTCTAGGTTTAAATTATGGTTATTTATATCCTGAATTGTGTGTTGAGTTCTAGTACTGAAATCTGTAGTGGTGGGAAGTTTGGACAAGTATATAGCTAAAGCATTTTGGTCATATATAGTATAGTCACTGATACACATAATGAAGTTGATGTTGTCTATGTGTTGTGCTGGAATGAGCTAAAGTACAGCTAATGAACAGAGAAAATGTTATTTTAGTGCCAGGAATGTCTGCATTGTTTATTCTGGACCCTATTTTGAAATTGGCATCTGTTGAAATTTGTGAAATTGGCCAAATTGCCAATTTCTGACCACTTTATTAGGTAGTTGAAATAAGTGAATGGGCAGTTTCTTGTACTCAGTTGACAGACTAGAAGTAAATAAGTTTTTTAATATACAGAAATATGTTACATAGATTATCATACATAGTAGCATATGTATAGAGAACCTGGGATAACCCAAAAAAGTCAGACAAAGTGACTTATTTCCAGTACCTTGCTTGTGGGCTTGCCATATATGATTTTAGGTAAATATTTTTTTTTTCTCAGTTGTTTGCTGGGCTATCTCATTGAAACTTGGGTAGTGTATGATGGAAAGATGCTTCGTAATGTAAAACAAAAATATAAAGACGGACGATAAATAAGGAAGTTCACTTATCAACCATTAGCCGCCTCTTTGCAGTATATTTTTATTTACAGTTGACCATGACTTGCTCCACGTAAAATTGTCACACTATGGTATAAGAGGGCACTCCCTCAACTACCTCAAGTCATACCTCAGCAACAGAAGCCAATATGTGTACGCAAATGGGGCAAACTCTTCTGCGCAACCAATTACAGTTGGTGTCCCACAGGGAAGTGTCCTTGGCCCTCTTCTCTTTCTCCTATACATAAATGACCTTCCAAATGCTTCGCAATTACTCAAACCCACACTATTTGCAGATGACACTACATACGTCTTCTCTCACCCGAGCCCAGTCACACTAGCCAATACTGTAAATACCGAATTACAGAAAATATCTACCTGGATGAGGACTAACAAACTTACACTAAACATTGACAAAACCTACTTCATTCAGTTTGGTAACAGAGCTACAGATGTCCCTCTTAACATAATGATAAACGGATCACCTATCACAAAGCTAACAGAGGGAAAATTCTTAGGAATCCACCTTGATAATAGACTCAAATTTCATACACATATACAACAAATTTCTAAGAAAATTTCCAAGACTGTAGGCATACTATCGAAGATACGGTACTATGTTCCACAGTCAGCCCTCCTGGCCCTATATCACTCTCTTATTTACCCCTATCTCACCTATGGAATTTGTGCATGGGGCTCAACAACAATTAACCATCTCAGACCACTAATTACCCAACAAAAGGCTGCAGTTAGAATGATAACAAATTCTCACTACAGGCAGCACACTCCACCAATATTCAATACACTAAACCTACTCACCATACAAAACATCCATACTTATTACTGCACCTATTACATACATAGAACACTTAACTCTGATATTAACCCTCCCCTCAAACATCTCCTTGCCAACCTCAACAGAACACATGACCATAACACAAGGCACAGATCACTCTTTGATGTTCCTCGTGTTCATCTCACACTATGCAAAAACTCAATGCACATAAAAGGCCCTAAAATCTGGAATTCATTACCTGTAAATATAAAAGAAACACTACCTGTTTATAAATTCAAGTCTCTACTCAAAGATCACTTACTCACCCAAAACCAAATAAATACTGAATAACTGAACCTTATAAATTGTATATCTTAAATGTTTCTCACAATTATATCACATAAATGTTAAACCTAAAACCGAATCTAACTTTTATTATTTTTTAAATACACTACCTAACAGAATCCTTCATATGACTGAATGCAACCATATGACCTGTCTTTGTAATACTCACTTGTGCTTTATAGTAATCTGTTTACATTAATGTTTTATCACTGACTTCATCATTGCTTAGTTAATCTTAAGTTAATTTTAAGCCAGCCCGTAATGCTATGCATAGTATAAGTGGCTTTGGCATGCTGCTCTTATCTGTATTTTTTTTGTACCTCTGTATGTGTGCTCAAATTTATAATAAATAAATAAAAAAAATAAATATGTTTTTTATGGTTGTATTCTTATTTTTTGGGACTCATTTAATAGAATGGAAGATATATTACAGAAATAGACATGATTTTGATTGCTTTCATGACGAAAAGTACCTTGAAATTGGGCTCAAAGTAGCGGAAATGTTCAATTTTTGCCGATGTTCAATGAACTTTGTGTAAGTCAAGTTGGTTAAGTTTATTAAGCGTATTCTAACCTAACCACTCTGTAATCCAGCAAACTCAGTAATCCGGCACACTACAGGTCCCAATGATACTGGATTTGTGATGGAGGACCTGTATTGCACAAGTTACTCACCCAAGTTTATACTCGTTTGTACTTCTATGATGCTGTGGTCAGAGAATATTGTTTTTGTGATTATGTCTCTGAATAGTTCATTGTTGTCTGCATAGATCAAATCCAGTGCATTTCCACTACTAGTGAGATGTATTATCTGGTGGCTCGGTGTAAATTTTTCAAGAAGGTTCATTAAGTTCCTGGTATGTACCTGTTTAACCAGTGTGCTCCCATGAACTATTCTGTAAATATGTTGTGATGAACTATCTTCCACTTTACATTTGGGAAGATGAAATCTCCAAGGATGATAATATTCAGTGTGAGGTTTGCAAGCCTTTCAAGACAGCTATCTACCTTCTTTGTCCAATTCGTGAATTTCTTAGCCACTGTTGATAGTTTATATACAAGGAAAATTATGAGATTCCTGTTTTCCACTTTAATACCTAGAACTTCTATTGTATCATTCAATGAATTCAACAGCTCTGTGCAAGAAAAAGTACCTTTCACAGAGTCCTACTCCTTCCTGTGACCTATTAACTCTGTCACATCTATACATAATATAGTTATCATTATCTAACCACCCAAATTATTATTATTATAATCAAAAAGAAGCACTAAGCCACAAGGGCTATACAGTGCTGTTAACCACCCAAAACATTCCCTGTATGTGGTTCTGGAAATGCTCCAAACATGGCATTACTTCTGTGAGGAGCCCACTAATATAGCTAACTCAATCATTTTTCTCTGATTTCAAACCCTGAATGTTTGCAAAAAAGAAACAGGATTTAGCATAGGGATATTCTGGTTTGGTGTGTAATGCACCACTCATGGCACCTGCTGCATATATTTTTGCATTCTCCAGTACTGATTGTGCATTTGCCTGTTGTAGTGTGACCATGAGTGGCATATTTTGTCCTACTGCTGTGCATCTCAGTACCAAATGTTGCTCTTCCCTGTTTGTACCCTTTTTTAGATCTGCACGTTTCTTTTTTCCATCGATAAAAAATGCTGTTCATTTTTTTACACTGCTGCTTTCTCAGTAGTGTCACATTCATTTCACACAAGTCTGGGTAGCTAAGGTTGTAACATTCTATCACCTGCACTGAAGATTTTCACATCTCTGGATGGAAGTACATGCATTTGTTTTCAAAGCAACACTTCCCCTTTCTTATCATATGCGAACATTTATAGGCTTGTTGATACTAGCATCTCCTCTCATATATGCACATCCCTTTAGTGCAGTATTTGCATGACTTTATTGGCTACATTTGCTGTAGTAAGCTCCACACTTTCTGAGAGGTGATCTGGATTTTTCTTGTTTACCTTTTCCTGAGCATATTTCTCCATTACAATGATGTCACAATGTGCATATTACAACCCAGGAGTCCAAATGGCCTGTTATCCTGGGTGTAAAGGGAGCAAAATAAACACAGCAGAAAAGTTTTGACTTATATTATCCTTCACCAATTTAGAACAGAAGTATGTACACTATATACACTATGCACAGTGATAGGTATTAGTGCACTCCACGGTAAGCAAGGCAGAATAGAAGCCACTAGAGAGAAGACCGTGCTTCAACCAGCTCTAGAATGGGAATGACAAGGGCAGACAGGAGAGTGGTACCCACATAACCTCTGCGATTGCCAAAACCATCTTCTCATTGGCTGGAACCTGGGTACTGGTTGAACGACGGGGCCCTATCGTCAACCCTCAGTCACCTGGTTCACTGATTGGGGGAGATAGCCTGTAAATGAGGATGTGTACATGTGCCGAATAAAGGTTACGTACTCTTTGCATGCCACACCCCCACCCCGAGAGGCTCAGGATCAGGCTCCCACTTCTCAGTGGTAACCGTGCCGCCATGGCACAAAATAATGGGACCGCCTTTCCTCTCAACCATCCACCTCTTAGATAGAGCTCAGCTTTTCTTGTGACAAAAAGCCAAACCCTAAACTCAGAGTGAGACACCAGACAGTCGGGCTAGCTTAGGTCCAAGACACGGGCAGACGGTAGCCCGCATCCCCTCACTAAAAAAAAAAACCCACACCAGGGGATAAAAAAAAAAAGAGCTTGGAAGGGGTTACCACAAGTAACCTAACACATCCTAACCTAATATATAATTATTATAAATAATATTGTTAGACTCTCGATAAAGAGTCTGCCAACATATTTTCTTTGCCGGCAATATGTACAATTCTCAGAAAATATGGTTGCAGTCTTATCGTCCATCGCATGAGCCTTGTGTTGTGGTTCTTCATGGTTTGGAGATATACTAGAGGATTGTGATCACTGTAGACAGTGACCACCTGCGAAGTTTGTCCCACGTATACATCAAAGTGCTCCAAAGCCAGTACCAGTGCGAGGGCTTCTTTTTCAATGGTAGAGTAAGCCCTCTGATGCGGCTGGAACTTGGCCGAAAAAAAAGGCTACAGGCTGCAACTCCTTGGCCCCGTTTTGCAACAGTACTGCCCCAACCCCAGACTCACAAGCATCAACCTGTAATGAGAAAGGTTTGGAGAAGTCTGGAGACAAAAGAATGGGTGCAGTACACAATAATCTTTTTGCTTTGTCAAAAGCATCTTGCAAAACTGAAATCCAAATAAAAGGAACTTTGTGACTGGTAAGAGAGGTAAGAGGAGCTACAATATCTGAGAAATTCTTACAGAATCTTCTGTAAAATCCTATCATGCCTAGGAAACGTTGAAGAGATTTCCTATCATGTGGAACTGGATAATCTTTAATGGCAAGAGCTTTAGCAAGTTTAGGAGCAACTTTACCACTACCTACTTCATGGCCTAGAAAAGTAACAGTGGCCTGGCCAAAGGAAGACTTAGATGAATTAACAGTTAAATGGGAACTCTGAAAGGTCTCAAAAAAGAGCCTTAAGCCTAAATAGGTGTTGATCCCAAGTATCAGACACCACAACAATATCATCCAGGTATGCTGCCTTGCCTTCAAGTCCTTTAACCCTTTGAGGGTCGACAGGCCCTCTCCGAAACTCGTTCTCAGGGTCGGCCAAATTTAAAAAAAAAAAAATTATTTTCTCTTATGAAAAGATAGAGAATCTTTTCCCGATCATAAAGACACCAAAAGTTTGAAATTTGATAGAAAACTTACGGAATTATGCTCTCGCAAAGTTAGCGGTCTCGGCGATTTTTACGCATCGGCGATTTTGCCCACTTTGAGCCCCATTTTCAGCCAATTTCGCTGTACTAGTCGACAAAAAACATGAATATTTCGCTAGAACTCCATTTTTTCTATCGAATGGGTGCAAGAAACCACCCATTTATGAAATTCAACTATCCAGTACAGTGGTCAGAATTTAGCAATTTTGCCAATTTCACACAAATTTCAAAAGATGCCGATTTCCGAATAGGGTCCAGAATAAACAAGAAAGACATTCCTGGCACTAAAATGACATTTCCTCTAGTCATTAGTCACGTCTCAAGGCCCCTCTTATATTCTTTTGCTTTCCATTTTGAATTTTTATTCTCACAAAAAATATAAGATTTACTGTTATGCAGACTACTGCATTAGTGTAAAAAATGGTATAAATATTATTGGTGCACTTGTGAAAGAATATTAGACTCACCAGTTGACGTGTATTGCACGCTTGGCACGATTTGTTTACTTTTGAAGTTTGGTAAAAATCGAACATTTCTGCTACTTTGAGCTCAATTTCAAGGCACCTTTCATTGTAAAACCAGCCAAAATCATCTCAATTTCTGTAATATGTCTTCCATTCTATAAAATGAGACCAAGAAAACTAGAATACAACAATAAATACCATACGAAAATACACTGCAAAGTCGCTGATTTATTCCAAAAAAATGGTCAAAGTTTTTTTTTTCTCATTATGCACTGTGTGCTGCAGGATTTTTTTTAGACTGTGCACACTGACCACATAGACCCATTCTTTCATATGAAGGCCTACCAGCTTTCTCCCACTAGATTTGAGGCCGCTAGAATTTATGCGTACTAGTACATCAAAAACCCCTACGCGTAAGACGTACTAGTACGACGAAAACCCTCAAAGGGTTAATAGCCTGATGGATAAGTTTCTGGAATGAAGAGGGGGAGTTTTTCATTCCGAAGGGGGTAACTGTATATTGATAATGACCTCCTGGAATTACGAAGGCAGAGATTTCCTTCGCCTTATCCATCAAAGGTACCTGATAGTAACCTTTAAGGAGATCTAACTTGGATACAAAAGTAGCCTTACCCACAAAGTCGATTACGTTATCCAGACGAGGAAGAGGGTAAGCATCTGTGATTGTGACCTCATTCACCTTACGGTAGTCTGTACACATACGAAACCCTCCATCAGCTTTTTTAACAAGGATGCACTGTGAAGCCCATGGACTAGACGACTCCTCCACTAAACCATGCTCTAACAGAAATTCTACATCCTGCTGAAGTAGTCTCTGCTTTTCAGGATTAGCTCTGTAGGGGGAGACTTTAATAGGTTTAGAGTTTCCCACATCTACATCATGATAACCTAACGTACATTTTTTCGACACATCCGGAAAAATATCAGGGTATGACTGTAGAAGCGCAGTTAAACTTGTTGCTTGAATTTCAGACAGCCCCACCATTAACCCTTTGAGGGTCGACAGGCCCTCTCCGAAACTCGTTCTCAGGGTCGGCCAAATTTAAAAAAAAAAAAAATTATTTTCTCTTATGAAAAGATAATCTTTTCCCGATCATAAAGACACCAAAAGTTTGAAATTTGATAGAAAACTTATGGAATTATGCTCTCGCAAAGTTAGCGGTCTCGGCGATGTTTACGCATCGGCGATTTTGCCCAGTTTGAGCCCCATTTTTGGCCAATTTCGCTGTACTAGTCGACAAAAAACATGAATATTTCGCTAGAACTCCATTATTTCTATCGAATGGGTGAGAAAACCACCCATTTATGAAATTCAACTATCCAGTACAGTGGTCAGAATTTAGCAATTTTGCCAATTTCACACAAATTTCAAAAGATGCCAATTTCCGAATAGGGTCCAGAATAAACAAGAAAGACATTCCTGGCACTAAAATGACATTTCCTCTAGTCATTAGTCACGTCTCAAGGCCCCTCTTATATTCTTTTGCTTTCCATTTTGAATTTTTATTCTCACAAAAAATATAAGATTTACTGTTATGCAGACTACTGCATTAGTGTAAAAAATGGTATAAATATTATTGGTGCACTTGTGAAAGAATATTAGACTCACCAGTTGACGTGTATTGCACGCTTGGCACGATTTGTTTACTTTTGAAGTTTGGTAAAAATCGAACATTTCTGCTACTTTGAGCTCAATTTCAAGGCACCTTTCATTGTAAAACCAGCCAAAATCATCTCAATTTCTGTAATATGTCTTCCATTCTATAAAATGAGACCAAGAAAACTAGAATACAACAATAAATACCATACGAAAATACACTGCAAAGTCGCTGATTTATTCCAAAAAAATGGTCAAAGTTTTTTTTTTCTCATTATGCACTGTGTGCTGCAGGATTTTTTTTAGACTGTGCACACTGACCACATAGACCCATTCTTTCATATGAAGGCCTACCAGCTTTCTCCCACTAGATTTGAGGCCGCTAGAATTTATGCGTACTAGTACATCAAAAACCCCTACGCGTAAGACGTACTAGTACGACGAAAACCCTCAAAGGGTTAATAGCCTGATGGATAAGTTTCTGGAATGAAGAGGGGGAGTTTTTCATTCCGAAGGGGGTAACTGTATATTGATAATGACCTCCTGGAATTACGAAGGCAGAGATTTCCTTCGCCTTATCCATCAAAGGTACCTGATAGTAACCTTTAAGGAGATCTAACTTGGATACAAAAGTAGCCTTACCCACAAAGTCGATTACGTTATCCAGACGAGGAAGAGGGTAAGCATCTGTGATTGTGACCTCATTCACCTTACGGTAGTCTGTACACATACGAAACCCTCCATCAGCTTTTTTAACAAGGATGCACTGTGAAGCCCATGGACTAGACGACTCCTCCACTAAACCATGCTCTAACAGAAATTCTACATCCTGCTGAAGTAGTCTCTGCTTTTCAGGATTAGCTCTGTAGGGGGAGACTTTAATAGGTTTAGAGTTTCCCACATCTACATCATGATAACCTAACGTACATTTTTTCGACACATCCGGAAAAATATCAGGGTATGACTGTAGAAGCGCAGTTAAACTTGTTGCTTGAATTTCAGACAGCCCCACCATTAACCCTTTGAGGGTCGACAGGCCCTCTCCGAAACTCGTTCTCAGGGTCGGCCAAATTTAAAAAAAAAAAAAATTATTTTCTCTTATGAAAAGATAGAGAATCTTTTCCCGATCATAAAGACACCAAAAGTTTGAAATTTGATAGAAAACTTATGGAATTATGCTCTCGCAAAGTTAGCGGTCTCGGCGATGTTTACGCATCGGCGATTTTGCCCAGTTTGAGCCCCATTTTTGGCCAATTTCGCTGTACTAGTCGACAAAAAACATGAATATTTCGCTAGAACTCCATTATTTCTATCGAATGGGTGAGAAAACCACCCATTTATGAAATTCAACTATCCAGTACAGTGGTCAGAATTTAGCAATTTTGCCAATTTCACACAAATTTCAAAAGATGCCAATTTCCGAATAGGGTCCAGAATAAACAAGAAAGACATTCCTGGCACTAAAATGACATTTCCTCTAGTCATTAGTCACGTCTCAAGGCCCCTCTTATATTCTTTTGCTTTCCATTTTGAATTTTTATTCTCACAAAAAATATAAGATTTACTGTTATGCAGACTACTGCATTAGTGTAAAAAATGGTATAAATATTATTGGTGCACTTGTGAAAGAAGATTAGACTCACCAGTTGACGTGTATTGCACGCTTGGCACGATTTGTTTACTTTTGAAGTTTGGTAAAAATCGAACATTTCTGCTACTTTGAGCTCAATTTCAAGGCACCTTTCATTGTAAAACCAGCCAAAATCATCTCAATTTCTGTAATATGTCTTCCATTCTATAAAATGAGACCAAGAAAACTAGAATACAACAATAAATACCATACGAAAATACACTGCAAAGTCGCTGATTTATTCCAAAAAAATGGTCAAAGTTTTTTTTTTCTCATTATGCACTGTGTGCTGCAGGATTTTTTTTAGACTGTGCACACTGACCACATAGACCCATTCTTTCATATGAAGGCCTACCAGCTTTCTCCCACTAGATTTGAGGCCGCTAGAATTTATGCGTACTAGAACGTCAAAAACCCCTACGCGTAAGACGTACTAGTACGACGAAAACCCTCAAAGGGTTAAAGGGCTAGGGTCCTTGAGGAGGACAGAGTTTGGAAGTTTAACATTAATTTCAGAAATAGAGTGCAAAGAGTCAGAGTCGTCCTCAGAGGAAGAGGACAGAGTCATTACTGGGACTTTATCTGGTGTATGAAAAGATTTTAATTGATTAATGTGGTAAGTTTTAGTTTTTGAGGTCTTATCAAGGGGAGATACCACATAATTTACATCAGATAATTTACTTATAATTTGCATAGGTCCCGTAAATCTAGCTTTCAAGGTGTGGCCAGGTATAGGTTCCTGCACCAACACCTTGTCTCCTGGATGGAAGGAGCAGAATTGTGCATTTCTGTCATACCTCTGTTTCATCTTATTTTGAGCTGCCTTTAGGTTAGCCTTGGCTAACTGACGTGCCACCTGCAACCTTGAAGAAGGGTTGTAGAGTGTTGAGCTAACGTCTTCTCCCATCCATCCTTCTTTGAGCACCCGAAGTGGACCTCGTACATTGTGCCCAAAGATCAGCTCAAACGGACTAAACCTGGTAGACTCTTGCACCGTTTCTCGTACTGAGAACAACAACAAAGGTAATGATTCATCCCAGTCTGTAGGAAAATGCATGCAAAAAGTTCTCATCATGGTTTTTAACGTCTGATGGAATCTTTCCAAGGCGCCTTGGGACTGAGGATGATAGGCAGTGGATAAGTTGTGGATTATCCCTAATCTAGCTAATGCTTCCCTAAATGCTTTGGCAGTGAAGTTAGTACCTTGATCACTTTGAATAGTTTTAGGAATGCCAAAACAAGAAATAAATCTTGTTAAAGCTTTGAGAATAGCTTTAGTATTAATACTGTGCATGGGAATTGCTTCAGGGTATCTAGTTACTCTATCCATAATGGTAAATAAATACTCAATTCCCAACTTTGACCTATAATTCAATCTGCAAAAGGTTCTCCATCAGCAGGTATAGGTTGAAGAGGTGCAGGTTTAATGGAATGTCCAGGTTTCCCTACTTGCTGACATTCTCGGCAACACCGGATATGATTCTTCACATCCTGCTTTAATTTTGGGCAATAAAATTCTTTTGTGATTCTATATAAGGTTTTAGTAATTCCTAAGTGACCTAATGAAGTATTATGAGCTATATTCAATATTTGAGGTCTAAACTTTGTTGGAACTACTAACCTGTCAGACAATTGCCGGCCCTCTATCTCCTTACCAGTCTCAGTGCAGATCAAATAGTCATTTTTAAGTTCACACTTGACTGGATGATCCAAAGAGGATTTACCCATAGCTGCCTGAAAAGCGAAATTTAAAGAATGGTCCTTTCGTTGTTCCTCCAGGAAGGACAGTCCCTCGGGTGGCATGGAAACAGAGATATCTGGCAATCCTGCAACCTTAGAATAGGAAGGCTTGATCTACGAGGCCCCGGCCGGTTTTCCTCGTAAAACAACGTGGCTATTCCGAGATTGGATTCGTCCAAGGATAGGTCAACATTCTCGCCAGACAACCCTTGGGATGTTGCCCAAGTTATGGCCACCACCGGAGAAGAATTAATCATTATGGGTTCAGGACATACACTAGCAGTGGTAATGTTATTACCCAGTAATAACATGGCATCTTTCATGGGGAATCCTTCGGATACACCCACAGTCAAGTACCCAGTGTAATATTTGCACTGTACATAAATTTTATGCGAAGGGACAGGATATATAGCTCCTCCAAATGCTTGCAATAAAACAGAGGAATTCAAGGAAGTGTTCTTTGAAAGGGGTAATATTCCCTCTCTTATAAGTGAGCAATATGCTCCAGTATCTCTAAAGGTTTTGACTTCAGTTGTTTCGAAGTTTTCCTGAAGGGAAGTAAGACTCTTACAATAATAAGGGGCCATCCCTTTTTCTACTTTTCTCAGGGACATGTTACTAGGGATATTAAAGATTTTCCCAGTGGGACGGATGTGACCTACTTTATTACAGAGGAAGCAGACGACAGGCTTGTCCTTTACTCCCTGCTGACGTTGCAACTGGTGTCTCTCTGGATACTGTTGTCGAGATGCACCATGTTGAGTAGTTTCTCTCTCACCAGGTGGACCATAAGTTGAGAAGCGTGGCTCACCAGGTGACTTAGTTGGCTGACGTAGACGTTCTCCCTCGGCTGGCACTTCATTCTCCAAGGTTGGCGATCTCTGCTCATGCCAGGGTGTTGAAAAGAGAGACGGGACTGCTCGGACAAGGAGCGGTTAGTTTCAAAGCTATCAGCCAACCTGGCTGCCTCCAATGCAGTGGTTAAGTCACGATCCTGCAGAAAGACTCGAACCTCTGGTCCCACAGACTCCAGAAGGTTGTCAATCAGAATAAGCTGCACAAGATCATCGAAGGTAGCAACACCACTTGCTTTATACCAGCTGGTAAAAGCTTTGGTCTACTGTCGCACAAAATCAACCAGGGATTGACCAAGCTGTCATCTGCCTAGCTTAAAAAACTTCCGATACTTAGCTGGGATACAAGTATATGCTCCCAACACTGTGGTCTTCACTACTTTATAATCGGAAAAATCAGTGTCATTTAACACTGACGTAAATTCCTGTGCCTTACCAAACAATGCTGTGTGAACCAACGATGCCCAATGCTGTTCCGGCCACCTGATTTTCAAAAGCTTCGAAAAAATTTTCTGGTTCGGCCTCATTGAAGCGGGGAACAAGCTGTACTGCTTTCTGTAAACTAAAGTCATTTACAGAATGCGAAAACTGCCTCCTTTCTTTTTCCCAATCAAATTCTTCCTTTGCAAATGCTCTCTGTTCCCTAGTCTGCTCAAGATTGATTTTTGCCAGCTCAAGTGCCAACGCCGCTGATTCACCTTGAGACAACCCTACTGCACTATACTGACGATTTTGCTCTGTTGATATATCATCTTCCTCCTGCGAGAACATAGGAGCTTTTTCCCTAGCTCCCATAGAAGGAGGAGCCTGATGTGCCATCTCTTCTTCTCGAAGTTTGTTAGTGATCAGGGAACGCAGTTGCGCAGCTGTGAGAGTGCGTTCGTAATTAATGCCAATGGAACGAGCAATTTGCTAACAACACTGTAGGGACAATTTAGGTAGGTTAAACAAAGTATATGCCGACACCAGACGTCTGACTCGTATAGGTGGCATACCACAATGTATAAGTTATTTGCTATGCACAGTACGATTGCAGAATACCCCAACGTAACACGTTATTTGCAGAACACGCTTAGCTATGCACAGTACGATTGCAGAATACGCATACAAGGTGGATATGCAATAGCAAAGCTGACTGCAAAATCTTCACACTGAACAGGCTAGTAGCGAGCTGTTGAACGATCACACAATAGCAAGGCTGATCATAGCAAAGCAACTGACACGCAAAATTTGTAAAGCGTTGGCAATGCTGAATGCAATGCCAGATAGCAAGCTACACTCTGTTCAACAAGATTGACCATACCAAAGCGAGCACACCGAACAAACTAGTATCAAGCTGTTGAACGATCACACAATATCAAGGCTGATCATAGCAAAGCAACTGACACGCAAAGTTTGCAAAGCATTGGCAAAGCTAATGCAATGCCAGACAGCAAGCTACACAATGTTCCTGCTTCCAACTTCACCCTAGGCTCAACCCTTTCTCTAAGTCCAGCTCCAGCTCTCAGACAGGCTACCCATATTACAACCCAGGAGTCCAAATGGCCTGTTATCCTGGGTGTAAAGGGAGCAAAATAAACACAGCAGAAAAGTTTTGACTTATATTATCCTTCACCAATTTAGAACAGAAGTATGTACACTATATACACTATGTACAATGATAGGTATTAGTGCACTCCACGGTAAGCAAGGCAGAATAGAAGCCACTAGAGAGCAGACCGTGCTTCAACCAGCTCTAGAATGGGAATGACAAGGACAGACAGGAGAGTGGTACCCACATAACCTCTGCGATTGCCAAAACCATCTTCTCAATGGCTGGAACCTGGATACTGGTTGAACGACGGGGCCCCATCGTCAACCCTCAGTCACCTGGTTCGCTGGTTGGGGAGATAGCCTGTAAATGAGGGTGTGTACATGGGCCGAATAAAGGTTACATACTCTTTGCATGCCACAGTGCACAACAATGAACAAAAAGCCTCTTCAACAAGCTATCATGAAATCGCCACATCACCAGGAGGACGACACTGTGACTCCACTGGATCTTCACCTTGTCTCTGTGCAATAAAAATTATCTTGACACCTCACACACAGCAGAGACAACAGCAAGGGAGGTGAAAGACACAGTCATGGTTGACATGATAACCAACAGCAGAGGTTAGGTGAGGTATTGTTTGTCATGCAACAGGAAAAGTGTTTCCTGATGCAGATCTTTGTAACATGATGGCCCGTAACTGGAGCTTTTGGTCATGTGACTAAGGCCTTCCACTGGCTTACAGGTCCACCCCTTTAAAAATTATGGTTATACTTGTATCCATTAGACAACAGAGGAGTTGCACCAGGCTGACATATCCCAGCCATAAACTTGCAGCAGGCAGAAGTGGAGTCTGTGCTGGCTTAATAAGCCACTGGCTTAGAAATGGGTTGTAATAAAGTTGGTAGAATTATGACAATATGTAAAGTAAAAGGACACAAGTGCAACTAATGTGACATTTTACTGTGGCAATGTTTTGGTCTCCAGGAGCTTTGTCAAGCCCTTACAAACAGTACATGGACACAGAGGGTATATATAGGCTCAGAGTGAGGTGCAATAATAATAATAATAATAAAAATAATAATAATAATAATAGTAATACTGCTGCTGCTGCTGCTGCTGCTGCTGCTGCTGCTGCTGCTGCTGCTGCTGCTGCTGTTGCGGCTGTGGCGGCTGCGGCGGCGGCGGTGGTGGTGGTGGTGCAATATGTTAGAACAATTAACTTGCACATGAGTAAAGGATATAAAAGCTATTACTCGGGAAACATAAAAATGGTTTGACAAATAATTCTGTTGGAGGCTGGATAGAGAAGGCCTGTTTCAATGTTCATTCTCTGTAATGTGCTTGTGTAGTATTAACAGGAGAGACTATGTGATGGCAGGGTTTACTGTTTTCAGGAGGATTCTTGCTAAGTCTTCAGAGATAGTGAAGCTGCCTTTATTTTGTTTAATTGTATTAGAAACAGCTATTAGTGAAGATTCAAGACACTTGCGTCTGCGGAAATTAGTTTCTTTGATCACTAGTTGGGCGTCTCTGAACTTCATGAGATGACTGGTGGAATTTTGGAATTGTTCAAGTTATCATTCCTACATGCATAAATGTGTTCACCGAGGCGGGTGTCGAGGTTTCTTGCCGTTTCACCTATATAAATCTTGTCGCAGCCTCCACAGGGAATAGTGTAAACCCCTGCGTTGACTGGTTCGTGGTGCTTGGATTTTGTTCTGGTTAGATCCTTTATTGAAGTGCTGGAAGCAATGGCGACTCTGGTGTTAGCTTGTGAAAGTACTTTAGAAACGTTCAGTGCAACCTGGCTGTTGGGAAGAATTATAACTTTGTTGGGAGTGGTGTTGGTGCGTGGAGAATTAATGATCTGAAGGGCTCTTTTCTTGCAGTCTTTGATGAAAAAGGAAGGAAAATGTAAATCTGTGAAGGTTCGGTGAATGTATGTACATTCCTCGTCAAGAAGCTCAGGACTACAAATTCGGTATGCTCTTAGAAAAAACCCGATGATGATGCCTCTTTTGGTCTTAGTATCTTGACTGGAATAGAAGTGTGTGAGATCATTTTTATTGGTAGGTTTCCGATAAACTTGAAATCAAGGCTGTTGTCTACTTTGTGAATGAGGACATCGAGGAAAGGTAGCTTGTCATTGGATTCTTCTTCTAGTGTAAACTGGATTGCTGGTTCAACTGCGTTGAGCCTTGCCTGTCGATTCCGTACATCAGAATGTTTGGGAGTTATTACGAGGACATCGTCCACATAACGTAACCAAGTGACGCTTGAAGGGATGAAGTTGGTGAAGTGTTCGAACTCTAGGTATTCCATGTACAAGTTGGCTAGGACGGCACTGATGGAGGACCCCATTCCCATGCCGTAGGTTTGTTTGTAGAGCCTGTTATTGAAAGAAAAACAGCTGAAATTAACACAGAGTTCAATTCAGTCAACAAAATCTCCGGGAGGTAGAGGAAGATTAAGGTCCTGGTTGACTTTACGTCATAGAACCTCGATGGCTTTTGTGGTAGGTACTTTTGTGAAGAGGGAAGTCACGTCCAAACTGCTTAGTTTCTTGTTACAGATGGAGAGGTTTTGGATGCGGTTGAAAAGGTCGCTTGAATGTTTAAGATGAGAGGGGCTGATGGTCCCCAGAAGGCAGGAAAGATGTTTGGCAAGAACTCCGGCTAGTTTGTGTGGTGCACTGCCTATACCTGACGTGACTGGTCCAAGAGGAATATTATGTTTATGGGTCTTGGGTAAACCATACATGTGTGCTGGTTTAGGGTTGCTGGGTAACAAGTACAGAAGTTTCTTCCCTTCTCTTGTGCATTTGAGTATTTGTCTGGCTTTGTATAGAAAATCTTTGGTGAGTGTCTCCCACTGTTGAGTGCTGATGGGTTCATATGTATACTGATCATTCAAGAGGTCCATCATTTTGGTGTTGTAGTCACTGGTGTTGAGTATGACGACTCCACCTCCTTTGTCGGCGGTGGTGACGACAATGTTGGGGTCGTTGGCGAGGTCCTTAAGGGCAGTGATATATTGTTTCTAATACAATTAAACAAAACAAAGGCAGCTTCACCATCTCTGAAGTCTTAGCAAGAATCCTCCTGAAAACAGTAAACCCTGCCATCACATAGTCTCTCCTGTTAATACTACACAAGCACATTACAGAGAATGAACATTGAAACAGGCCTTCTCTATCCAGCCTCCAACAGAAATATTTGTCTAACCATTTTTATGTTTCCCAAGTAATAGCTTTTATATCCTTTACTTATGTGCAAGTTAATTGTTCTAACATATTGTATTACTACTACTACCACTAGTATTGCACCTCACTCTGAGCCTTTATATACCCTCTGTGTCCATGTACTGTTTGTAACAGCTTGATAAAGCTCCTGGAGAGCGAAACATTGCCACAATAAAATGTCACATTAGTTGCACTTGTGTCCTTTTACTTTACATATATGGCTTGAAATATGGCTTGCCTGACAAGAACTGAGCTGAACAGGAATGTTCACAGCAGGAAAAAAGCAGAGCCACACTGGTTTAGAGGCTATGCCAGCTTGCAGACATACAGGCTGGCTTAGTGGAAGCTGGACTGGTTTAAAGGTGGCATAAGTTGGCTTTAAGCCCAATCCTTCTTGTAAATGATCATGAGGTGGGTGGGTGGGTGGGTGGGTGGGTGGGTGGGTGGGTGGGTGGGAGGGAGGGAGGGAGGGACGGAGGGAGGGAGGGAGGGAGGGAGGGAGGGAGGGAAGGGAGGGAGGGAAGGGAGGGAGGGAGGGAAGGGAGGGAGGGAAGGGAGGGAGGGAGGGGAGGGAGGGAGGGAGGGAGGGAGGGAGGGAGGGAGGGGAGGGAGGGAGGGGAGGGGAGGGAGGGAGGGGAGGGAGGGAGGGGGGGAGGGGGGAGGGAGGGAGGGAGGGGAGGGAGGGAGGGGAGGGAGGGAGGGGAGGGAGGGGAGGGGGGGAGGGAGGGGAGGGAGGGAGGGAGGGGAGGGGAGGGAGGGGAGGGAGGGAGGGAGGGGAGGGGAGGGAGGGGAGGGAGGGAGGGGAGGGCGGGGAGGGAGGGAGGGAGGGGAGGGAGGGAGGGGGAGGGGGGGGGAGAGAGAGAGAGAGAGAGAGAGAGAGAGAGAGAGAGAGAGAGAGAGAGAGAGAGAGGGGGGGTGTGGAGAAATTTTCTCCAGGAGGGGGGTATCAGCCCCCTTCAGCCCCCTTCAGCCCCTTTCAGCCCCCTTCAGCCCCCTTCAGCCCCTTTCAGCCCTGAGGGGCCACTCAGAGGGGGCGAGCGTCTTGTTTACTGCTAGAGTGAGTAATTGATCACAGATGTCGTATGCGTAATCAAGTGACCTCTGATCCTTGCAGGGGTGTTGCAACGTGTACTTTTATAAGAGACAGTACATCTCTTACTTAGCAGGACAATTAAGGAAAATCCTGCTCCCACTTTATTACCATAGTAAAGATAGTGCATTGTTGTCTATGATTAAGACAGCAAGAAACAAACATTCTGCTTTGCTTCATCGAGGAGTTGACAAGGATGCAAGCTACGAGGTCAGCGTTTTTTTTTTTTTGTGCTAGGGCAGTGACGGCATGGAGCGCTGGGGCGTCGGGCAGACTAACTTTGACTCTACTACGAGTAACACTGACGCCAGGATAACCAACAAAGAACACTGATCTGTGCGTTAGTGTGAGCAAAGTGTCTCTAACACAAACACTTCAGAGAAGTGTGATCAGCTTCTCTTGTGATACATTGTGAACAATAAAAACAAAGCTT
>NC_091349.1:20619813-20699813 GCF_038502225.1 Cherax quadricarinatus
CTCTCATGTTTAGCTGTAAGGCCCTAGTGTACAGAGGCCTGTTTAAGTTTTGTGACAGTACTCGTACAGTGTTTTTGTCTGCTGGTAGTCAGACCAGCAGAAGAAGGAGGGGGAGGGTTGTCATGGATCCTCCATGTTAATAAATGTTTACATATTTCGTTTTACTCACTAGTAATAGTGTGCTAGCGAGCTAATGTGAACTGGAGTAAAGGTGATGTTGTGGTAGAGTAGATTGTAGGTTGTATATACGTTACAATTAATATATTTTTGTATAGGTGAGTTTTTGTGTCCTTCCTTATAATACATAAACTATTTAAATTTATGCTTCATAATTTGTATGAAGGTATATGCTGGCCATAAAGTAGTTTCTTTTTCTATTTTTAATAATATATATGCCCCTAGACAGGCAGATCATTTACCCTTTAGGAGCCAGGACATTTTATTAAAAATTTTTTGCGAAATTACTGCATACACAAATCATCGCTTGCCTTATTCGGCAAGAAAAGCTTTGTTATTTAAGTCAAAATCGCAAGATTTACCTGTGTCCGCCCCTCAATCTTTTGGTGAGGTATGAAAACAAAATTTCGGATGAATTCCCCATTTTTTCCTACATAAAAAACATTAAAAAATATTCAGGCCTAAATAAAAAGATCTTAATAACCAGCTGTGCCTGGATGTATAGTGGGGAAAAAAATAAAACGAGGGGGAGGGGGTAAGCTATTGGGTCGGTAGAGTACGATGAGGTCAGTGGTCACGTGTGGTCAAACCTGTCCTAAGCTGTCTGGGATTAACATGAGGTGTTACCTAGCACCATGGCAGGGGCTCTGGTGGCCTGGTGGTTAACGCTCTCGCATCACAAGGTGAGGGCCTGGGTTCGATTCCCAGCCAGAGTAGAAACATTGGACGTGTTTCTTTCCACCTGTTGTCTGTGTTCCCCATCAGTAAAATGGGTACCTGGGTGTTAGTCGACTGGTGTGGGTCGCATCCTGGGACACTGACCTAAGGAGGCCTGGTCACAGACCGGGCCGCGGGGGCGTTGACCCCCGGAACTCTCTCCAGGTATGGCTTGTGTAGTGTTGTAAATTCTCAGGTTGAAGAAGATTCGTCTAGATGGGTTTGGGATTGAGTGTGGGTTGGTGGTAGCTGGTGAGGAGGAAAAAGTTGTGATTTGGAGAGTGGCAACCGCTTTAAGTAACAATTAGTTCACAATTCAGGGAGAAGGATGATAAAGAAGGTTAATAGTGAAAATGTGAAGGTAGGAAATCGATTCTCTGTTCTCTAGGACGAGTGTACTCCAGCGGTTAGTGAGATTTAAGGTACCTCTGACTCCCCTGCTTATCAAGGTATGAATATTCTGATTGTGGGATTGTGCTTTTTGTAACAGAGATAGAAAGGTCAGACAGAGGGTGTCTCCCAGGAGCTGGTGTTGGTGACACAGCCGGCAGGTTGGATAATGTTATGTCAGGCAATGGGAACAAGCCCATTATCAGTCTTAGTACTGGTGAAAATGACATCAGGAAGGGCAGGAGACAGGAGCTGCTGGATAAGTATAGGTCAGTAATAGATGTAGTCAGGTCTAAGGGAGGGATCCCAATCATATGTAGCATCTTGCCTAGAAGGGGAGTGGGCAATGAATGGATGTCTAGGGCAATTGGTATAAATTGCTGGCTAGACAGGTACTACAAGTAACTTGCAATCCCATTCATTGATAACTGAGACAGATTCTATGGCAAGCATGTTATGTATGCAAGAGATGGGGTTCATCTCTCTGGGGCTGGAATGGTTGCATTAGCCAATTCGATTGAGGGGGCCATTGATGACTTGTCTATGACTTTAAACTGATAGATTATAGAGGTATAGATGTATGTGGGAAACAATCAGGCTGCAGTACAAAGGTTGAAAACGGCAGATATAACCAGGATACCTCAGAGATATGTTTATTAAAAGACAATATTCAAAATAAAGTTGCTAGTAAAGACAAATCAATTGATCAACAAACAAAGATAGATAGTAAAGGGTAACGAGTAACTAGCTCCCTTAAGGTTTATCTTACAAATAGCAAATAGTAGGAGTCAAGGAAATAAGACAGATCAGCTAAGATTACTTGCAAGTGCAGGTAATATAGATATTATTTCTATAACAGAGACCTGGTTGAACTTGAAAGATAGAGAAATTCCCTCTGAATGCAACATACAGGGTTATAAACTATTCCATACTGATAGGGTCAATAAGAAGGGTGGTGGAGTGGCGATGTTTGTCATAGATAATTTAAATTGTTGTGTTAGACAAGATATAGGAACAGAAACATCGGACACAGAATCTGTTTAGCTACAGATTCATTTATTAACTCACGAAATCGTAGTGACACGATTGCAAGCAAACCATGCCATGGGCGGGGCTTGAACCTGTGGTCAGAGAGTCGTAAAACTTCAGTCCAATGCATTATCCACTGGGCCTGCTGGCTTCAGTAAGATGCATCCAACTAGGTATATTTATTCCTCCTACCAGTAGGAAGGGCTCCCTGACACTCACCCAAAACCTCACTCCTCCGACCACCCCAACCATCGGGGATGGTCCTTTCCCCGCTGACACTCAAACCCTCTGTCCACGGTTCCACCTCTCAGCACCTACAACCCCAGTCACCAGCCAAAACAACCAACCACCTCCCATATACAACTGCCCAGGATAAGATAAATGGCATTGATCATGGCCAGAAATAAGATCTGTTGTATAGGCTCTGGTGGCCTGGTGGTTAACGCTCTCGCTTCACACGGTGAGGGCCTGGGTTCGATTCCCAGCCAGAGTAGAAACATTGGACGTGTTTCTTTCCACCTGTTGTCTATGTTCCCCATCAGTAAAATGGGTACCTGGGTGTTAGTCGACTGGTGTGGGTCGCATCCTGGGACACTGACCTAAGGAGGCCTGGTCAAAGACCGGGCCGCGGGGGCGTTGACCCCCGGAACTCTCTCCAGATAAACTCCAGATAATGTGTGATGTATGATCTTATGTATAGTAAAAGTTTTTAATGTATATTAAGTCTCCATAATAATTACATCCCACTTATCCATGTATTTACCCTCTAATACCCCACTACCTGAGTGCAGAGCAGAAAGGTAAAGCAAAAATCAAGTTCTTGTGGTACCCAGTTTGAAAATAGGATATTGGCAGGATGGCTGTATAGTACACCTGTAGGACATGTGGAAAGGCTCTTAGGAAAAAATCCAGAATCAAATGCAACCTTTGCTTTTCAAAATATCATGTTACCTGTGCAAGAATAAATACTACATCCAAAAACGACATCTATATAGAAAGGTGTTTCTAGATCTGCAATAAGGATGTGGAACTATGGACAGATATCAGGAAAACACTACTGGATAGTTCACCCAGAACATATAGAACATGGGAAAATAGGAGAGAAGTAAAGTTTAGCACTCAGAATGCCCATTCTACAACAATTGACTCAAAAATAAACAGACACCCACTGGAACAAAAAAAAAAAAAAACAGGAAACAAAATCAGCTAGCAAAGTCCCAAGCCCTAGGGATGACCCAGACCCAGCCCACAGCCATAGTGCAAATCTAGATTCGGCTAAAGATTCGTCTACAGCAACCACAACCATAGCCCCTAGAACAGATGTAGTAGAGAAGTCCACTCCCAGGAAAAAAATGTTGGCCTCCTGGCAATAGATGGTGGTGTCTCTGGTTTGGCTATGGAGGACTGTAGTGTATTTCTAGGATCTGCACAGATTAGGAATACATACAGTATGAAATGTATCCACCAAAAAGCAAAATGGTGCAAATCCTATGCTTGGGGCATCTGTAAGCATGGAATATCAGGGAAAACAAATGCGCCATGCAACTTTGAGCATTCCAAAAAATGCCACGACCTCCTGTTAAAGAAGTGTGCCGTTCTACCTCTTGCAAATTATTCCACCCTAAGATATGTCATTTTTCAGTCCTCAAAAAAACAATGTTACAATACCAACTGCCCTTCATACCACTTAAAAGGGACCAGGAGGCACACACCCCGTAAAACAAATCATAGTAGTTATGGTAGTTACGTGAACTGCACTCCAAGTGATTTTTAATGGTAAGAAACGAAGAAACAAAATGGAAAGAGTTAACCAAAATAGTTCACCACCATTGAGCCTTGCTGGACTCGTGGCCTCTCCAGACTCACAACTGCTGATGCCAACAACAAAGTCCTCCCCAACAAACATGCAACAAAACCTCATTTACATTTGCTAATATACAGAACCTTAAGCCATCCACCAACAACAAAATGCCTTTCATCAGTGGACTTCTAGGAGAGTCAAATGCATTGTTTGCAGCCTTCACAGAGACCCACACGTAAGATTACTTTGACAGTGAAATATGGATACCTGGGTAGAATCTTTTTAGATGTGACAGAAAGAACAGGAAACAAGGGGCAGAGGTTTTGGCCTGTATGTGAAAGAGTCGCTCATTTGCACAGAGATATTGAACACCACAAATTATGTAGTTGACGTTCTAACAATAAAAATCGAGAACCAAAACTTAGTCATTGTACTTGAATATAAGCCACCAGATGCAACCTCCCAACAAACCAAGGAACGCTTATGCAACACATGGGAATCTTTATTGAAGAAACGTTTCGCCACACAGTGGCTTCATCAGTCCAATACAAAGTAGAAATGGGTAAGGAGAGGAGAAGTTTGAGGTAATCAGTCCCTCAACCTGGAATCGATGTGTTCAGTCCATCAGTGATGGACTGAACACATCGATTCCAGGTTGAGGGACTGATTACCTCAAACTTCTCCTCTCCTTACCCATTTCTACTTTGTATTGGACTGATGAAGCCACTGTGTGGCGAAACGTTTCTTCAATAAAGATTCCCATGTGTTGCATAAGTGTCTCAATTCTTAAACTTGTCGGTTTTCTAAACCATTCATCACACAAACCAAGGAACAGCTATCAAAAATTGGTTCCTCTCTGGAAAACCTTCCAGCCCCATACCAAAGCATCTTGCTACTTGGTGACTTCTAAAACATACTAAATGGAAGAATGTACAAAATAATGTTGTAGCAGAAATAATTCCTGGATGCAGCTGAGATGAAGAGTCACACACACATGAGCTTCTGAATTTCTGCAATAAACACACCTAAACACTCCACCAGAAAGTGGAGCCAACAAGAGTGGAGAACACACTTGACCTTATTTTCACAAATAATGAGGACCTGGTAAAAATATAACAATATCAAAAACAAATAATTCTGATCACAATCTAATCGAAGTCCAGACTTACATGCACAGGGGTCCTGATCAGCAAAATGCATACAGCTGTGAGGGTACCTTTACCAAATTCAACTTCAACAACAAGAACATCAACTAGGATCAGGTAAACTATGTCCTAAACGAAACATGTTAGTAAGATATCTTAAATTACATAAACCCTAAGCAGTGCCTTAAAAAGATCAGCTTTCTAGTAACGTAAGTATGTTCAAGGGATATTCCCATAAGAAAAAGAAGAAAAGACGTAATATTAAGAATTGAGCTCAAGTTAAAGGATTCATTCAGGATCCAGGAGAGACAAGAGGAGCTTAAAACGATTAGTGAAATTGAAAGAAATTCGATATATTTCTTTTCATATGATAAAAACAAGGCAAAAACCACTTCTAGTATAAGGCCCGTGCTCAGACAAGACGGATCCTACACAGATGACAACACAGAAATGAGTGAGATACTGAAATCTCACTATGACTCTGTGTTCAGCAACCCACTAATCAGTCTAAAGAAAGACAATCTAATTTTTTTTTTCACGACTGAGCCTCAAAATCCTGCCAATGTATTCCAAATTTCAGACATAACCCTAACTTCACTTGACTTTGAGAAAGCCGTCGACAACATGCCCTTGCACTCAGCCCCAGGCCCAGACTAGTGGAGCTCTGTGTTCATTAATAACTGCAAAAAACCTCTCTCACGGGCCTTAAGTATGCTATGGAGAAGGTGCATAGACACAGGTAAGAATACATCATCACTAAAAACAACGGATATAGCCCCTCTCCATAAAGGTGGCAGAAAAGCAATAGCTAAGAACTGTAGACCAATAGATTTAACGTCACATTTCATAAAAATCTTTGAAAGAGTTCTAAGAAGCAGGATTGGAAACCAATTGGACTCCAAAAATTGCACAATCCAGAGCAACATGGTATCAGAGCAGGTCGCTCCTGCCTCTCGCAACTACTGGACCACTATCATATGGTTTTGGATGAGCTGCAAAACAGAATATAGTTATAGTATACTCGGATTTTGCAAAAGTGTTTGACAAGTACGATCATGGTGTAATAGTGCACAAAATGCGTACTAAAGAGGTTAATGGCAAAGTAGGCAGATGGATCTTCAACTTTCTAACCAATCGAACACAGACATATACATATTTAATCGGAAGTGGCCATAGTGAAGAGCTCTGTTCCACAAGGCACAGTACTCACCCCTATCCTGTCCCTCATACTCATATCAAAAATAGACAGAGATGTAAATCATTGCACCGTATCATCTTTCGCAGACGTTACTAGGATCTGCAAGAGAATGTCATCAGTTGAGGACACGGCAAATCTCCAATAAGATACAAACCAAGTTTTCCAATAGGCATCTGACAACAGTATGATGTTCAATGAAGATAAATTCCAACTACTCCGTTATGCAAAGCTGGAGGAAATAATAGCTAGGACTGAGCTTACTGCAAACTTTAATCACACAATACAGCGGAAAAGTAATGTGATGAACCTGGGAGTGGTAGTGTCCAAAGACCTCACCTTCAAGGACCAAAACAATGCTACTGTTACATCTGCTAGGAAACTGATGAGATAGATAATGATAACATTCTAGACAAGAGATGCCAAGCCACTGATGATCCTTTATAATTCACTTGTCCTCTCTAGGTTGGAATACTGCTGTACATTAAGATGCAGGCCATGCAGCTTGTTTTTCAGCGGGTTTACCTGGAGTTTACCTGGAGAGAGTTCCGGGGGTCAACGCCCCCGCGGCCCGGTCTGTGACCGGGCCTCCTGGTGGATCAGAGCCTGATCAACCAGGCTGTTGCTGCTGGCTGCACGCAAACCAACGTACGAGCCACAGCCCGGCTGGTCAGGAACCGACTTTAGGTGCTTGTCCAGTGCCAGCTTGAAGACTGCCAGGGGTCTGTTGGTAATCCCCCTTATGTATGCTGGGAGGCAGTTGAACAGTCTCGGGCCCCTGACACTTATTGTATGGTCTCTTAACGTGCTAGTGACACCCCTGCTTTTCATTGGGGGGATGTTGCATCGTCTGCCAAGTCTTTTGCTTTCGTAGTGAGTGATTTTCCTGTGCAAGTTCGGTACTACTCCGTCTAGGATTTTCCAAGTGTATATAATCATGTATCCCTCCCGCTTGCATTCCGGGGAATACAGTTTTAGGAACCTCAAGCGCTACCAGTAATTGAGGTGTTTTATCTCCGTTACGCGTGCCGTGAAGGTTCTCTGTACATTTTCTAGGTCAGTAATTTCACCTGCCTTGAAAGGTGCTGTTAGTGTGCAGCAATATTCCAGCCTAGATAGAACAAGTGACCTGAAGAGTGTCATCATGGGCTTGGCCTCCCTAGTTTTGAAGGTTCTCACTATCCATCCTGTCATTTTTCTAGCAGATGCGATTGATACAATGTTATGGCCCTTGAAGGTGAGATCCTCCGACATGATCACTCCCAGGTCTTTGACGTTGGTGTTTCGCTCTATTTTGGGGCCAGAATTTGTTTTGTACTCTGATGAAGATTTAATTTCCTCGTGTTTACCATATCTGAGTAATTGAAATTTCTCATCGTTGAACTTCATATTGTTTTCTGCAGCCCACTGAAAGATTTGGTTGATGTCCGCCTGGAGCCTTGCAGTGTCTGCAATGGAAGACATTGTCATGCAGATTCGGGTGTCATCTGCAAAGGAAGACACGGTGCTGTGGCTGACATCCTTGTCTATGTCGGATATGAGGATGAGGAACAAGATGGGAGCAAGTACTGTGCCTTGTGGAACAGAGCTTTTCACCGTAGGTGCCTCGGACTTTAATCTGTTGACGACTACTCTCTGTGTTCTATTAGTGAGGAAATTATAGATCAATCGACAGACTTTTCCTGTTATTCCTTTAGCACGCATTTTGTGCGCTATTACGCCATGGTCACACTTGTCGAAGGCTTTTGCGAAGTCTGTATATATTACATCTGCATTCTTTTTGTCTTCTAGTGCATTTAGGACCTTGTCATAGTGATCCAATAGTTGAGACAGACAGGAGCGACCTGTTCTAAACCCA
This sequence comes from Cherax quadricarinatus, assembly GCF_038502225.1. NCBI lineage: Eukaryota > Metazoa > Arthropoda > Malacostraca > Decapoda > Parastacidae > Cherax > Cherax quadricarinatus. Next base: position 20,628,126 of record NC_091349.1, read on the forward strand.
TGTTGCCCTGGGTTGTGTAAATGATGGGTTTCTAGATGGGTGGTGATTTTGCTTCTTAGGACCCTTTCAAAGAGTTTTATGATATGGGATGTTTGTGCTATCGGTCTGTAGTTCTTTGATGTTGCTTTACTGTCCCCCTTGTGGAGTGGGGCTATGTCTGTTGTTTTTAGTAACTGTGGGACGACCCCCGTGTCCATGCTCCCTCTCCATAGGATGGAAAAGGGTCGTGATAGGGGCTTCTTGCAGTTCTTGATGAACACGGAGTTCCACGAGTCTGGCCCTGGGGCAGAGTGCATGGGCATGTCATTTATCGCCTGTTCGAAGTCATTTGGAGTCAGGATAACATCGGATAGGCTTGTGTTAACCAAATTTTGTGGCTCTCTCATTAAAAAATCAATCTGATCTTCGACTCTCAGTCTGGTTAGCGGCTTGCTAAAAACTGAGTCACATTGGGACTTGAGTAGCTCACTCATTTCCTTGCTGTCATCTGTGTAGGACCCATCTTGTTTAAGTAGGGGCCCAATACTGGACGTTGTTCTCGACTTTGATTTGGCATAGGAGAAGAAATACTTTGGGTTTCTTTCGATTTCATTTATGGCTTTTAGTTCTTCCCGCGATTCCTGACTCCTATAAGATTCCTTTAGCTTAAGTTCGATGCTTGCTATTTCTCTGACCAGTGTCTCCCTACGCATTTCAGATATATTGACCTCTTTTAGCCGCTCTGTTATTCTTTTCCGTCGCCTGTAAAGGGAGCGCCTGTCTCTTTCTATTTTACATCTACTCCTCCTTTTTCTTAGAGGAATAAGCCTTGTGCATACATCGAGTGCCACCAAGTTAATCTGTTCTAGGCATAAGTTGGGGTCTGTGTTGCTTAGTATATCTTCCCAGCTTATATCGGTTAGGACTTGGTTTACTTGGTCCCACTTTATGTTTTTGTTATTGAAGTTGAATTTGGTGAATGCTCCCTCGTGACTAGTCTCATTATGTCGGTCTGGGGCTCCATGCATACATGTCTGAACCTCAATTATGTTGTGATCTGAGTATATTGTTTTTGATATGGTGACATTTCTTATCAGATCATCATTGTTAGTGAAGATGAGGTCTAGTGTATTATTCAGTCTAGTAGGCTCTATTATTTGCCTTTTTAAATTGAATTTTGTGCAGAGATTTAAAAGCTCGTGTGAGTGTGAGTTTTCATCAGAGCTGCCTCCTGGTGTTATTACTGCAACAATATTATTTGCTATATTCCTCCATTTTAGGTGCCTTAAGTTGAAATCCCCCAGGAGCAAGATGTTGGGTGCAGGAGCTGGAAGATTTTCCAGATAGTGGTCAATTTTTAACAGCTGTTCCTGGAATTGCTGGGATGTTGCATCCGGAGGCTTGCAGACTACCACAATGACTAGGTTTTGGTTCTCGACCTTTACTGCTAAAACTTCCACTACATCATTTGAGGCATTTAGCAGTTCTGTGCAAACAAGTGACTCTGCAATGTACAGGCCAACCCCCCTTTTGCCTGTTCACTCTGTCACATCTGTATAGGTTGTAACCTGGGATCCATATTTCGTTGTCCAAGTGATCTTTTATGTGGGTCTCAGTGAAAGCCGCGAACATTGCCTTTGCCTCTGCAAGCAATCCACGGATGAAAGGTATTTTGTTGTTTGTTGCTGGCTTTAGACCCTGTATATTTGCAAAGAAGAATGTCATCGGACTTGTAGTATTGTTGGTACTGGGGGGGGGGATTTTTTTTCCGGCATTAGTATCTGTATCTGTTGGTTTGGAGTGGAGGCCATCGACTGTGGTTCAACTCCAGGAATGACTGGATTTGGTGTACGATTTCTGCCATTTCCTGCCAGTTTTTTTTCCTTCCTGGCACTAAAAAACCTCTCCCTCTTGAGTGGTTGTGGCTACCCAGGTTTTCCCATGGCCTGGATGTTTTGTATCTTTTTGTCCCCTTTAGATGGTATGCCTGGCAATTTTAGTTATAGCACAATCTTTCCTGTACTGAAGAGGTACACATTTCAGGGTGAAAAAGCTTATAGGAAGGGAGTTTGCATTTTCCTGTTGTCATATGGGCATGGCATTTTCTAGGGTGGTCATAGTTGCACGACCCGTCTGTTTTTCCAGATTTCCCATGTCTGCAGATACCAAGTGCATAGTATGTGCACAGGCTTGGTTTCCGTTTGCCTTGGGTTTCTGTGACTGTATTCCCTGTTGGTGCATGTTTCCCTGTCTTATTCCTATCCTCCCTAGCACCAACAATGGAGCTCCCACCAGTTGTTTTTGGTAATATATCCTCACTATTGCTAGTGGAATCTTCTTGTTTGCTATTTCCTGTGGTATTTCTAGTTTGCAATAATGGTTTTATCTTATCTTTGACTACACTTGTTTCCCCACTACGGCTCCTGTCCCCTATGAGGTCATTTATATGTATTCCTTCCTGCATATAATTCCCGACTACCTGGACAAAATCTCCAGCTTCACCATTACTGTCTACCAGGACAGCACCTCCAGCTTCACCATTACTGTCTCCCAGGACAGCACCTCCAGCTTCACCATTACTGTCTCCCAGGACAGCACCTCCAGCTTCACCATTACTGTCTCCCTGGACAGCACTATCAGCCCCACATTTACTGACTACCAGGACATCACCTCCGGCCTTACAGTTTGTGACTACATGGCCAGTATCAAGGGCAGTACCATTCAGCCCAGACTTTTTATGTTCCCATCTGTTGTAGAAAGCTTCCAGGTTGTCTATGAAAGCAGCTTTGATGTTATCCTCTTTTAATACCCTTGTGATTTTAGTCCACAGATTTTCCTCATTTGGGCATACCCAAAAACACTTCCTGTTTTAATACTGCTTGTAGCTAGTTCTTGGATATCTGCACAAGGGGCGTGACACCACTTTCCACAAAAATGACAATTTATCCATGTGGAAGCCCGTTTGTTTGATTGACTGCAGACTATGCAGAGCTTCATAATGATTTGAATGGTTGATTTACTGTAATTCTACTAGCAACCTCTTGAATACTCTATTAATAACCTCCTTAAATGGAGCTCTAGCTATTTGTATTTCTATTTCTAACTGTACTTGTATATTGGACAGCTTACCATGTACGTTCCTGATTTATATTTATTGTTTGTGTTTGATAAGGGCGCCTACAACCCCATCCGTTTAGTCTGCTTTATTGTCCAACGAATCCATTTGACCATCAAGGGTTTGGACCAGTCGAGGGTTCGAACCAGTCGATCTGATCTGATCAGTGGGTCACTTATTTAAAACATACTAGTCGGTGATTTGGGCTACATGAAGGATCTACTTGAAATTATCTACCCGAGTAATATGCGATTTGATTAATACAAAAGTATAACTTGCGTGTTGAAGAACCGGTGATTTCTGGCAGCTCCTACAATGACGAACGGTCGAGCCTCAACCCTTGTTTATCAATCGCTGTATCTAGCTTTTCTAGTTTTTTTTCGTCTCCACCACAATAAATGCTATATTATCACTATAGTTGACTGGTGGAAATTTTGGAGGAAGGACGCTTTTTCTGAAGTAATAATTGCTTCTCGTTGTGTATATTGCGACCGCTGGTAACTACAGGTTATATGAAATTCACAGTATACGTCTGGTATTTCAAGAAAAAAGAAACTAATGAAAGTCACTCCACTCCACTAAGTACCATTATAATACTGGTTAGTTGCTACTACAACACTGTATTCTGCTATTCACTGGTATCAGTAGATTATATGCAAGTACACTAGCAGGCCAGGAAGATTATTAAAACAGCTGACCACTGTGTTAAGATTCTGGCGACTTCTGGCACCTGCCTCTATAGGCTTATCACTTCATTTACAAATTCACCTGTTTTCAAATGACACTTTAGCCTTTATCATCTATATACTAGGGAGCCACTGTAGTATACACTATACACTATGTATACACAATGTTATCAGGGAGACTTTCTTTCCTCTGACAAAGAAAAGTTCTATTATTATTATTTTGCACACGGAACACAGGCCTATGATTCCCCTCTGGCAGTAAACTCTGCTAGGTAGTGCACACTAATTCTCCTTTTTTGACTCAGTATATAATGTTTTCCGCCCAAGATTGGTTCCAAGCGCTAGAGGGATGTATAGTATAGGATTGATGGCACAAATTAAAGTTCTAGCACGTAAGAGCGACCGTGTAAACACGAGAAAACCCGGAGCACAATTAGGCACGCTGACACGCTGACACACGTGTGGTGAAGGAAAACTGTGCGATAGAGAACCTTATGAAAGCTACAGATAGGTTCACGTCTGATCGCAATGGCAATGCCAAGGAAAGCAAAGTGGGACCAAGTTGCAAAGTCATGTTGCTCAATCCGACGCAGACCCCAAGTATGCATAAACTTATTCCCTAATTAGTTGGTCCATACTGTGTCCTCCTACAGCTCCACGGCAATAAGTTCAAGATGAGGGAGATCGCTACCAGAACTATCAAAGAAGCTCACCTTGACCACATGAAGTATGTTGACCATGTGCAAGCTGAAGCAGAGCTGGAGTTGCATGCGTTACAAAGCCATAATCAGACTTATACTAGTGACAACCCGTCTACTTCTTCACCCACTCCTCTTGTGACTGATGATAGGCCTGTGGCCTGAGACAAAGGACAGCAGTACATTTCTGTTATATTGACGTACCTACTGACTTGTCCGACTCCTCCGCTAGCTACGCTAATTGTTTGCTTGCAGAAATGGGTATAAATGCACGCACATTGTATAGTTAGTTAATAACGAAGTCAGGGTGGACAACATGATGTAAATATATAAATTATTATAGAAGGGTACCCGAAGTACATTATTGTAAGTATGTGCACCCAGTGTGTCTTTTAAAAAGTGCATTAAAGTCAGGGCAGTGCCGCCCTTTAAGTCATATGTCACACCTTAGGAAATGCTACTGTCAGTCATTGTTTGCAGATGTGAGGATGGAACAGCGCTTATGGACGAGTAGTCAAGCCTAATGTTTCAGCCCTGTGGACAACCAGTATATAGAAGATTTTAGTTCCAGTGCTAACTTCTCCTGGCTCCGTCCTCAATCAAGCTGCGCGGGCATGCCAACTTTCTCTTCCCTCACGATGGGAGAGTTTTTTTTTATGCCTGCTGCATTTTATTTCCATTTTGATTTTCGGGTGAGCGAGAGCCAGTCTCCCCTGGGTTAACTATTGTAAGTAATTCTTTCACACCTTCGTGCTCACCTTTATTGTCGTGTCGAGACGACACGAGGTGCATGGCCGAGCAAATGTAGACAGCCATTTCTGTCTGCTAGATTCATATCCTGCAGCACTACGGTGCTGCCCTCTCTAGGCCTGCCCAGGTTGGTGGGATGCTATGCCCACTCATTCTCACTTCACGGCCTTCCCTCACTGGTTCAACACACTCACTGGTTCAACACTCTCACTGGTTCAACACTCTCACTGGTTCAACACTCTCACTGGTTCAACACTCACTGGTTCAACACTCTCACTGGTTCAACACCCTCACTGGTTCAACACTCTCACTGGTTCAACACTCTCACTGGTTCAACACTCTCACTGGTTCAACACTCTCACTGGTTCAACACCCTCACTGGTTCAACACTCTCACTGGTTCAACACTCTCACTGGTTCAACACCCTCACTGGTTCAACACTCTCACTGGTTCAACACTCTCACTGGTTCAACACCCTCACTGGTTCTCACTAGTTCAACACCCTCACTGGTTCAACACTCTCACTGGTTCAACACTCTCACTGGTTCAACACTCTCACTGGTTCAACACTCTCACTGGTTCAACACCCTCACTGGTTCAACACTCTCACTGGTTCAACACTCTCACTGGTTCAACACTCTCACTGGTTCAACACTCTCACTGGTTCAACACTCTCACTGGTTCAACACTCTCACTGGTTCAACACTCTCACTGGTTCAACACTCTCACTGGTTCAACACTCTCACTGGTTCAACACTCTCACTGGTTCAACACTCTCACTGGTTCAACACTCTCACTGGTTCAACACTCTCACTGGTTTAACACTCACTGGTTCAACACTCTCACTGGTTCAACACTCTCACTGGTTCAACACTCTCACTGGTTCAACACTCTCACTGGTTCAACACTCTCACTGGTTCAACACTCTCACTGGTTCAACACTCTCACTGGTTCAACACTCTCACTGGTTCAACACTCTCACTGGTTCAACACCCTCACTGGTTCAACACACTCACTGGTTCACTCTCACACCCTCACTGGTTCAACACCCTCACTGGTTCAACACCCTCACTGGTTCAACACCCTCACTGGTTCAACACCCTCACTGGTTCAACACTCTCACTGGTTCAACACTCTCACTGGTTCAACACCCTCACTGGTTCAACACCCTCACTGGTTCAACACTCTCACTGGTTCAACACTCTCACTGGTTCAACACCCTCACTGGTTCAACACCCTCACTGGTTCAACACCCTCACTGGTTCAACACCCTCACTGGTTCAACACTCTCACTGGTTCAACACTCTCACTGGTTCAACACCCTCACTGGTTCAACACCCTCACTGGTTCAACACCCTCACTGGTTCAACACCCTCACTGGTTCAACACCCTCACTGGTTCAACACTCTCACTGGTTCAACACCCTCACTGGTTCAACACCCTCACTGGTTCAACACCCTCACTGGTTCAACACCCTCACTGGTTCAACACTCTCACTGGTTCAACACCCTCACTGGTTCAACACCCTCACTGGTTCAACACCCTCACTGGTTCAAACACTGGTTCTCACTGGTTCAACACTCTCACTGGTTCAACACTCTCACTGGTTCAACACCCTCACTGGTTCAACACCCTCACTGGTTCAACACCCTCACTGGTTCAACACTCTCACTGGTTCAACACTCTCACTGGTTAAACTCCCTCACTGGTTCAACACCCTCACTGGCTCAACACCCTCACTGGTTCAACACTCTCACTGGTTCAACACCCTCACTGGTTCAACACCCTCACTGGTTCAACACCCTCACTGGTTCAACACCCTCACTGGTTCAACACTCTCACTGGTTCAACACTCTCACTGGTTCAACACCCTCACTGGTTCAACACTCTCACTGGTTCAACACCCTCACTGGTTCAACACTCTCACTGGTTCAACACCCTCACTGGTTCAACACCCTCACTGGTTCAACACCCTCACTGGTTCAACACCCTCACTGGTTCAACACTCTCACTGGTTCAACACTCTCACTGGTTCAACACTCTCACTGGTTCAACACCCTCACTGGTTCAACACCCTCACTGGTTCAACACTCTCACTTGTTCAACACTCTCACTGGTTCAACACTCTCACTGGTTCAACACTCTCACTGGTTCAACACTCTCACTGGTTCAACACTCTCACTGGTTCAACACCCTCACTGGTTCAACACTCTCACTGGTTCAACACCCTCACTGGTTCAACACTCTCACTGGTTCAACACCCTCACTGGTTCAACACTCTCACTGGTTCAACACCTCTCACTGGTTCAACACCCTCACTGGTTCAACACCCTCACTGGTTCACTCTCACTGGTTCAACACTCTCACTGGTTCAACACTCTCACTGGTTCAAAACTCTCAATGGTTCAACACCCTCACTGGTTCAACACTCTCACCTCACTGGTTCAACACTCTCACTGGTTCAACACTCTCACTGGTTCAACACTCACTCACTGGTTCAACACTCTCACTGGTTCAACACCTCTCACTGGTTAAACTCCCTCACGGGTTCAACACCCTCACTGGCTCAACACCCTCACTGGTTCAACACTCTCACTGGTTCAACACTCTCACTGGTTCACTGGTTCAACACTCTCACTGGTTCAACACTCTCACTGGTTTCAACACTGGTTCACCACTCTCACTGGTTCAACACCCTCACTGGTTCAACACTCTCACTGGTTCAACACTCTCACTGGTTCAACACTCTCACTGGTTCAACACCCTCACTGGTTCAACACCCTCACTGGTTCAACACTCTCACTGGTTCAACACCCTCACTGGTTCACTGGTTCACACTCTCACTGGTTCAACACTCTCACTGGTTCAACACTCTCACTGGTTCAACACTCTCACTGGTTCAACACTGGTTCTCACTGGTTCACCCTCACTGGTTCAACACTCTCACTGGTTCAACACCCTCACTGGTTCAACACCCTCACTGGTTCAACACTCTCACTGGTTCAACACCCTCACTGGTTCAACACTCTCACTGGTTCAACACCCTCACTGGTTCAACACACTCACTGGTTCAACACTCTCACTGGTTCAACACTCTCACTGGTTCAACACACTCACTGGTTCAACACCCTCACTGGTTCAACCCTCACTGGTTCAACACTCTCACTGGTTCAACACTCTCACTGGTTCACACTGGTTCAACACTCTCACTGGTTCAACACTCTCACTGGTTCAACACCTCTCACTGGTTCAACACTCTCACTGGTTCAACACCCTCACTGGTTCAACACTCTCACTGGTTCAACACTCTCACTGGTTCAACACTCTCACTGGTTCAACACTCTCACTGGTTCAACACTCTCACTGGTTCAACACTCACTGGTTCAACTCACTGGTTCAACACTCTCACTGGTTCAACACTCTCACTGGTCTCACTGGTTCAACACTCTCACTGGTTCAACACTCTCACTGGTTCAACACTCTCACTGGTTCAACACTCTCACTGGTTCAACACACTCACTGGTTCAACACCCTCACTGGTTCAACACTCTCACTGGTTCAACACTCTCACTGGTTCAACACTCTCACTGGTTCAACACTCTCACTGGTTCAACACCCTCACTGGTTCAACACTCTCACTGGTTCAACACTCTCACTGGTTCAACACTCTCACTGGTTCAACACTCTCACTGGTTCAACACCCTCACTGGTTCAACACTCTCACTGGTTCAACACTCTCACTGGTTCAACACTCTCACTGGTTCAACACTCTCACTGGTTCAACACTCTCACTGGTTCAACACTCTCACTGGTTCACTCTCACTGGTTCAACACACTCACTGGTTCAACACTCTCACTGGTTCAACACTCTCACTGGTTCAACACTCTCACTGGTTCAACACTCTCACTGGTTCAACACTCTCACTGGTTCAACACTCTCACTGGTTCAACACTCTCACTGGTTCAACACTCTCACTGGTTCAACACTCTCACTGGTTCAACACTCTCACTGGTTCAACACTCTCACTGGTTCAACACTCTCACTGGTTCAACACTCTCACTGGTTCAACACTCTCACTGGTTCAACACTCTCACTGGTTCAACACTCTCACTGGTTCAACACTCTCACTGGTTCAACACTCTCACTGGTTCAACACTCTCACTGGTTCAACACCCTCACTGGTTCAACACTCTCACTGGTTCAACACCCTCACTGGTTCAACACCCTCACTGGTTCAACACTCTCACTGGTTCAACACTCTCACTGGTTCAACCCTCACTGGTTCTCACTGGTTCAACACTCTCACTGGTTCAACACTCTCACTGGTTCAACACTCTCACTGGTTCAACACTCTCACTGGTTCAACACCCTCACTGGTTCAACACTCTCACTGGTTCAACACTCTCACTGGTTCAACACTCTCACTGGTTCAACACTCTCACTGGTTCAACACCCTCACTGGTTCAACACCCTCACTGGTTCAACACTCTCACTGGTTCAACACCCTCACTGGTTCAACACCCTCACTGGTTCAACACCCTCACTGGTTCAACACTCTCACTGGTTCAACACTCTCACTGGTTCAACACTCTCACTGGTTCAACACTCTCACTGGTTCAACACCCTCACTGGTTCAACACCCTCACTGGTTCAACACCCTCACTGGTTCAACACCCTCACTGGTTCAACACTCTCACTGGTTCAACACCCTCACTGGTTCAACACTCTCACTGGTTCAACACCCTCACTGGTTCAACACTCTCACTGGTTCAACACCCTCACTGGTTCAACACTCTCACTGGTTCAACACCCTCACTGGTTCAACACTCTCACTGGTTCAACACTCTCACTGGTTCAACACCCTCACTGGTTCAACACTCTCACTGGTTCAACACCCTCACTGGTTCAACACCCTCACTGGTTCAACACTCTCACTGGTTCAACACCCTCACTGGTTCAACACCCTCACTGGTTCAACACCCTCACTGGTTCAACACCCTCACTGGTTCAACACCCTCACTGGTTCAACACCCTCACTGGTTCAACACTCTCACTGGTTCAACACTCTCACTGGTTCAACACTCTCACTGGTTCACACCCTCACTGGTTCAACACTCTCACTGGTTCAACACTCTCACTGGTTCAACACCCTCACTGGTTCAACACTCTCACTGGTTCAACACCCTCACTGGTTCAACACTCTCACTGGTTCAACACCCTCACTGGTTCAACACTCTCACTGGTTCAACACTCTCACTGGTTCAACACTCTCACTGGTTCAACACTCTCACTGGTTCAACACTCTCACTGGTTCAACACCCTCACTGGTTCAACACCCTCACTGGTTCAACACTCTCACTGGTTCAACACTCTCACTGGTTCAACACTCTCACTGGTTCAACACTCTCACTGGTTCAACACTCTCACTGGTTCAACACTCTCACTGGTTCAACACTCTCACTGGTTCAACACTCTCACTGGTTCAACACTCTCACTGGTTCAACACTCTCACTGGTTCAACACTCTCACTGGTTCAACACTCTCACTGGTTCAACACTCTCACTGGTTCAACACTCTCACTGGTTCAACACTCTCACTGGTTCAACACTCTCACTGGTTCAACACTCTCACTGGTTCAACACTCTCACTGGTTCAACACTCTCACTGGTTCAACACTCTCACTGGTTCAACACTCTCACTGGTTCAACACCCTCACTGGTTCAACACTCTCACTGGTTCAACACTCTCACTGGTTCAACACTCTCACTGGTTCAACACTCTCACTGGTTCAACACTCTCACTGGTTCAACACTCTCACTGGTTCAACACTCTCACTGGTTCAACACCCTCACTGGTTCAACACTCTCACTGGTTCAACACTCTCACTGGTTCAACACTCTCACTGGTTCAACACTCTCACTGGTTCAACACTCTCACTGGTTCAACACTCTCACTGGTTCAACACTCTCACTGGTTCAACACTCTCACTGGTTCAACACTCTCACTGGTTCAACACCTCACTGGTTCAACACTCTCACTGGTTCAACACTCTCACTGGTTCAACACTCTCACTGGTTCAACACTCTCACTGGTTCAACACCCTCACTGGTTCAACACCCTCACTGGTTCAACACTCTCACTGGTTCAACACTCTCACTGGTTCAACACTCTCACTGGTTCAACACCCTCACTGGTTCAACACTCTCACTGGTTCAACACTCTCACTGGTTCAACACTCTCACTGGTTCAACACTCTCACTGGTTCAACACTCTCACTGGTTCAACACTCTCACTGGTTCAACACCCTCACTGGTTCAACACTCTCACTGGTTCAACACTCTCACTGGTTCAACACTCTCACTGGTTCAACACTCTCACTGGTTCAACACCCTCACTGGTTCAACACTCTCACTGGTTCAACACTCTCACTGGTTCAACACTCTCACTGGTTCAACACTCTCACTGGTTCAACACTCTCACTGGTTCAACACTCTCACTGGTTCAACACTCTCACTGGTTCAACACTCTCACTGGTTCAACACTCTCACTGGTTCAACACTCTCACTGGTTCAACACTCTCACTGGTTCAACACTCTCACTGGTTCAACACTCTCACTGGTTCAACACTCTCACTGGTTCAACACTCTCACTGGTTCAACACTCTCACTGGTTCAACACTCTCACTGGTTCAACACTCTCACTGGTTCAACACCCTCACTGGTTCAACACTCTCACTGGTTCAACACCCTCACTGGTTCAACACTCTCACTGGTTCAACACTCTCACTGGTTCAACACTCTCACTGGTTCAACACCCTCACTGGTTCAACACCCTCACTGGTTCAACACCCTCACTGGTTCAACACCCTCACTGGTTCAACACCTCACTGGTTCAACACCCTCACTGGTTCAACACTCACTGGTTCAACACTCTCACTGGTTCAACACCCTCACTGGTTCAACACTCTCACTGGTTCAACACTCTCACTGGTTCAACACTCTCACTGGTTCAACACTCTCACTGGTTCAACACTCTCACTGGTTCAACACTCTCACTGGTTCAACACCCTCACTGGTTCAACACTCTCACTGGTTCAACACCCTCACTGGTTCAACACTCTCACTGGTTCAACACTCTCACTGGTTCAACACTCTCACTGGTTCAACACTCTCACTGGTTCAACACTCTCACTGGTTCAACACTCTCACTGGTTCAACACTCTCACTGGTTCAACACTCTCACTGGTTCAACACTCTCACTGGTTCAACACTCTCACTGGTTCAACACTCTCACTGGTTCAACACTCTCACTGGTTCAACACTCTCACTGGTTCAACACTCTCACTGGTTCAACACTCTCACTGGTTCAAAACTTTCACTGGTTCACTCTCACACTCTCACTGGTTCAACACTCTCACTGGTTCAACACCCTCACTGGTTCAACACTCTCACTGGTTCAACACTCTCACTGGTTCAACACTCTCACTGGTTCAACACTCTCACTGGTTCAACACTCTCACTGGTTCAACACTCTCACTGGTTCAACACTCTCACTGGTTCAACACCCTCACTGGTTCAACACTCTCACTGGTTCAACACTCTCACTGGTTCAACACTCTCACTGGTTCAACACTCTCACTGGTTCAACACCCTCACTGGTTCAACACCCTCACTGGTTCAACACCCTCACTGGTTCAACACTCTCACTGGTTCAACACACTCTCACTGGTTCAACACCCTCACTGGTTCAACACTCTCACTGGTTCAACACTCTCACTGGTTCAACACCCTCACTGGTTCAACACTCTCACTGGTTCAACACTCTCACTGGTTCAACACTCTCACTGGTTCAACACTCTCACTGGTTCAACACTCTCACTGGTTCAACACTCTCACTGGTTCAACACTCTCACTGGTTCAACACTCTCACTGGTTCAACACTCTCACTGGTTTCTCACTGGTTCAACACTCTCACTGGTTCAACACTCTCACTGGTTCAACACTCTCACTGGTTCAACACTCTCACTGGTTCAACACTCTCACTGGTTCAACACTCTCACTGGTTCAACACTCTCACTGGTTCAACACTCTCACTGGTTCAACACTCTCACTGGTTCAACACCCTCACTGGTTCAACACTCTCACTGGTTCAACACTCTCACTGGTTCAACACCCTCACTGGTTCAACACTCTCACTGGTTCAACACTCTCACTGGTTCACCCTCACTGGTTCAACACCCTCACTGGTTCTCACTGGTTCAACACTCTCACTGGTTCAACACCCTCACTGGTTCAACACTCTCACTGGTTCAACACCCTCACTGGTTCAACACTCTCACTGGTTCAACACCCTCACTGGTTCAACACTCTCACTGGTTCAACACCCTCACTGGTTCAACACTCTCACTGGTTCAACACCCTCACTGGTTCAACACCCTCACTGGTTCAACACTCTCACTGGTTCAACACCCTCACTGGTTCAACACCCTCACTGGTTCAACACCCTCACTGGTTCAACACTCTCACTGGTTCAACACTCTCACTGGTTCAACACTCTCACTGGTTCAACACTCTCACTGGTTCAACACTCTCACTGGTTCAACACTCTCACTGGTTCAACACCCTCACTGGTTCAACACTCTCACTGGTTCAACACTCTCACTGGTTCAACACTCTCACTGGTTCAACACTCTCACTGGTTCAACACCCTCACTGGTTCAACACTCTCACTGGTTCAACACTCTCACTGGTTCAACACTCTCACTGGTTCAACACTCTCACTGGTTCAACACCCTCACTGGTTCAACACTCTCACTGGTTCAACACTCTCACTGGTTCAACACTCTCACTGGTTCAACACTCTCACTGGTTCAACACTCTCACTGGTTCAACACTCTCACTGGTTCAACACTCTCACTGGTTCAACACTCTCACTGGTTCAACACTCTCACTGGTTCAACACTCTCACTGGTTCAACACTCTCACTGGTTCAACACTCTCACTGGTTCAACACTCTCACTGGTTCAACACTCTCACTGGTTCAACACTCTCACTGGTTCAACACTCTCACTGGTTCAACACTCTCACTGGTTCAACACTCTCACTGGTTCAACACTCTCACTGGTTCAACACTCTCACTGGTTCAACACTCTCACTGGTTCAACACTCTCACTGGTTCAACACTCTCACTGGTTCAACACTCTCACTGGTTCAACACTCTCACTGGTTCAACACTCTCACTGGTTCAACACTCTCACTGGTTCAACACTCTCACTGGTTCAACACTCTCACTGGTTCAACACTCTCACTGGTTCAACACCCTCACTGGTTCAACACTCTCACTGGTTCAACACTCTCACTGGTTCAACACTCTCACTGGTTCAACACTCTCACTGGTTCAACACTCTCACTGGTTCAACACCCTCACAGGTTACTGGTTCAACACTCTCACTGGTTCAACACTCTCCCCGCTTCAACTCTCTCACTGGTTCAACACTCTCACTGGTTCAACACTCTCACTGGTTCAACACTCTCACTGGTTCAACACTCTCACTGGTTCAACACTCTCACTGGTTCAACACTCTCACTGGTTCAACACTCTCACTGGTTCAACACTCTCACTGGTTCAACACTCTCACTGGTTCAACACCCTCACTGGTTCAACACTCTCACTGGTTCAACACTCTCACTGGTTCAACACTCTCACTGGTTCAACACTCTCACTGGTTCAACACTCTCACTGGTTCAACACCCTCACTGGTTCAACACTCTCACTGGTTCAACACTCTCACTGGTTCAACACTCTCACTGGTTCAACACTCTCACTGGTTCAACACCCTCACTGGTTCTCACTGGTTCAACACTCTCACTGGTTCAACACCCTCACTGGTTCAACACTCTCACTGGTTCAACACCCTCACTGGTTCAACACCCTCACTGGTTCAACACCCTCACTGGTTCAACACCCTCACTGGTTCAACACCCTCACTGGTTCAACACCCTCACTGGTTCAACACTCTCACTGGTTCAACACTCTCACTGGTTCAACACTCTCACTGGTTCAACACTCTCACTGGTTCAACACTCTCACTGGTTCAACACCCTCACTGGTTCAACACCCTCACTGGTTCAACACCCTCACTGGTTCAACACCCTCACTGGTTCAACACTCTCACTGGTTCAACACTCTCACTGGTTCAACACCCTCACTGGTTCAACACCCTCACTGGTTCAACACCCTCACTGGTTCAACACTCTCACTGGTTCAACACTCTCACTGGTTCAACACTCTCACTGGTTCAACACTCTCACTGGTTCAACACTCTCACTGGTTCAACACTCTCACTGGTTCAACACTCTCACTGGTTCAACACTCTCACTGGTTCAACACTCTCACTGGTTCAACACCCTCACTGGTTCAACACCCTCACTGGTTCAACACCCTCACTGGTTCAACACTCTCACTGGTTCAACACTCTCACTGGTTCAACACTCTCACTGGTTCAACACTCTCACTGGTTCAACACTCTCACTGGTTCAACACTCTCACTGGTTCAACACTCTCACTGGTTCAACACTCTCACTGGTTCAACACTCTCACTGGTTCAACACTCTCACTGGTTCAACACTCTCACTGGTTCAACACTCTCACTGGTTCAACACTCTCACTGGTTCAACACTCTCACTGGTTCAACACCCTCACTGGTTCAACACCCTCACTGGTTCAACACTCTCACTGGTTCAACACTCTCACTGGTTCAACACTCTCACTGGTTCAACACTCTCACTGGTTCAACACCCTCACTGGTTCAACACTCTCACTGGTTCAACACCCTCACTGGTTCAACACTCTCACTGGTTCAACACCCTCACTGGTTCAACACCCTCACTGGTTCAACACCCTCACTGGTTCAACACTCTCACTGGTTCAACACTCTCACTGGTTCAACACTCTCACTGGTTCAACACTCTCACTGGTTCAACACTCTCACTGGTTCAACACTCTCACTGGTTCAACACTCTCACTGGTTCAACACTCTCACTGGTTCAACACCCTCACTGGTTCAACACTCTCACTGGTTCAACACTCTCACTGGTTCAACACTCTCACTGGTTCAACACTCTCACTGGTTCAACACCCTCACTGGTTCAACACTCTCACTGGTTCAACACTCTCACTGGTTCAACACTCTCACTGGTTCAACACCCTCACTGGTTCAACACTCTCACTGGTTCAACACCCTCACTGGTTCAACACTCTCACTGGTTCAACACTCTCACTGGTTCAACACCCTCACTGGTTCAACACCCTCACTGGTTCAACACTCTCACTGGTTCAACACTCTCACTGGTTCAACACTCTCACTGGTTCAACACTCTCACTGGTTCAACACCCTCACTGGTTCAACACCCTCACTGGTTCAACACCCTCACTGGTTCAACACTCTCACTGGTTCAACACTCTCACTGGTTCAACACCCTCACTGGTTCAACACTCTCACTGGTTCAACACCCTCACTGGTTCAACACTCTCACTGGTTCAACACTCTCACTGGTTCAACACCCTCACTGGTTCAACACTCTCACTGGTTCAACACTCTCACTGGTTCAACACTCTCACTGGTTCAACACTCTCACTGGTTCAACACTCTCACTGGTTCAACACCCTCACTGGTTCAACACTCTCACTGGTTCAACACTCTCACTGGTTCAACACTCTCACTGGTTCAACACTCTCACTGGTTCAACACTCTCACTGGTTCAACACTCTCACTGGTTCAACACTCTCACTGGTTCAACACTCTCACTGGTTCAACACTCTCACTGGTTCAACACTCTCACTGGTTCAACACTCTCACTGGTTCAACACTCTCACTGGTTCAACACTCTCACTGGTTCAACACTCTCACTGGTTCAACACTCTCACTGGTTCAACACTCTCACTGGTTCAACACTCTCACTGGTTCAACACTCTCACTGGTTCAACACCCTCACTGGTTCAACACTCTCACTGGTTCAACACCCTCACTGGTTCAACACTCTCACTGGTTCAACACTCTCACTGGTTCAACACTCTCACTGGTTCAACACTCTCACTGGTTCAACACTCTCACTGGTTCAACACCCTCACTGGTTCAACACCCTCACTGGTTCAACACCCTCACTGGTTCAACACCCTCACTGGTTCAACACCCTCACTGGTTCAACACTCTCACTGGTTCAACACTCTCACTGGTTCAACACTCTCACTGGTTCAACACTCTCACTGGTTCAACACTCTCACTGGTTCAACACTCTCACTGGTTCAACACTCTCACTGGTTCAACACTCTCACTGGTTCAACACCCTCACTGGTTCAACACTCTCACTGGTTCAACACTCTCACTGGTTCAACACTCTCACTGGTTCAACACTCTCACTGGTTCAACACTCTCACTGGTTCAACACTCTCACTGGTTCAACACTCTCACTGGTTCAACACTCTCACTGGTTCAACACTCTCACTGGTTCAACACTCTCACTGGTTCAACACCCTCACTGGTTCAACACTCTCACTGGTTCAACACTCTCACTGGTTCAACACTCTCACTGGTTCAACACTCTCACTGGTTCAACACTCTCACTGGTTCAACACTCTCACTGGTTCAACACTCTCACTGGTTCAACACTCTCACTGGTTCAACACTCTCACTGGTTCAACACTCTCACTGGTTCAACACTCTCACTGGTTCAACACCCTCACTGGTTCAACACTCTCACTGGTTCAACACTCTCACTGGTTCAACACTCTCACTGGTTCAACACTCTCACTGGTTCAACACTCTCACTGGTTCAACACTCTCACTGGTTCAACACTCTAACTGGTTCAACACTCACTGGTTCAACACCCTCACTGGTTTAACACTCTCACTGGTTCAACACTCTCACTGGTTCAACACTCTCACTGGTTCAACACTCTCACTGGTTCAACACTCTCACTGGTTCAACACTCTCACTGGTTCAACACTCTCACTGGTTCAACACTCTCACTGGTTCAACACTCTCACTGGTTCAACACCCTCACTGGTTCAACACTCTCACTGGTTCAACACTCTCACTGGTTCAACACTCTCACTGGTTCAACACTCTCACTGGTTCAACACTCTCACTGGTTCAACACTCTCACTGGTTCAACACCCTCACTGGTTCAACACTCTCACTGGTTCAACACTCTCACTGGTTCAACACTCTCACTGGTTCAACACTCTCACTGGTTCAACACTCTCACTGGTTCAACACTCTCACTGGTTCAACACTCTCACTGGTTCAACACTCTCACTGGTTCAACACTCTCACTGGTTCAACACCTCTCACTGCGTCAACACTCTCACTGGTTCAACACTCTCACTGGTTCAACACTCTCACTGGTTCAACACTCTCACTGGTTCAACACTCTCACTGGTTCAACACTCTCACTGGTTCAACACTCTCACTGGTTCAACACTCTCACTGGTTCAACACTCTCACTGGTTCAACACCCTCACTGGTTCAACACTCTCACTGGTTCAACACCCTCACTGGTTCAACACTCTCACTGGTTCAACACCCTCACTGGTTCAACACCCTCACTGGTTCAACACCCTCACTGGTTCAACACCCTCACTGGTTCAACACCCTCACTGGTTCAACACCCTCACTGGTTCAACACTCTCACTGGTTCAACACCCTCACTGGTTCAACACCCTCACTGGTTCAACACCCTCACTGGTTCAACACTCTCACTGGTTCAACACTCTCACTGGTTCAACACTCTCACTGGTTCAACACTCTCACTGGTTCAACACTCTCACTGGTTCAACACTCTCACTGGTTCAACACTCTCACTGGTTCAACACTCTCACTGGTTCAACACTCTCACTGGTTCAACACTCTCACTGGTTCAACACTCTCACTGGTTCAACACTCTCACTGGTTCAACACTCTCACTGGTTCAACACTCTCACTGGTTCAACACCCTCACTGGTTCAACACTCTCACTGGTTCAACACTCTCACTGGTTCAACACTCTCACTGGTTCAACACTCTCACTGGTTCAACACTCTCACTGGTTCAACACTCTCACTGGTTCAACACTCTCACTGGTTCAACACTCTCACTGGTTCAACACCCTCACTGGTTCAACACTCTCACTGGTTCAACACTCTCACTGGTTCAACACTCTCACTGGTTCAACACTCTCACTGGTTCAACACTCTCACTGGTTCAACACCCTCACTGGTTCAACACTCTCACTGGTTCAACACCCTCACTGGTTCAACACTCTCACTGGTTCAACACTCTCACTGGTTCAACACTCTCACTGGTTCAACACTCTCACTGGTTCAACACTCTCACTGGTTCAACACTCTCACTGGTTCAACACCCTCACTGGTTCAACACTCTCACTGGTTCAACACCCTCACTGGTTCAACACTCTCACTGGTTCAACACCCTCACTGGTTCAACACCCTCACTGGTTCAACACTCTCACTGGTTCAACACTCTCACTGGTTCAACACTCTCACTGGTTCAACACTCTCACTGGTTCAACACCCTCACTGGTTCAACACTCTCACTGGTTCAACACCCTCACTGGTTCAACACTCTCACTGGTTCAACACTCTCACTGGTTCAACACTCTCACTGGTTCAACACTCTCACTGGTTCAACACTCTCACTGGTTCAACACCCTCACTGGTTCAACACTCTCACTGGTTCAACACTCTCACTGGTTCAACACTCTCACTGGTTCAACACTCTCACTGGTTCAACACTCTCACTGGTTCAACACTCTCACTGGTTCAACACTCTCACTGGTTCAACACTCTCACTGGTTCAACACTCTCACTGGTTCAACACTCTCACTGGTTCAACACTCTCACTGGTTCAACACTCTCACTGGTTCAACACTCTCACTGGTTCAACACTCTCACTGGTTCAACACTCTCACTGGTTCAACACCCTCACTGGTTCAACACTCTCACTGGTTCAACACCCTCACTGGTTCAACACCCTCACTGGTTCAACACCCTCACTGGTTCAACACCCTCACTGGTTCAACACTCTCACTGGTTCAACACTCTCACTGGTTCAACACTCTCACTGGTTCAACACTCTCACTGGTTCAACACTCTCACTGGTTCAACACCCTCACTGGTTCAACACTCTCACTGGTTCAACACTCTCACTGGTTCAACACTCTCACTGGTTCAACACTCTCACTGGTTCAACACTCTCACTGGTTCAACACTCTCACTGGTTCAACACTCTCACTGGTTCAACACTCTCACTGGTTCAACACTCTCACTGGTTCAACACTCTCACTGGTTCAACACTCTCACTGGTTCAACACTCTCACTGGTTCAACACTCTCACTGGTTCAACACCCTCACTGGTTCAACACTCTCACTGGTTCAACACCCTCACTGGTTCAACACTCTCACTGGTTCAACACTCTCACTGGTTCAACACTCTCACTGGTTC
Source organism: Cherax quadricarinatus (assembly GCF_038502225.1). Taxonomy (NCBI): domain Eukaryota; kingdom Metazoa; phylum Arthropoda; class Malacostraca; order Decapoda; family Parastacidae; genus Cherax; species Cherax quadricarinatus. The sequence continues at coordinate 20,648,855 of NC_091349.1, forward strand.
AACACTCTCACTGGTTCAACACTCTCACTGGTTCAACACTCTCACTGGTTCAACACTCTCACTGGTTCAACACTCTCACTGGTTCAACACTCTCACTGGTTCAACACCCTCACTGGTTCAACACTCTCACTGGTTCAACACTCTCACTGGTTCAACACTCTCACTGGTTCAACACTCTCACTGGTTCAACACTCTCACTGGTTCAACACTCTCACTGGTTCAACACTCTCACTGGTTCAACACTCTCACTGGTTCAACACTCTCACTGGTTCAACACTCTCACTGGTTCAACACCCTCACTGGTTCAACACTCTCACTGGTTCAACACTCTCACTGGTTCAACACTCTCACTGGTTCAACACTCTCACTGGTTCAACACTCTCACTGGTTCAACACCCTCACTGGTTCAACACTCTCACTGGTTCAACACTCTCACTGGTTCAACACTCTCACTGGTTCAACACTCTCACTGGTTCAACACTCTCACTGGTTCAACACTCTCACTGGTTCAACACTCTCACTGGTTCAACACTCTCACTGGTTCAACACTCTCACTGGTTCAACACTCTCACTGGTTCAACACTCTCACTGGTTCAACACCCTCACTGGTTCAACACCCTCACTGGTTCAACACTCTCACTGGTTCAACACTCTCACTGGTTCAACACTCTCACTGGTTCAACACTCTCACTGGTTCAACACTCTCACTGGTTCAACACTCTCACTGGTTCAACACTCTCACTGGTTCAACACCCTCACTGGTTCAACACTCTCACTGGTTCAACACTCTCACTGGTTCAACACGCTCACTGGTTCAACACTCTCACTGGTTCAACACCCTCACTGGTTCAACACTCTCACTGGTTCAACACTCTCACTGGTTCAACACTCTCACTGGTTCAACACTCTCACTGGTTCAACACCCTCACTGGTTCAACACTCTCACTGGTTCAACACCCTCACTGGTTCAACACCCTCACTGGTTCAACACTCTCACTGGTTCAACACCCTCACTGGTTCAACACTCTCACTGGTTCAACACTCTCACTGGTTCAACACCCTCACTGGTTCAACACTCTCACTGGTTCAACACTCTCACTGGTTCAACACTCTCACTGGTTCAACACTCTCACTGGTTCAACACTCTCACTGGTTCAACACCCTCACTGGTTCAACACTCTCACTGGTTCAACACCCTCACTGGTTCAACACTCTCACTGGTTCAACACCCTCACTGGTTCAACACCCTCACTGGTTCAACACCCTCACTGGTTCAACACTCTCACTGGTTCAACACTCTCACTGGTTCAACACTCTCACTGGTTCAACACTCTCACTGGTTCAACACTCTCACTGGTTCAACACCCTCACTGGTTCAACACTCTCACTGGTTCAACACTCTCACTGGTTCAACACTCTCACTGGTTCAACACTCTCACTGGTTCAACACTCTCACTGGTTCAACACTCTCACTGGTTCAACACTCTCACTGGTTCAACACTCTCACTGGTTCAACACTCTCACTGGTTCAACACTCTCACTGGTTCAACACCCTCACTGGTTCAACACTCTCACTGGTTCAACACTCTCACTGGTTCAACACTCTCACTGGTTCAACACTCTCACTGGTTCAACACTCTCACTGGTTCAACACTCTCACTGGTTCAACACTCTCACTGGTTCAACACTCTCACTGGTTCAACACTCTCACTGGTTCAACACTCTCACTGGTTCAACACTCTCACTGGTTTAACACTCTCACTGGTTCACTGGTTCAACACTCTCACTGGTTCAACACTCTCACTGGTTCAACACTCTCACTGGTTCAACACTCTCACTGGTTCAACACTCTCACTGGTTCAACACTCTCACTGGTTCAACACCCTCACTGGTTCAACACTCTCACTGGTTCAACACTCTCACTGGTTCAACACTCTCACTGGTTCAACACTCTCACTGGTTCAACACTCTCACTGGTTCAACACTCTCACTGGTTCAACACTCTCACTGGTTCAACACTCTCACTGGTTCAACACTCTCACTGGTTCAACACTCTCACTGGTTCAACACTCTCACTGGTTCAACACTCTCACTGGTTCAACACTCTCACTGGTTCAACACTCTCACTGGTTCAACACTCTCACTGGTTCAACACCCTCACTGGTTCAACACCCTCACTGGTTCAACACTCTCACTGGTTCAACACTCTCACTGGTTCAACACTCTCACTGGTTCAACACTCTCACTGGTTCAACACTCTCACTGGTTCAACACTCTCACTGGTTCAACACCCTCACTGGTTCAACACTCTCACTGGTTCAACACCCTCACTGGTTCAACACCCTCACTGGTTCAACACTCTCACTGGTTCAACACTCTCACTGGTTCAACACTCTCACTGGTTCAACACCCTCACTGGTTCAACACTCTCACTGGTTCAACACTCTCACTGGTTCAACACTCTCACTGGTTCAACACTCTCACTGGTTCAACACTCTCACTGGTTCAACACTCTCACTGGTTCAACACTCTCACTGGTTCAACACTCTCACTGGTTCAACACTCTCACTGGTTCAACACTCTCACTGGTTCAACACCCTCACTGGTTCAACACTCTCACTGGTTCAACACTCTCACTGGTTCAACACTCTCACTGGTTCAACACTCTCACTGGTTCAACACTCTCACTGGTTCAACACCCTCACTGGTTCAACACTCTCACTGGTTCAACACCCTCACTGGTTCAACACTCTCACTGGTTCAACACTCTCACTGGTTCAACACCCTCACTGGTTCAACACTCTCACTGGTTCAACACTCTCACTGGTTCAACACTCTCACTGGTTCAACACTCTCACTGGTTCAACACTCTCACTGGTTCAACACCCTCACTGGTTCAACACTCTCACTGGTTCAACACCCTCACTGGTTCAACACTCTCACTGGTTCAACACTCTCACTGGTTCAACACTCTCACTGGTTCAACACTCTCACTGGTTCAACACTCTCACTGGTTCAACACTCTCACTGGTTCAACACTCTCACTGGTTCAACACTCTCACTGGTTCAACACTCTCACTGGTTCAACACTCTCACTGGTTCAACACTCTCACTGGTTCAACACTCTCACTGGTTCAACACTCTCACTGGTTCAACACTCTCACTGGTTCAACACCCTCACTGGTTCAACACTCTCACTGGTTCAACACTCTCACTGGTTCAACACTCTCACTGGTTCAACACTCTCACTGGTTCAACACTCTCACTGGTTCAACACTCTCACTGGTTCAACACTCTCACTGGTTCAACACTCTCACTGGTTCAACACTCTCACTGGTTCAACACTCTCACTGGTTCAACACTCTCACTGGTTCAACACTCTCACTGGTTCAACACTCTCACTGGTTCAACACTCTCACTGGTTCAACACTCTCACTGGTTCAACACTCTCACTGGTTCAACACCCTCACTGGTTCAACACTCTCACTGGTTCAACACTCTCACTGGTTCAACACTCTCACTGGTTCAACACTCTCACTGGTTCAACACTCTCACTGGTTCAACACTCTCACTGGTTCAACACTCTCACTGGTTCAACACTCTCACTGGTTCAACACTCTCACTGGTTCAACACTCTCACTGGTTCAACACTCTCACTGGTTCAACACCCTCACTGGTTCAACACTCTCACTGGTTCAACACTCTCACTGGTTCAACACTCTCACTGGTTCAACACTCTCACTGGTTCAACACTCTCACTGGTTCAACACCCTCACTGGTTCAACACTCTCACTGGTTCAACACCCTCACTGGTTCAACACTCTCACTGGTTCAACACCCTCACTGGTTCAACACCCTCACTGGTTCAACACTCTCACTGGTTCAACACTCTCACTGGTTCAACACTCTCACTGGTTCAACACTCTCACTGGTTCAACACCCTCACTGGTTCAACACTCTCACTGGTTCAACACTCTCACTGGTTCAACACTCTCACTGGTTCAACACTCTCACTGGTTCAACACTCTCACTGGTTCAACACTCTCACTGGTTCAACACTCTCACTGGTTCAACACTCTCACTGGTTCAACACTCTCACTGGTTCAACACTCTCACTGGTTCAACACTCTCACTGGTTCAACACCCTCACTGGTTCAACACCCTCACTGGTTCAACACTCTCACTGGTTCAACACCCTCACTGGTTCAACACCCTCACTGGTTCAACACTCTCACTGGTTCAACACTCTCACTGGTTCAACACTCTCACTGGTTCAACACTCTCACTGGTTCAACACTCTCACTGGTTCAACACTCTCACTGGTTCAACACCCTCACTGGTTCAACACTCTCACTGGTTCAACACCCTCACTGGTTCAACACTCTCACTGGTTCAACACTCTCACTGGTTCAACACTCTCACTGGTTCAACACTCTCACTGGTTCAACACTCTCACTGGTTCAACACTCTCACTGGTTCAACACTCTCACTGGTTCAACACTCTCACTGGTTCAACACCCTCACTGGTTCAACACTCTCACTGGTTCAACACTCTCACTGGTTCAACACCCTCACTGGTTCAACACTCTCACTGGTTCAACACCCTCACTGGTTCAACACTCTCACTGGTTCAACACTCTCACTGGTTCAACACTCTCACTGGTTCAACACTCTCACTGGTTCAACACCCTCACTGGTTCAACACCCTCACTGGTTCAACACTCTCACTGGTTCAACACTCTCACTGGTTCAACACTCTCACTCGTTCTCACTGGTTCAACACTCTCACTGGTTCAACACTCTCACTGGTTCAACACCCTCACTGGTTCAACACTCTCACTGGTTCAACACCCTCACTGGTTCAACACTCTCACTGGTTCAACACTCTCACTGGTTCAACACTCTCACTGGTTCAACACTCTCACTGGTTCAACACTCTCACTGGTTCAACACTCTCACTGGTTCAACACTCTCACTGGTTCAACACTCTCACTGGTTCAACACTCTCACTGGTTCAACACTCTCACTGGTTCAACACTCTCACTGGTTCAACACTCTCACTGGTTCAACACCCTCACTGGTTCAACACTCTCACTGGTTCAACACTCTCACTGGTTCAACACTCTCACTGGTTCAACACTCTCACTGGTTCAACACTCTCACTGGTTCAACACTCTCACTGGTTCAACACTCTCACTGGTTCAACACTCTCACTGGTTCAACACTCTCACTGGTTCAACACTCTCACTGGTTCAACACTCTCACTGGTTCAACACTCTCACTGGTTCAACACTCTCACTGGTTCAACACTCTCACTGGTTCAACACTCTCACTGGTTCAACACTCTCACTGGTTCAACACTCTCACTGGTTCAACACTCTCACTGGTTCAACACTCTCACTGGTTCAACACTCTCACTGGTTCAACACTCTCACTGGTTCAACACCCTCACTGGTTCAACACTCTCACTGGTTCAACACTCTCACTGGTTCAACACTCTCACTGGTTCAACACTCTCACTGGTTCAACACTCTCACTGGTTCAACACTCTCACTGGTTCAACACCCTCACTGGTTCAACACTCTCACTGGTTCAACACTCTCACTGGTTCAACACTCTCACTGGTTCAACACTCTCACTGGTTCAACACTCTCACTGGTTCAACACCCTCACTGGTTCAACACTCTCACTGGTTCAACACTCTCACTGGTTCAACACTCTCACTGGTTCAACACTCTCACTGGTTCAACACTCTCACTGGTTCAACACTCTCACTGGTTCAACACTCTCACTGGTTCAACACTCTCACTGGTTCAACACCCTCACTGGTTCAACACTCTCACTGGTTCAACACTCTCACTGGTTCAACACCCTCACTGGTTCAACACTCTCACTGGTTCAACACTCTCACTGGTTCAACACTCTCACTGGTTCAACACTCTCACTGGTTCAACACTCTCACTGGTTCAACACTCTCACTGGTTCAACACTCTCACTGGTTCAACACCCTCACTGGTTCAACACTCTCACTGGTTCAACACTCTCACTGGTTCAACACTCTCACTGGTTCAACACTCTCACTGGTTCAACACCCTCACTGGTTCAACACCCTCACTGGTTCAACACTCTCACTGGTTCAACACCTCACTGGTTCAACACCCTCACTGGTTCAACACTCTCACTGGTTCAACACTCTCACTGGTTCAACACTCTCACTGGTTCAACACTCTCACTGGTTCAACACCCTCACTGGTTCAACACTCTCACTGGTTCAACACCCTCACTGGTTCAACACTCTCACTGGTTCAACACTCTCACTGGTTCAACACTCTCACTGGTTCAACACTCTCACTGGTTCAACACTCTCACTGGTTCAACACTCTCACTGGTTCAACACTCTCACTGGTTCAACACTCTCACTGGTTCAACACTCTCACTGGTTCAACACCCTCACTGGTTCAACACTCTCACTGGTTCAACACTCTCACTGGTTCAACACTCTCACTGGTTCAACACTCTCACTGGTTCAACACTCTCACTGGTTCAACACTCTCACTGGTTCAACACTCTCACTGGTTCAACACTCTCACTGGTTCAACACTCTCACTGGTTCAACACTCTCACTGGTTCAACACTCTCACTGGTTCAACACTCTCACTGGTTCAACACTCTCACTGGTTCAACACTCTCACTGGTTCAACACTCTCACTGGTTCAACACTCTCACTGGTTCAACACCCTCACTGGTTCAACACTCTCACTGGTTCAACACCCTCACTGGTTCAACACTCTCACTGGTTCAACACTCTCACTGGTTCAACACCCTCACTGGTTCAACACTCTCACTGGTTCAACACCCTCACTGGTTCAACACTCTCACTGGTTCAACACTCTCACTGGTTCAACACTCTCACTGGTTCAACACTCTCACTGGTTCAACACTCTCACTGGTTCAACACCCTCACTGGTTCAACACTCTCACTGGTTCAACACCCTCACTGGTTCAACACTCTCACTGGTTCAACACTCTCACTGGTTCAACACTCTCACTGGTTCAACACTCTCACTGGTTCAACACTCTCACTGGTTCAACACTCTCACTGGTTCAACACTCTCACTGGTTCAACACTCTCACTGGTTCAACACTCTCACTGGTTCAACACTCTCACTGGTTCAACACTCTCACTGGTTCAACACTCTCACTGGTTCAACACTCTCACTGGTTCAACACCCTCACTGGTTCAACACTCTCACTGGTTCAACACTCTCACTGGTTCAACACTCTCACTGGTTCAACACTCTCACTGGTTCAACACTCTCACTGGTTCAACACCCTCACTGGTTCAACACCCTCACTGGTTCAACACTCTCACTGGTTCAACACTCTCACTGGTTCAACACTCTCACTGGTTCAACACTCTCACTGGTTCAACACTCTCACTGGTTCAACACTCTCACTGGTTCAACACTCTCACTGGTTCAACACTCTCACTGGTTCAACACTCTCACTGGTTCAACACCCTCACTGGTTCAACACTCTCACTGGTTCAACACCCTCACTGGTTCAACACTCTCACTGGTTCAACACCCTCACTGGTTCAACACTCTCACTGGTTCAACACCCTCACTGGTTCAACACTCTCACTGGTTCAACACTCTCACTGGTTCAACACTCTCACTGGTTCAACACTCTCACTGGTTCAACACTCTCACTGGTTCAACACCCTCACTGGTTCAACACCCTCACTGGTTCAACACTCTCACTGGTTCAACACTCTCACTGGTTCAACACTCTCACTGGTTCAACACCCTCACTGGTTCAACACCCTCACTGGTTCAACACTCTCACTGGTTCAACACTCTCACTGGTTCAACACTCTCACTGGTTCAACACTCTCACTGGTTCAACACTCTCACTGGTTCAACACTCTCACTGGTTCAACACTCTCACTGGTTCAACACCCTCACTGGTTCAACACTCTCACTGGTTCAACACTCTCACTGGTTCAACACTCTCACTGGTTCAACACCCTCACTGGTTCAACACTCTCACTGGTTCAACACTCTCACTGGTTCAACACTCTCACTGGTTCAACACTCTCACTGGTTCAACACTCTCACTGGTTCAACACTCTCACTGGTTCAACACTCTCACTGGTTCAACACTCTCACTGGTTCAACACCCTCACTGGTTCAACACCCTCACTGGTTCAACACTCTCACTGGTTCAACACTCTCACTGGTTCAACACCCTCACTGGTTCAACACTCTCACTGGTTCAACACTCTCACTGGTTCAACACTCTCACTGGTTCAACACTCTCACTGGTTCAACACCCTCACTGGTTCAACACTCTCACTGGTTCAACACTCTCACTGGTTCAACACTCTCACTGGTTCAACACTCTCACTGGTTCAACACTCTCACTGGTTCAACACTCTCACTGGTTCAACACTCTCACTGGTTCAACACCCTCACTGGTTCAACACTCTCACTGGTTCAACACTCTCACTGGTTCAACACTCTCACTGGTTCAACACTCTCACTGGTTCAACACTCTCACTGGTTCAACACCCTCACTGGTTCAACACTCTCACTGGTTCAACACTCTCACTGGTTCAACACTCTCACTGGTTCAACACTCTCACTGGTTCAACACCCTCACTGGTTCAACACTCTCACTGGTTCAACACTCTCACTGGTTCAACACTCTCACTGGTTCAACACTCTCACTGGTTCAACAAGCTAGACTTCGTCATGGACATGCTGACGGGAAGTTTCATTTGTTAAAACTTGCATTTGTGGTCACAGTGGTACCTATGGTAACCTTTCTAAGGTTAGCCAGCTGGCTCAGTGACTAACGAGTCGGCCTGGAGTTTTACGACTCTCTGACTGCGGGTTCCGTCCCCGCCCTTGGTATGGTATATTTAATACTCAGAAAACATTACACATTCACTTCTTCACCATGAAAATCATTATACATTTAATTCATTATCCTGACAATCACATTCATTATCCTCGATAATTATTACACATTCACTTCTTTACCCTGAAATATTATTAAACATTTATTCACTACCCCAAAATCTCACATTCACTTCAGTACTCTGAAATACATTATGCATTCAATTCTTTACAATGAAAATCATTACAAGTTCATTTCATTATCATGAAAATCAATTCACATTCACTACATTACAATAAAAATCATAAAACATTCACTACATTACCCTGATAATCTTTACACTCATTCAATCACCATGCTGAAAAAATCATAAGTTATTCATTTATATACCCAGAAAATCATTACACATTTCCTTCATTAACCCGAATATCATTTCACATTCACTTCTCTGCCCTGAAGATCGTTGCACAAATATTTCATTATCCTCAAAATTATTACACATTTCATTCACTACCCTGAAAAGGCATGACACATATATCTCTCTATCTCTCTCTCTCTCTCTCTCTCTCTCTCTCTCTATATATATATATATATATATATATATATATATATATATATATATATATATATATATATATATATATATATGTATATATACATAAATCGGTAGTAGGTTGGTAGACAGCAACCGCCCAGGGAGGTACTACCGTCCTGCCAAGTGAGTGTAAAACGGAAACCTGTAATTGTTTTACATGATGGTAGGATTGCTGGTGTCTTTTTTCTGTCTCATAAACATGCAAGATTTCAGGAACATCTTGCTACTCCTACTTACACTTAGGTCACACTACACATACATGTACAAGCATATATATATATATATATACACACCCCTCTGGATTTTCTTCTATTTTCTTTCTAGTTCTTGTTCTTGTTTATTTCCTCTTATCTCCATGGGGAAGTGGAACAGAATTCTTCCTCCGTAAGTCATGCGTGTTGTAAGAGGCGACTAAAATGCCGGGAGCAAGGGGCTAGTAACCCCTTCTTCCGTATAAATTACTAAATTTAAAAAGAGAAACCTTCGTTTTTCTTTCGGCCAGCCTGCCTTGGTGGGATACGGCCGGTTTGTTGAAAAAAAAATATATATATACATATATACATATAAATATATATATATTTATATATATATATATATATATATATATATATATATATATATATATATATATATATATATATATATATATATATATATATATATATATATATATACATACATACATACATACATATATATACATACATATATACATATATACATATATACATACATACATATATATATACATACATATATATATATATATACATACATATATATATGTCGTGCCGAATAGGCAGAATTTGCGATCTTGGCTTAAATAGCAACGCTCGTCTTGCCATATAAGACAAGTGAAAATTTGTGTATGCAATAATTTCGCAAATATCATTCTAAACCTAACGAAAAAAATATATTTCACTGTGTTTGTTTAGTATTAAATTATTGTAAACAAATCTAAAATATATTTAGTTGGGTTAGGCTAAAATAAATTGTTCTTGTTATAATAAGGTTAGGTAAGTTTTCTAAGTTCCTTTTGGTGCAAAATTATATTTTTTTACTTCAACATTAATGAAAAAAATATATCTTTAAACGTATAAGAGGAAATTTTAGAAAGGACTTAATTTTAAATGAGTTCTTGCTAATTGACCAGTTTTACATATTCGGCACGACATATATATATATATATATATATATATATATATATATATATATATATATATGTATATATATATATATATATATATATATATATATACATATATATATGTCGTGCCGAATAGGCAGAATTTATTATTATTATTATTATTATTATTAAACATTAGCCGGTATTTTCCCGGCCCGGGCCTTTTCCAAGTGGTGGCCCGGTCTTGGCTCCCTCTTTAGGGAGTGTCCGAGACCGAGGTCTCCCATGGGAGGAGGCACAAGTACCTCCTCATCTTTGGGACCAACTGTCCCCAGGCCTAGCCACAAGCTAGGCCTCTCTGGTCTGCCATCCCCGCCCCAAGGGGGCAAATGGGAATGACAGTCTTATGAGCTAAAAGCTCGGGCTCAGGCACCTACCCTACCCTAGAAGGGTTAGGCATGGTGTCGATGAGGCAGAATTTGCGATCTTGGCTTAAATAGCAATGCTCATCTTGCCATATAGGACAAGTGAAAATTTGTGTATGCAATAATTTCGCCAAAATCATTCTGAACCTAACGAAAAAAATATATTTGATTGTGTTTGTTTAGTACTAAATTATTGTAAACGTATTTAAAATATATATAGTTGGGTTAAGCTAAAATAAATTGTTCTTGTTATAATAAGGTTATGTAAGTTTTCTAAGATTCTTTCGGTGCAAAATTATAAATTTTTACATTAACATTAATGAAAAAATATATCTTTAAACGTGTAAGAGAAAATTTCAGAAAGGACCTAATTTTAAATGAGTTCTTGCTAATTGACCAGTTTTACATATTCGGCACCACATATATATATATATATATGTACATAAATTGGTAGTATGTTGGTAGACAGCAACCTGCCGTCCTACCAAGTGAGTGTCAAGCAGAAACCTGTAACTGCTTTACATGATGGTAGGATTGCTGGTGTATCTTGCTACATCTGCAGGTATAACTTACTACTTCTACTTGCACTTGGGTAACACTACACAGGCATGCACATGCATCTATGCATACACACATGCATATATATACATACACTCATCAATTTCTTAATAGCTTTGGTTCTTCTTTATTTTCTCTATTCTCTATGGAGAAGTGGAAAACAATTATTCATCCAAAAGTCATGTACGTCGCATGAGGCGACTAAAATGCCGGGAGCAATGGGCTAGTAACCCCTTCTCCTGTATAATTACTTGTGGTTTACTAAAACTTTCGATTGACAGGACACTAACGATAAAAAAAAATCCTTAAAAAAATGTTAAAGTGAAGTCTCATATTATGTTCACTGAGTGACTCAGAACCTCGGTGCATTTACTCAGTGAAAGTCAACATTTGTTGCCGGGCTCTTGGTTAGTGCGGACGTTCTCATAGTGTTGAGCAGTGGTGCATCTCTCAACAAACATCAGTCCCACAACTAACACGGTAAATACTATCAGAACTGAACTTCTCAGCATTGAGTATGTAACTAATTATATTTTATGCATCTACTGTCTTGGAAGTTTGCTTAATATCCCGTTTAGTGATTGTTTTACACAAACAAATTTCAATTATTATACTTAATCGTTACATTGAATTTCAAAGTATTTTCTAAAAAGAATATATACATATATATGTCGTGCCTAAGAGGAAAAACTGATCAATTAGCAAGAACTCATTTAAAATTTAGTCCCTTCTAAAATTTTCTCTTATACGTTTAAAGATACATTTTTTTTTCATTAATGTTAGTGTAAAAATTTATAATTTTGCACCAAAAGAATCTTAGAAAACTCCCCTAACCTTATTATAACAAGCGCAAATTTATTTTAGGCTAGCCCAAATAAATATATTTTAGATACGTTTACAATAATTTAATAATAAACAAACTCAATGAAATATTTTTTTTTTTCGTTAGATTCAGAATGATTTTTGCGAAATTATTGCATACACAAATTTTCGCTTATTTTATATGGCAAGAAGAACGTTGCTATTTAAGCTAGGATCGCAAGTTTTACATATTAGGCACGACATATATATATATATATATATATATATATATATATATATATATATATATATATATATATATATATATATATATATATATATATATGCCTATATGTCGTGCCGAATATGTAAAACTGGTCAATTAGCAAGAACTCATTTAAAATTACCTGGAGTTTACCTGGAGAGAGTTCCGGGGGTCAACGCCCCCGCGGCCCGGTCTGAGACCAGGCCTCCTGGTGGATCAGAGCCTGATCAACCAGGCTGTTGCTGCTGGCTGCACGCAAACCAACATACGAGCCACAGCCCGGCTGATCCGGAACTGACTTTAGGTGCTTGTCCAGTGCCAGCTTGAAGACTGCCAGGGGTCTGTTGGTAATCCCCCTTATGTGTGCTGGGAGGCAGTTGAACAGTCTCGGGCCCCTGACACTTATTGTATGGTCTCTTAACGTGCTAGTGACACCCCTGCTTTTCATTGGGGGGATGGTGCATCGTCTGCCAAGTCTTTTGCTTTCGTAGTGGGTGATTTTCGTGTGCAAGTTCGGTACTAGTCCCTCTAGGATTTTCCAGGTGTATATAATCATGTATCTCTCCCTCCTGCGTTCCAGGGAATACAGGTTTAGGAACCTCAAGCGCTCCCAATAATTGAGGTGTTTTATCTCCGTTATGCGCGCCGTGAAAGTTCTCTGTACATTTTCTAGGTCGGCAATTTCACCTGCCTTGAAAGGTGCTGTTAGTGTGCAGCAATATTCCAGCCTAGATAGAACAAGTGACCTGAAGAGTGTCATCATGGGCTTGGCCTCCCTAGTTTTGAAGGTTCTCATTATCCATCCTGTCATTTTTCTAGCAGATGCGATTGATACAATGTTATGGTCCTTGAAGGTGAGATCCTCCGACATGATCACTCCCAGGTCTTTGACGTTGGTGTTTCGCTCTATTTTGTGGCCAGAATTTGTTTTGTACTCTGATGAAGATTTAATTTCCTCATGTTTACCATATCTGAGTAATTGAAATTTCTCATCGTTGAACTTCATATTGTTTTCTGCAGCCCACTGAAAGATTTGGTTGATGTCTGCCTGGAGCTTTGCAGTGTCTGCAATGGAAGACACTGTCATGCAGATTCGGGTGTCATCTGCAAAGGAAGACACGGTGCTGTGGCTGACATCCTTGTCTATGTCGGATATAAGGATGAGGAACAAGATGGGAGCGAGTACTGTGCCTTGTGGAACAGAGCTTTTCACCGTAGCTGCCTCGGACTTTACTCTGTTGACGACTACTCTCTGTGTTCTGTTAGTGAGGAAATTATAGATCCATCGACCGACTTTTCCTGTTATTCCTTTAGCACGCATTTTGTGCGCTATTACGCCATGGTCACACTTGTCGAAGGCTTTTGCAAAGTCTGTATATATTACATCTGCATTCTTTTTGTCTTCTAGTGCATTTAGGACCTTGTCGTAGTGGTCCAATAGTTGAGACAGACAGGAGCGACCTGTTCTAAACCCATGTTGCCCTGGGTTGTGTAACTGATGGGTTTCTAGATGCGTGGTGATCTTGCTTCTTAGGACCCTTTCAAAGATTTTTATGATATGGGATGTTAGTGCTATTGGTCTGTAGTTCTTTGCTGTTGCTTTACTGCCCCCTTTGTGGAGTGGGGCTATGTCTGTTGTTTTTAGTAACTGTGGGACGACCCCCGTGTCCATGCTCCCTCTCCATAGGATGGAAAAGGCTCGTGATAGGGGCTTCTTGCAGTTCTTGATGAACACAGAGTTCCATGAGTCTGGCCCTGGGGCAGAGTGCATGGGCATGTCATTTATCGCCTGTTCGAAGTCATTTGGCGTCAGGATAACATCGGATAGGCTTGTGTTAATCAAATTTTGTGGCTCTCTCATAAAAAATTCATTTTGATCTTCGACTCTCAGTCTGGTTAGCGGCTTGCTAAAAACTGAGTCATATTGGGACTTGAGTAGCTCACTCATTTCCTTGTTGTCATCTGTGTAGGACCCATCTTGTTTAAGTAGGGGCCCAATACTGGACGTTGTTCTCGATTTTGATTTGGCATAGGAGAAGAAATACTTTGGGTTTCTTTCGATTTCATGTATGGCTTTTAGTTCTTCCCGCGATTCCTGACTCCTAAAGGATTCTTTTAGCTTAAGTTCGATGCTTGCTATTTCTCTGACCAGTGTCTCCCTACGCATTTCAGATATATTGACCTCTTTTAGCCGCTCTGTTATTCTTTTCCGTCGCCTGTAAAGGGAGCGCCTGTCTCTTTCTGTTTTACATCTACTCCTCCTTTTTCTTAGAGGAATAAGCCTTGTGCATACATCGAGTGCTACCGAGTTAATCTGTTCTAGGCATAAGTTGGGGTCTGTGTTGCTTAGTATATCTTCCCAGCTTATATCGGTTAGGACTTGGTTTACTTGGTCCCACTTTATGTTTTTGTTATTGAAGTTGAATTTGGTGAATGCTCCCTCGTGACTAATCTCATTATGTCGGTCTGGGGCTCCATGCATACATGACTGAACCTCAATTATGTTGTGATCTGAGTATATTGTTTTTGATATGGTGATATTTCTTATCAGATCATCATTGTTAGTGAAGATGAGGTCTAGTGTATTCTCCAGTCTAGTAGGCTCTATTATTTGCTGGTTTAAATTGAATTTTGTGCAGAGATTTAAAAGCTCGCGTGAGTGTGAGTTTTCATCAGAGCTGCCTCCTGGTGTTATTACTGCAACAATATTATTTGCTATATTCCTCCATTTTAGGTGCCTTAAGTTGAAATCCCCCAGGAGCAAGATGTTGGGTGCAGGAGCTGGAAGGTTTTCCAGACAGTGGTCAATTTTTAACAGCTGTTCCTGGAATTGCTGGGATGTTGCATCCGGAGGCTTGTAGACTATCACAATGACTAGGTTTTGAACCATACCCCCGGCCGGGATTGAACCCGCGGTCATAGAGTCTCAAAACTCCAGCCCGTCGCGCTAACCACTAGACCAGCTAGCTGGTCTAGTGGATGAATCTTATTGTGGCTAGCTGGTCTAGTGGTTAGCGCGACGGGCTGGAGTTTTGAGACTCTATGACCGCGGGTTCAATCCCGGCCGGGGGTATGGTTTATTTGCAATCGTGTCATTACGATTTCTTAAGTCATGTTGACGGCAGTGAAGGGACTTGAGCTAGAGTTCGTCACGGCCACGCTAGCTGGAGATTCGTCTGTAAAAACTTGCATTTGTGGTCACAGAGGTGCCTGTGCTAACCTTCCTATGGTGTAGAAATATACCTAGTTGGATGAATCTTATTGTGGCTAGCTGGTCTAGTGGTTAGCGCGACGGGCTGGAGTTTTGAGACTCTATGACCGCGGGTTCAATCCCGGCCGGGGGTATGGTTTATTTGCAATCGTGTCATTACGATTTCTTAAGTCATGTTGACGGCAGTGAAGGGACTTGAGCTAGAGTTCGTCACGGCCACGCTAGCTGGAGATTCGTCTGTAAAAACTTGCATTTGTGGTCACAGAGGTGCCTGTGCTAACCTTCCTATGGTGTAGAAATATACCTAGTTGGATGAATCTTATTGTGGCTAGCTGGTCTAGTGGTTAGCGCGACGGGCTGGAGTTTTGAGACTCTATGACCGCGGGTTCAATCCCGGCCGGAGGTATGGTTTATTTGCAATCGTGTCATTACGATTTCTTAAGTCATGTTGACGGCAGTGAAGGGACTTGAGCTAGAGTTCGTCACGGCCACGCTAGCTGGAGATTCGTCTGTAAAAACTTGCATTTGTGGTCACAGAGGTGCCTGTGCTAACCTTCCTATGGTGTAGAAATATACCTAGTTGGATGAATCTTATTGTGGCTAGCTGGTCTAGTGGTTAGCGCGACGGGCTGGAGTTTTGAGACTCTATGACCGCGGGTTCAATCCCGGCCGGGGGTATGGTTTATTTGCAATCGTGTCATTACGATTTCTTAAGTCATGTTGACGGCAGTGAAGGGACTTGAGCTAGAGTTCGTCACGGCCACGCTAGCTGGAGATTCGTCTGTAAAAACTTGCATTTGTGGTCACAGAGGTGCCTGTGCTAACCTTCCTATGGTGTAGAAATATACCTAGTTGGATGAATCTTATTGTGGCTAGCTGGTCTAGTGGTTAGCGCGACGGGCTGGAGTTTTGAGACTCTATGACCGCGGGTTCAATCCCGGCCGGGGGTATGGTTTATTTGCAATCGTGTCATTACGATTTCTTAAGTCATGTTGACGGCAGTGAAGGGACTTGAGCTAGAGTTCGTCACGGCCACGCTAGCTGGAGATTCGTCTGTAAAAACTTGCATTTGTGGTCACAGAGGTGCCTGTGCTAACCTTCCTATGGTGTAGAAATATACCTAGTTGGATGAATCTTATTGTGGCTAGCTGGTCTAGTGGTTAGCGCGACGGGCTGGAGTTTTGAGACTCTATGACCGCGGGTTCAATCCCGGCCGGGGGTATGGTTTATTTGCAATCGTGTCATTACGATTTCTTAAGTCACTAGGTTTTGGTTC
This sequence comes from Cherax quadricarinatus, assembly GCF_038502225.1. Taxonomy (NCBI): domain Eukaryota; kingdom Metazoa; phylum Arthropoda; class Malacostraca; order Decapoda; family Parastacidae; genus Cherax; species Cherax quadricarinatus. Next base: position 20,666,016 of record NC_091349.1, read on the forward strand.
TCGACCTTTACTGCTAAAACTTCCACTACATCATTTGAGGCATTTAGCAGTTCTGTGCAAACAAGTGACTCTGCAATGTACAGGCCAACCCCCCCCCCTTTTGCCTGTTCACTCTGTCACATCTGTATAGGTTGTAACCTGGGATCCATATTTCGTTGTCCAAGTGATCCTTTATGTGGGTCTCAGTGAAAGCCGCGAACATTGCCTTTGCCTCTGCAAGCAGTCCACGGATGAAAGGTATTTTGTTGTTTGTTGCTGGCTTTAGACCCTGTATATTTGCAAAGAAGAATGTTATCGGACTGGTGGTATTGTTGGTACTGGGGGGGGATTTTTTTTCCGGCATTAGTATCTGTATCTGTTGGTTTGGAGTGGAGGCCATCGACTGTGGTTCCACTCCAGGAATGACTGGATTTGGTGTACGATTTCTGCCATTTCCTGCCAGTTTTTTTTCCTTCCTGGCACTAAAAAACCTCTCCCTCTTGAGTGGCTGTGGCTACCCAGGTTTTCCCATGGCCTGGATGTTTTGTATCTTTTTGTCCCCTTTAGATGGTATGCCTGGCAATTTAAGTTATAGCACAGTCTTTCCTGTACTGAAGAGGTACACAGTTCAGGGTGAAAAAGCTTACAGGAAGGGAGTTTGCATTTTCCTGTTGTCATATGGGCATGGCATTTCCTAGGGTGGTCATAGTTGCACGTCCCATCTGTTTTTCCAGATTTCCCATGCCAGCAGATACCGAGTGCATAGTATGTGCACAGGCTTGGTTTCCGTTTGCCTTGGGTTTCTGTGACTGTATTCCCTGTTGGTGCATGTTTCCCTGTCTTACTTCTATCCTCCCTAGCACCAACAATGGAGCTCCCACCATTTGTTTTTGGTAATATATCCTCACTATTGCTAGTGGAGTCCTCTTGTTTGCTATTTCCTGCGGTAATTTTCTCTTATACGTTTAAAGATATATTTTTTTCATTAATGTTGATGTAAAAATTTATAATTTTGCACCAAAACAATCTAAGAAAACTTACTTAACCTTAATATAACAAGAACAATTTATTTTAGCCTAACCCAACTAAATATATTTTAGATTTGTTTACAATAATTTAATACTAAACAAACAGTGAAATATATTTTTTTCGTTAGGTTCAGAATGATTTTGGTGAAATTATTGCATACACAAATTTGCACTTGTCCTATATGGCAAGATGAGCGTTGCTATTTAAGCCAAGATCGCAAGTTCTGCCTATTCGGCACGACATATATATATATATATATATATATATATATATATATATATATATATATATATATATATATATATATATATATATATATATATATATATATATATGTCGTGCCGAATATGTAAAACTGGTCAATTAGCAACAACTCACTTAAAATTAAGTCCTTTCTAAAATTTTCTCTTATACGTTTAAAGATATATTTTTTTCATTAATCTTGATGCAAAAATTTATAATTTTGCACCAAAAGTAACTCAGAAAACTTACCTAACTTTATTATAACAAGCGCAATTTATTTCAGCCTAACCCAACTAAATCTATTTTAGATTTGTTTACAATAATTTAGTACTAAACAAACACAGTGAAATATATTTTTTCCGTTAGGTTCAGAATGATTTTGGCGAAATTATTGCATACACAAATTTTCGCTTGTCCTATATGGCAAGATGAGCGTTGTTATTTAAGCCAAGATCGCAAGTTCTGCCTATTCGGCACGACATATATGTATACATATATATATATATATATATATATATATATATATATATATATATATATATATATATATATATATATATATATATATATATATCTATATATATATGTATATATGTATCTATATATATATATGTATATATATGTATATATATGTATGTATATATATATGTATATATATTTATATATATATATGTATATGTATATATATATTTATATATATATATATATAAGTATATATATATGTATATATATGTATATATATGTATATATATGTATATATATATATTTATATATATGTATATATATAAATATATATACGTGTATATATGTATATATGTATATGTGTATATATATGTATGTATATGTATATATATGTATATATATATATATATATATATATATATATATATATATATATGTCGTGCCGAATAGGCAGAACTTGCGATCTTGGCTTAAATAGCAACGCTCATCTTGCCATATAGGACAAGCGAAAATTTGTGTATGCAATAATTTCGCCAAAATCATTCTGAACCTAACGAAAAAAATATATTTCACTGTGTTTGTTTAGTATTAACTTACTGTAAACAAATCTAAAATATATTTAGTTGGGTTAGGCTAAAATAAATTGTTCTTGTTATAATAAGGTTAGGTAAGTTTTCTAAGTTCCTTCTTGTGCAAAATTATAATTTTTTACATTAACATTAATGAAAAAAATATATCTTTAAACGTATAAGAGAAAATTTTAGAAAGGACTTAATTTTAAATGAGTTCTTGCTAATTGACCAGTTTTACATATTCGGCACGACATATATATATATATATATATATATATATATATATATATATATATATATATATATATATATATATATATATATGTCGTGCCGAACATGTAAAACTGGTCAATTAGCAAGAAGCCATTTAAAATAAAGTCGTTTCTAAAATTTTCTCTTATACGTTTAAAAATATATATTTTTCATTAATATTGATGTAAAAATTTATAATTTTGCACCAAAAGGAACTTAGAAAACTTACCTAACCTTATTTTAACAAAAACAATTTATTTTAGCCTAACCCAACTAAATATATTTTAGATTTGTTTACAAGAATTTAATACTAAACAAACACAGTGAAATATATTTTTTTCGTTAGGTTGATAATGATTTTGGCGGAATTATTGCATACACAAATTTTCGCTTGTCCTATATGGCAAGATAAGCGTTGCTATTTAAGCCAAGATCGCAAGTTCTGCCTATTCGGCACGACATATATATATATATATATATATATATATATATATATATATATATATATATATATATATATATATATATTTATATATATATAACCCTTCCCACAATTGCACAAAAGACTGACGACATTCCTCATCCTGCAATAGCTTCACATTTAACTTCCAATAACTTTGACCCCTTCTAGGCAATCCCTCCCTTTCTAGGTCCACCAGTACTTCCCTGTGATTCGAAAAATCTGCGTCCACCACACGCACTCTGCTCACTATTACTGTTCGGGGCTCGTAGAAGCGATCGAGCCTAGCCGCATATCCATGTCTAACAAAAGTATGTTCTCCAACCCCACCCCCCCAACGTCCATTAACCCCACTCCATTTATTAATTCACCCAAAATCCCCGAACAATAAATACCCTGCCCCTCTAGGTTCCATGTCCTAACGCCTTGTCACACAATTCCAGTCACCACCAATTACAGCTACACCCGGCAAAGCACGCAAATAATATACTAGGACATTCTTCACGAATTTATTCTTAATAGGCACATCTCCCTCTGCCGGACCATACACACACACACCAAACTCATCTGTATCCTACCCCACCACCCATCCACACGAATAACCCTCCCCTCCCCACCCTCAGAATGCCTCACTACGAGCGGGCTAGTTTCCCTTACTAGGATGGCAATTCCTCCTTTCAACCTTATCCCATGCTCCACATACACATTATGCCCATTCACCTTCAACTCATAGCCTGGTCTGTAGTTGTGTTCCTGCACGAACACCACATCAACACTATTATGCACCAAATATTCACTAAACCATACACACTTTCTCTCTGCTCGCAATCCATTAATGTTCAATGTCATGCACTTGAAGCCTACAGAGTGGTTTTTCTTCTTGACCCTGGTACTGTCTTGCCACCAGATCGTTTCGTGACACCTCGATCCCTCTCCTTCCCCCCCTTTAGGAACGCTCTTAACCATCTCCTGCCCCATAGGGCCGCTGGATCCTCTCTGCATAACTTCCGCCCAGGACTTTTTCCCAGTGTGCTTAGCATGCGCAAGCACTTCCTTGGAGTCATATAGTGCAGCAGCACGCTTCCGTGATGCCCCCTCTGCTTGCATCATGTCGTCTGTTACAGTGTCCCGGTGGATCTCCACCTCCACCACTTGCATCATCAAGACTTTCATGTCACACTGCGCCGATTGCTTATCCTGTTCCACGCCCTGATCCACAGCAGACCTGTGAAGGCTTACTCAGCCCTGTAACAACTTCAGACAGTATTATCAAGGCTGGATCCTCCTCAGGAAAATTAATGAATAGAAAAAGAAATAATAATTCACAAAGATAAACACTTTATTATTTATTAATGCAAATATAAAACAGTGAAACATGAAGTTGTATCCTATTTGAAAGAAAAATTAGAATTCAACGCTAATATATACAAGTAAACTGGGGTGTCTGGTTGATGTTGACACCGTCTTGTAGAAAGTGTAGCTGTTACTGATGATGGGGGGGGGGAGGGTCACAGGTGTTGGTGATCCGTTTCTAAAATGAATTCTTTTCCCAGTAAATAAAATTTAAGCTTGGAGATGCCCCACACAAGGGCCAAACATTCCTTTTCTATGGTGGAGTATCTCGTTTCTGCGGGATGGAGTTTCTGGCTTAGGAAGCATACAGGGAAGGGAGTACCATCATGGTATTGTAGTAACACCACACCTAAGCCAGTATTGGAGGCATCAGTTCTTAAACAAAATGTTTTATTAATATCTGGAATCTTAAGTATAGGGTCTTTCGAGAAGATATTTTTAATCTCATTAAACTTTTCCCGAGTTATGTCGGAAAGTTCAAGAGGTTCCTTCACAGACTTTTTAAGGAAGTCGGATAAGATGCCTGTAGGATCAGTAAAGTTTGGGATAAACCGTGCATAAAAATTTACAGAACCAAGAAAGCTACTCATGAGCTTCTTGGTTTTGGGGAACTTAAATTCTAATAAAGCTTTGATCTTACTGGGGAGAGGCTGCAAAGAGTTATTAGAAAGGATCAGTCCAAGATATCTAATCTTGTTATACCCAAGGAAGCATTTCTTCGGCATGGCAGTGAGGCCATGTGAGCGTAACCTATGTAAAACTGATGTTAATGTTTGGATATGCTTGCCCCACGTGGATGTCATTACGTAAATGTTATCAAAATAAACTGAAACATTTGGCATATTACCCAAGACCTTTCTCATTAGTCTCACGTAGGTAGCACAGGCAGTTACCAAACCGAAGGGCATGGTTCTATACTGCATCAGTCCTTGGTGGGTAGGAAAAGCGGTGTACTGCTTAAAAGAAGGATCTAACATTACTTGATGATATGCCTGCGCAATATCAATCTCTGAAAAGAAGGAAGCGTAATAAAATTTGTGTAGATCACTATCTATTAATGGCATAGGCTCAGAATCCCACCGAGTTATAGCATTCAGGCCTCTGAAGTCTATATGAATTATCCTCCTTCTTAACCATGACTACTGGTGAGCAATATGCAGATACTGAAGGTTCAATGATCTTTAGTTTTAATAATTTGTCTACCTCTCGGTCAAATGCATCCCTAAGGTGAACTGGAACTGGGTATAATTTCCGTTTGATAGGATTGTCCGTGGCTAAGTCAATCTTATGGACTATCGTGGAGGTAACACCTGGAATATCAGTAAAAACGTCTGAGAAGTTACTCACACATTGAAGTGGTTCATGTTTCTTATGGTCATTCAAAGACTCATTGATATTAATGTTTGTTGCACCCGAGTGGTCAAGAGTCACCAAGTCATGTAGTTCTCCGACATAGTCTATGGTAGAGGTGTCAATTACGCACACCTTACACTCTTCAGTTGTCTTATCAAGTTCATGTGGAAAAACTAAGTCAGAGTCATTAAAACAGTTAACCGAATTTCTTCGGTAATATTTCTTAAGGATGTTGATATGATAAAGCTTAGGTTTCGCCTTGACTTCTATGAGGTAGTCAACCTTCCCACAAATTTTAACACCTTATATGGACCTTTCCATGCTACTAATAATTTATTTGACTTGATAGGCAAAAGTACCAGAACTTCATCCCCTACTTTAAAACTTCTCTGACTTTTGGAATCAAAATAGGTTTTGTACTGGTCCATTGACAAGCTTAAGTTTTTCGAAACTATGTCAGAGGTCTCCTCAAGTTTGGATCTAAGGCCAAGGAGAAACTGATAAGAAGGCTGAACCTCAGCCTTTACGTCCTCATTAGTCCATAAGTCATGAAGGATGGACAATGGACCTCTGGCCTGTCTACCATAGAGAAGTTCAAAAGGTGAAAACCCCAAAAAGTCACTGGGAACTTCCCTCATGGCAAACAAAGCACAGGGTAGGTAACGATGCCACTCCTTAGGTTTAAGGGAGCAAAGTTTCCTTAAAATTGACTTGAGAACTGAATGCTGGCACTCAATCCTCTCATTACAGCTGGGATGATATGGTGTAGTGGAGAGGCTTCACTCCCAGAAGTTGGTAGAGATGTTGCATTAAGTCAGATGTGAATTGTGTCCCACGGTCAGACAAAATTTCTCTAGGAATGCCCACTCTGGAGAAGATGGACAAAAGGGCTTCAGCCACCTCTGTAGTAGTTATGGTCTTTAAGGGTACGGCTTCAGGGAAACTCGAAGCATAATCAACCAATGTTAATATATATCTATGTCCCCCAGAAGAAAGTGGAGATAAAGGACCAACGATGTCAATAGCTATTCTTTCAAAAGGTACCCTAAAGATTGGCATTTTGACCATAGGTACTCGCCTGGTACCTCGGGAGGATGACAGTTGGCAAACTTTACACGATCTACAATAGATAGTGATATCTGAGGACATTTTGGGCCAAAAATAGGTTTCCCTAATGTTATTTAAGGTTTTACGATGCGAGAAATGTCCGGCCACTGGCAGGTCATGAGCCATTTTAAGAACAGTCTCTCTGCATTGACTTGGAACAACTAAGATGGAATAGTCTATCTTATCTGAATTTAATTTGAATACTGATTTATACAAGATACCTTTTATATTTTCAAATTTATATGAAAAGTTTTTCTTTTGAATAACTTGATTTTGTCTAGATGCATTATGGCAATTCTGAAAAGAAGGGCAATTACGTTGTAAATTGACAAAGGAGTCCTTTGATATATTTAAAGGCTTAAAGTCAGGGAAAATCAAAGGATGGACAGTAGGAGAAGCCTGGGCTTTGGTCTGAGTCCTAGTCAAGACATTTATAGTATCGGAGGTGATATCTTCACTTTCATCTAACAAGTGAACCGGTGATCCTATTATCTCGCTTTCGAGAGTAGTGTGGAAAATTTTTGATTTTCCGAAGCTATAGCGCCTAATAGGTGTTTAATAAACCATACCCCCGGCCGGGATTGAACCCGCGGTCATAGAGTCTCAAAACTCCAGCCCGTCGGGCTGGAGTTTTGAGATAGCTGGTCTAGTGGTTAGCGCGACGGGCTGGAGTTTTGAGGTGTTTAATGTGTCGATATGAGTCAAAAATGTATTTGACAATAGGACAGAACCAAGAGTTCCCTTTGCGCATGCGCGGATGTGCGGGGGTATAGGTCGACTCGGGCCATGGGGGAGGCGGGAGTGTTTTGAATGTGGTGAGGAGGCTGGGAAAGCATGGAACCAGGAAATTGGCATTCACGGTGGCCTAAGGATTAATATAGGCCTCATTTCATAATAGGAAGTGTTGTAACTGCTCCTGGTGAAGAGTGAGGGAACGTGATTTACGGGACCACCGTAAAAAGGTGGTAAAATTAGTGAATAATGGTTCGACCGGGGTGTGACTGGTGCGCGGCCATGGTGTGTGTCCAGGGGAAATACCCGTGTGTTAATCCTCGCTCATCGGCCTCAGATCTTAATGGAGTGACCTCCAATGTGTGTAATAATTATGAGACGTTAAATCGTCTTGTGAATGGTAATGTAATCAGTGATAATAACATTGAGTTAAGAGAATGCGGGATGTGAAATAGATCGCCCTGCTCCAAGTGAATGAGTGATTCTCGTACCGAGGATAGTGAAGCTTTATGGAAGCACGACTTCTAAACCGGGACAAACCGATGGATACCTCGTCCTGCTGGAATAAGAACCGTGTCAGTGTAGCAGGACATCGAAATGAGATGGGGAATGGAGGAAATAAGGAGTATCAATCACCCACAGTTAAGTAACCCTTCTAGTTATAGCAGACTGATACTGGCCAGTTGGGTATGTTGTAATTGGATAGGTTATGAGTGATCCAGCTACATCAAATGACCACCAGAGAATATCTGGTAAGTGGAGAGATTATGTACAAGTGTTTTTCCTTGATGGATATATCCATGTGTAACCTACCCCCACCCCCTTCATTCAGCTACCCTAATATAATCTAAACAGTCCACAATTAATTAGTAGCACCGTACTTGTGGGTGCTATCCAATCCATACTGGTCTCGGATAGATATGGATAAGATTGTGAGATCGAAGGAACCACTTGCCGTGACCAGGGGTGGTTAAGTTTTCTCACATGTCTACATGGGGTGACTACGGTAAACAATATGGTTGTCTCCCAATGAGTTTACTTGTAAGCATGTAATGTTGAGGTACATAAAGGTAATCACCCCTAGAAAATTTTCAAAATCTGCGCCTGGGCTTTGGTCTGAGTCCTAGTCAAGACATTTATAGTATCGGAGGTGATATCTTCACTTTAATCTAACAAGTGAACCGGTGATCCTATTATCTCGCTTTCGAGAGTAGTATCACTGGTTTCTAACACCACATTAATATTCCGAGACATTGCCTCATCTGAACTTTCGAGGGGCTTCTCTGACTCTACAGGAAGAGGATCTGAAAAGCTTATGTCCATCTTTGGTGATGAGAGGTCAACCTCAGAAGGAAGAATGGCACCTTTTACATTACCTATTAGTACGGAGCAAGAAGTGATGGGAGCTTGTACGGCTTCAGACCAACCTGTGAACCATTTAGACCTAATGTAACAACGGATGGTAGGAAAAGTGTCTGTACGGCCCAAGTAGTTTGAAAGTATAGCAGAGGAATGAGTTTCTTTAAGATTAGGGAACAGCTTATCAGAAATGACTATACATGTGCATCCTGTGTCCATTAACTGTTCCTGAACAGAAGGGTGCTTGGTCATTACAGTCTTTAAAACATCTTCCAACTTTTTGGACCTTCTTAGAAGGACAATCGGGACGTTTATGTCCCTTTACACCACATAAATGACAAACAGGAATAAAAGAAGTCACTTTACTTTCCACTAGAGGCTTTGATTTCTTAAGATCTGGTGAGCCCTTGCCCTTAGGGTTTGATTCCTTATGGTCTTTATAGGAATTGTGAGCCTCAGCATAGAGGTCAGCAGCCTCAGCAACTTCCTCAGCTTTAATCAGGTTATGCTCTCTAATGAATGTTCGTATCTGGTGAGGAAGAGCTGTCAGGAACTGGTCAGCAACCATGAAGTCTCTAAGAAATTCATAACTGTGATCAATTCCTGAACTCTCTATCCAAAAGTCGAACAAACGAAAGAGTGTTACCTGTAACTGTTGAAAGTTCTGGCCAGGCTGTAACGTGGCATACCTGAAATCTTTCCTATAAGAATTTGTAGTTTTTTGATATGCTTTAAGGATTGCCTTCTTCAGTAGGTTATAATTACATATGATATCCTGCGACAAAGTTGCATAGATATTCAAAGCTGTACCAGAAAATAACATTCCTAACCTGGTAGCCCAGGTGTCAGCAGGCCATTCACAAAGGGTAGGGGTATTTTCAAACCTGATAATGTATGAAGTTATGTCTTCCCCCTCTGTGAAGGGAGGTAAATTAGGTGTTGGAATATGTGCACTAGCTGCATGATGTTCAATTACTCCTTCCTCTAATTGTTGTTGTGTAAGAGTTAACTTTTTATTCTCTAATTCAAGGCGAGCTTTTTCGAGCTTGCGATCTTTTTCTCTCTTTCTTAACCCATGTCCTCTAGCTCTTTCCTCATGTTCTCAAGCTTTTTCCTCACATTCTCTAGCTTTTTCCTCATGTTCTCTAGCTCTTTCCTCAACTTCTCTATCCTTTGCTCTTTCCTCAAGTTCTCTTAATTTAACTTGTTCCTCATGTACTCTATCTCTCTCCTCACGATCAAGTCCATCACTCTCCTTTTTGTCTTCTCTCTCTCTTTCTAACTGTCTATCTTGGTTTTCTCTTTCAATTCTCTCTCTCTCCTTTTTCTCCTGTCTTTCGAGGTTCTCTTTCTCCTTTTTCTCTTCTCTTTCGATTCTCTCTCTCTCTCCTTTTCCTCTTCTCTTTCCCTTTCTGTCTCTCTTCTCTCTCAATTCTCTCTCTTTCAATTATTTCCTGGATCTTAGCACTAATGAAAGATTCTAAATTTTCCCCTGTTATTCTTAACTTACTTCCAGCATTCATCCAAAACTGGTATTCCTCCATACTTGCAAGAATAACTTAAACTACCAGGGGAAAATTAAACGGATATCAAAGAAAACGGAGGGTTCAGTTCCTGCTCCGCTCAAACTGTAAGTAAATCAGAGGGCTCGATCCCTGCTTCAATTAAACAATATGTATTAATGAAAACGAAGGGTTCTATGCCGCCTCCGAGCAAACAGTAAGTAGAATGGGGTCCCTTGACCATCCAATCTTCTCACCAACAAATCAAGAGTGTCCTACGACAGTTCCCTTGATATAATAAAGAGCTCAATGAAACAAATTGTCACTGGAAAATCTCGGGTCCCTAGAGTCTATTCCTCCAAATAGTTTCCTGCAATAGTTAATTCTGCCACCACAATAGGTGGCAGAATTAACTAGTATATCCTGCCTTGACTTGGCTTACAATAAATTGAGACTATAACAATCACCAAATCTTTTAAATACCTGTACTGTAGTCCTACCATAGAGAATGATTACTCATGGCTGGTGGTAACCGTTTGTGGCATGCGGCGTTGAAGTTCCAATGGTAGATTCGAGATAGAGTTGAATCTTAATTCACTCGAGTTGATCGTGGCAAGGTCGCCACTTGTGAAGGCTTACTCAGCCCTGTAACAACTTCAGACAGTATTACCAAGGCTAGCTCCTCCTTAGGAAAATTAATGAATAGAAAAAGAAATAATAATTCACAAAGATAAACACTTTATTATTTATTAATGCAAATATAAAACAGTAAAACATGAAGGGGTATCCTATTTGAAAGAAAAATGAAAAATGAAATGAAAAAATGACATTAGAATTCAGCGCTAATATATACAAGTAAACTGGGGTATCTGGTTAATATTGACACAGTTTTGTAGAAAGTGTAGCCGTTACTGATGATGGGGGGAGGTCACAGGTGTTGGTGGCAACCCAACGACGAGTTCTTCACAGCGTCTATATAGCCTTGAATAGTCAGTCCAGATGACAGGAACGCAGATTCTTTACCACTGCAAAGACGAGGGGTTATGTCCTGCGATGTCATGCATATAATGGGCTTTTTCAGCCCATCTCCTTCAACACTTCTTGTTGGCTGGCAGGTGACCCAATCTGTCATTCCAAGCTGGAAAGAGAGACAGGTTACCCACTGCTTAAGAAATCACTCTCCATGATAAGTACAATACCTAAAAGATGGGGTGATTATTAAAACATCTAACAGAGATCAAGGCTGAAAAGACTAAGTTTATTATTGGTCAAAAGTGAAGCTTTCAACCAATAAGTCTACTAGAATAGGAGCAGGCTTGTACTTACAGTTGTGCTGGGAGCTGTGAGTCGAGTGATTACCGATTGGTCAGAGCCCCACACTTCACCTATCGAGGTGGGGGAAAGGGGGGATAGCGGGAGCTAGACTTACCCTACCTTAACAAGCAGCCGGCAATCAAACTATCGTTACCATATACTCGCTCGCTACTCCTATCTGTTGAACTTTTCCCTCACAAGGCCCAAGAACTAGGTCTTAACTCTCAACCTGCCCAATACTCTTGTCATCCAATAACACATTTAAAGCCTTGACTAATGAATCTTCCACGTCGCTATCACTCGCTACATTCAATGAAGGGGTGTCCCCCCTCGTCACACCTGCTGACTCCATCTCCTCCGCTCGCTCGACCTCCTCACTCCAGGACCCACCTTGTGTAGGCAGAGTCACATAAGGCAAATCTTGCTCCTCACCCTTCTCTTCTGCTTCATGTCGTTGCCGTTGTTCCATGTTGCCACGTCTCCTTCCACACAGAGCCGCTAGGTGATCATATGACCCACACAACTGACAGGTCCGGCATTGCCCAGCGAATGTCACAAACACCTGGGTCTGAAATTCTGGCAGCACTACATACGACGGAATAGGGTAACGTAACGTCATCTTCACAGAATACGTTCCTTCGGTTATCCCTGCATATTGCCCAGTAGCCCAGCTCCCAACAGTGGCCATATGTACTGTACCATATTTACCCATCGCAAGACGGATGTCAGAATCATCCGCCTCGAAAGGCACATTACTAATCTTAACCCATGTGTAATGGAGAGATACGTCATGAAATCGCACAGTCACAGCATAGTTAACTGTCAAAGTGACCTCCTGGTACTTGTCCACCACTGCCTCATACACACTTGCCAAGTTAAACTTGGCAAAGATCCTCGTCGTGCCATTCAGTGCTACTCTACATATCTCCTTGTCAGCAATACCATATGTATCTCGTATGATTGCAGGTAGTAGCAGCTCCATAGAAGTTCCTGTCACAGCCCCACGGATAAGCTCAACACAGACTGTATTGATGCGTCTTCGGCTGGCCAGCGCCATGCTGTGAAAATATAACTGCCACCAATCAACGCCAGGAGCAGAGGCAGCAGCAGCGCACGCCCTCACCACTCAAAGGTTGAGAGACGAATGATCTTATTACTATCATTATATTACCAACAACCTGATTCATTAAACCGCTCAACTAGTTGCAATCTCCATACTGCAACACCTATGTACCAAGTCGGGCCTCACTAGTTGTACCGACGTCGGACCTAATATATTAAATATCGACATTCGTGACAGACTAAACGACAGAGGTGCCATGATGTTCAGTTTGCAGACTCTGGTCGAATATAACCAAAACATCACGAAACTCCCTGGCATAAGGAGCAGTCCTGCGCTTTTGTATAACATTGTTGTTTAAGGCTGTGAACAATTGAGTCCACTGAATAACTATCGAGTTTGTACAGCCCATAATTTGAGTTATATACGGCATTCCTATCATGTTTCAGGAGGGATGACTGTATTATGTTTCTTTTCATGATGGAACAGTTGGGTACAATAATTTGGGCGGCAGCCCACTCCGGTGTGTGATTGTATGAGCTGACATGGATAAAGATTGCATTCGACACCTGACCTATCCTGACTGAATACTGGTGTTGGGATAATCTGGTTTCCTCTCTGACCAATGTACGAGAGTGGGCAAAGGGTGCATGGGACCTTGTAGACACAACCAATATTATTAGGTGGTGTGTTTTTAATCAGTCTCTGTTACACTGTCCCAGTGTTTCTGAAAGTCAGATTTATATTGAGTGTCTATAGTGCCTCCTGCAAGCAGACCAAATTGCCATTGTATGGCAATGCCAATACGTTTTTCCTGTCAGGCGTTTCCTTAGGTTCAGTCCTGTAGAAAGTCTTCCTAGCTGACACTAGGGCCTTCTCAACGAAATCCCTACGATATCTCAGTTTTGTTGCTATGTTAAATATCTTGTTGATTTCATCGTCTAAATACTCAGGACTGGAGATATGCAAAGCTCTCAGGATCATTGGTATAATAATGAATGTATGATACACATTGGTGGTCTTCCTGTAGACAGTAAATTTGAAGCTTCTATCGATGGGATTGATTAAAATGTCTAGAAAGGGTAGAGTGTTATCTGTTTCAAGCTCTACTGTGAACTTAATAGAAGGTACCACAACATAAAGTCAATGTAGGAACTCATCACTGTTGTGACCTCTAAGCAAAGCACATCATCTACGTATCTGAACTACCTAGCATTATTTGGGAGAATATCATTAAGTAAACTAGTCTCATAAAATTCCACATACAGGTTGCCGAGTAAGGGGCTGAGGTTATTTCCCATAGCTATGGCCTGCCTCTGAGCATATTACTTCCCTTCAAAAATAAACTTGCAATCCATGACGCAAAGTTCAATAATTATATTCGTGGGGTAGGGCAGAGAGAAGTTTTTTGGTTTCTCTTCAAGGTACGTAAGTAAATTGGAGACAGGGACTCTGGTAAACAGGGCAGTGACATCAAAACTCACAAGGGTAAAGTCGTGTAAATCATTTAATTTCTAGAGCCTCACCATTGTTTTTAATATGCTCGTCCGAGATCCTACCAACTATGGGAGTTAAAAGTTTAACCATATATTTAGATAGGTTATCTGCTGCTTAGGCCACCAAACTTATAATAGGACTCACTTGGTTCTATGGTTTATGAGTCTTGGTCACCCCATAAAGATATGGTAGAGTTGCGGACCTCGCTGACATGTGTTTGTTACTTCATCTTGCTTCAACAGCGTCTCGCGATGTTTATTGAAATTACTATTGACCTGGTCAATGTTTCCCCATACCCCCGGGCACCAAGATCGTTTTGAAAGTTATTTCATATAATCCTGCCACATGCAGTGGACAACGAGAGAGGTCTTCGACTACTAGATTTCGACTAGTGGATGGTACCACTATGATCCTGCCTCCTCCTGCTTCGCCTCACCTGACTACAGTATATAGGCCATGTATATGGACTGAACATATCGACTCCAGGCTGAGGGACTGCTTACCTCAAACTCCTCCTCTCCTTACACCCTTCTAATTTGTAATATACTGATGAAGCCATGGTGTGGTGAAGCATTTCCTGAATAAAGATTCCCATATGTTGCATAAGTGTCTCAATCTTCATAATTTGATGGGGCACTAAAAGGCAACACCCTTGGTCAGGCACGCAGAAGGCCTAGACCAGGATGTGGGGATCGGCCCAGGGACGGGTGGCGAGGGGAGTGGCCTTATCTGTTCACTAATGATGCACATCACTGACTAACTTTTGCTGATTGTTATACTCTTATTATTCCATTTAGAGAAACGCTCGCATCCAGTGATGGAGTCCTGAGCTACCACTCCACCCCCAACCCCGGCCGAACACAGAAGGTAAACAAACCTTCACACCTTCCCTGGGAAGATCCCCTCATGTCCAGCACTACTCCCCAAATCCCCATATGCACTCTGCACATAAGCAACGGCCCGATGCAGAGGATTGTTACGACTCTGTAATTTCAGGTGGATACTCACGATGACATCTGCCGAAAACTGGCCCTTGCCAACCATGCTGATTTATCATTTACACGCAAAACGTATGGAGCACCACCAACTGACTCCTTCCTTTAACGCTCCACTAGTGCCGTACAGTTGTATGTATGTCATCCAACACTTGATGGTATATATCTTGTTGGTGTCCCCCTCTGTTCTGGGACCCCAGAGGCTTTCTTGTCTCCTTTGTAAATACTTCCTTAAATATCATGTTGAGCTCCTCACATACCTCTTGATCGTTTCTTGTGAGCTCCCCACCTTCTTTCCTCATCCTGATCACCTGGTCTTTGACAGTTGTCTTCCTCCTAATGTGGCTATACAGCAGTTTCGGGTCAGACTTGACTTTAAATGCTATATCATTTTTGTACTGTTGCTTGGCCTCCCTCCTTATCTGTGCATTCTCGTTTCTGGCTCTTTGGCTAATTTCTTTATTTTCCTGGGTCCTTTGCCTCCAGTACTTTTTCCATTTTCTGGTGCACTTAGTTTTTGCCTCCCTACACCTTCGGGTAAACCAAGGACTCACTTTGGTCTTCCTAATATTTCTGTTGTCCATGGGAACAAACTTTTCCTCTTCCTCCCTGCATTTTGTTGCTACATATTCCATCATCTAGTTCTCTGTCCCACTGAACCTCCTGCAGAAAGTTGCTCATACCTGTGTAGACCCCAACCCCTTTTATAGTTTGGCTTTTCCCATTCAATTCCTGTTACCCTTTCCACTTGCAACTCTACTATATATTCAAAACTCAGAACCATGTGATCACTAGCTCCAAGGGGCCTCTCATAAGTGATGTCCTCAATGTCTGAACAGCTCAGGGTGAACACAATGTCTAGTCTGGCTGGTTCATCTTCCCCTCTTTCTTTGGTAGTGTCCCTGATATGTTGATGCTTGAGGTTTTCCAGTACCACATTCATCATCTTGGCTCTCCATGTTTCGTAACCCCCATGTGACTCCAGGTTTTCCCAATCGATCTCCGTGTGATTGAAATTACCCATAACCAGTAACTTTGCTCTGCTCGAGTGAGCTCTTCTTGCCACCTCAGTCAGTGTGTCCACCATTTCTCTGTTATTCTCTTCGTATTCCTCTCTTGGCCTCCTGCAGTTCTGTGGTGGGTTTCACACCACTCCAATGACTACTTTATGCTACCCAAACTGAATTGTACCTTTCTCCAATCTCGCCCATGCCTTCCATTTCCTGAAATCCCCATCGGTTTTTATGAACAGTGCAACCCCTCCTCCTCCTCTACTCCTTATATCTTTCCTAAGGATCTGATATCCCTGTGGGAAGATTGCATCTGTTATTGTTTCAATGAGTTTTGCTTCTGTGACTGGTACGATGTCTGGGGATTTCTCATTAATTTTTTCATGCCACTCCTCATATTTATTTGTTATTCCGTCCGCGTTTGTGTAGCAAACCTTCAGCTTCTTTTCTTTCACTGTGTTCCTGGGAGGATATTGGGAATGGAGGAGTGAGAGCCCTGATTGGGGCCTATGGGGGTTGTGATGGGAGTGGGGTCAGAGTGCTCATATGGGGCAGCTGTAGGGGTGAGGTTTGTGATGTGGGGGTTGGGGGCAGAGGGAACAGTGTGTGGGTTTTGATTTAGATTGTTCAGTAGCATTGGGGTTGTCGTAGTTGGAATCCTTCTGCGGAAGTTTCTGGGGAAAGTGTTTGCCCTTTCTCCTGGGTCTGGGTCCTGCTCATCTTCATCATTGCCTCTCATTCCTCCTTTCGTCTCTGTACCCCCTCTTTCAGTATCATCCTTTCTTCTTGTATTCTGTTATAATAGTGGTACACTCTCTGGTACTCTGGTTTGTCCCTCAGTCATGCTTTCTCCTGCAGGATCCTGGTTCGAGCTGATTCTTCCTTGAAAATTACTTTGACAGGCTGTTTCCTTCCACTCACAAACCACCCAATTCTCTGAAAATTTGTCACCTGGTTCATGTCGCCATTACCTATTGTTTTCGTGATACCTTCAATCACTTTTTCCTCCTCCTGTTTTCTTTCATTGTAGGTTTCCCCTTCAGCTTCTTGGAGCCCGTAGACAAAAACTGACTTCTCCCTTTCCTCCTCCTACTGTATCTCCCTTTGTATCCTCTGAGGTGTTTTAGTTCCTTCCATTGAAACGTTCCTGCCTTCAGTCCCTGTCCTTGCTGAAGCCTCTATACTCAGTGAACTGTCTTTCATGATCAGCTGTTCCTTGCTACTGAAGTTGGCATATAGCATAACTTTGTTGTCTTCAGACCAGTCATTTGATCTTAGTGTGTTTCTCGTCTTTTGCTTGGTCCCACATGGGTCCCACATGGGTCTTTGCATACAGCATATCTCATTTTCTTCTTACCGTCCCCTTGTCTGTGACTGATGTAGAAGTTCCTGATGTCTTGTCTGTACTGTCAGTATTCTCTCTAATCTGTTTTAGGTTTTTTAGTTCCTCTTCTAAGCACTGTATCGTATCTTCTGCTGCTAAGACTTGTCTCCACCAGTTCCTGCTCGCTTCTTTTCCTCCATTATTGTGCTAAGTTCTTCTATTTTCCTTCCCCACTCTTCCTCCCATTTTTTGAGCTCTAACTCCCAATATTCCCTCCCAGGTTCTTCCCTCCCAGATTCATCCACCAGACCTCTGGTTCTGCACCCTCTTGGGTAACCAATTTTTTTTTTTTATCACAGAAAGAAGCTTATATATTTTACCACAGAGAGAAGCTTATGTATTTTCTGGATGTGCATGGGAAGGGTGAGGGGAAAGGCTAGGGGAGAGAGAGAGAGAGAAACGAGAGGGGGGAGAAAGAAAGAATAGAAAGAGGGAGAGAGAGAGATAGAGAGAGAGAGAGAGAGAGAGAGAGAGAGAGAGAGAGAGAGAGAGAGAGAGAGAGAGAGAGAGAGAGAGAGAGAGAGAGAGAGAGAGAGAGAGAGAGAGAGAGAGAGAGAGAGAGAGAGAGAGAGAGAGAGAGAGAGAGAGAGAGAGAGAGAGAGAGAGAGAGAGAGAGAGAACACATTCCTCACCGGCAATATGTGACAAAGCCTACAGATCAGCCTTGGTTTGGCTTTCGTTGTAGAGAGGCTGCTACTGCTAAGTACAAAGCATGGCGAAGGTATAAGAGACATCCTACCACCTATAACAGGAACTTGCACATGCAAACCTGTAGGCATATGGGTGATGTTCAAAAGTGGGCCATTGCTAAATGGGAGTTGGACACTAAAAGAAAGTTAGCATCAGGTAGGGTAGGCTCCAAAACCTGGTGGTCCCTGGTCAAGGACAGACAAGGTTATCTGCCTGATGAACTTATTCCACCTCTAAATCGACAGGATGGGACCACCTCTACTAGTAGTCAAGAGAAAGCGGACCTCTTTGCTGAACACTTTGCTACCAAAATGCAAGTTCCTGATCCAGCAAGGGACCCTCCTTGGCTAGCTGCAAGAACTGTGTCAAAACTGTCAGGGGTGACAATAAGGCAGGAGGAGGTGCATTTCCTTCTTAAATCACTTGACCAAGAAAAGGCTGTGGGCCCAGACAAGTTGAGCCCAAGATTGTTGAGAAGATGTGCAGACCAGCTAGCAGCACCTCTAACTCGCATCTTTCAGCACTGCCTAGTACAGTGTAAATGGCCCTCTCCATGGAAAGAGGCAAATGTAGTCCCTGTTCACAAAAAGAAGAGCAGAGCAGAAATCAGCAACTACAGACCAGTGTCACTCCTGTCAATCACTGGTAAGATCCTTGAGACAATAATCTCAAGACAAATGACAGATTTTTTTGACTACCACTCACTACTTTGTGATCGTCAATATGGCTTCAGGAAAGGTTACTCTGCTGCTGATCTGTTGTTAAACCTCTCCACTAAGTGGCACCAGTCACTGGATGAATCCAAAGTCAGCTGTGTGGTAGCACTGGACATTGCTGGCGCTTTCGACCGGGTGTGGCACCAGGGCCTCTTAGCAAAACTTCAAGCACTGGGAATTGCAGGCTCTACGCTATGTCTCCTCAGTGATTACCTTCATGGTAGATCTCTAAGTGTAGTCCTCAATGGAACGGAATCAGCAAGGCATCCTATTGGGGCAAGCGTTCCACAAGGGAGTGTGCTGGGTCCACTGTTATGGAATGTCTACTTCAACGACCTTCTTCATCTCATCCCAGAATCACATGCATATGCAGACGACTGTACACTGACATTCACTTATCCAAGAGAAGAAATGCCAGCTGCTCTAAGCTACATCAATCACCAGCTGAGAGCTATATCAGCTTGGGGAAATAGATGGCAAGTAACATTTGCACCTGAGAAAACGCAAATGATGATCGTCTCTAGGCACCATGATGGTAATGCTGGTGCAGTAGTAAGGATGAATGGGAGGATGTTGGCACCTGGAGAAGAAGTTGATATCCTTGGGGTGAAATTTGACTCCAAACTAACCATGAAGAACCATGTTGTAAATCTTGCAAACAAGGCAGCCAGGAAGCTTACAGCACTTCGCCGTATCTCGCATCTGCTTGACAGTAGGGGTTGCAAGATCCTGTACGAGGCACAAGTACGCTCACACCTTGAGTATGCTCCACTTTCTTGGTTTGCCTGCCCCCCCTCTCATCTGCGACTGCTTGACAGAGTAGAGAACAGAGCAAGACGTCTCATCTCTCGCCTGGACCCATCCTGGATAGATCTGTCATTTCAGCAGAGCCTTCAACATAGGAGGGATGTGGGTGGCCTTACTGTTATGTACAAGGCCAATATTGTCAAAATACCACACTTGGATCCACTTCGAGGACAGCGTGAAACAAGCTTTTATGCCACAAGACGGGCAGAAAGCAGCAACTTCACTCTGGCTGTACCCTTCTCCAGAACATCACTCCATCTGAGATCATACATACCCAGGATGACTCGAGTATGGAACACATTCGTACAGCATAATGATGTCAACGAGATAACGTCAGTTGATCAAATGAAAATGCTGGCCCACAGATGGCTCCAACTTCATCCTGTTCCCTACTTGTATGTCTCATAACAATAAAAATGCTTTCAAATGAGCTGATGTAGGTAACAGCTCTTAGCTTGCCAATAAAGTTAGGAATCCTTAACCTGTAAATAGCTGTCAATAAAGCTAGGGATCCTTAACCTTGTCAAACCCTGTGTAAAAAAATATAAAAAAAAAAAAAAAAAAAAAAAAAAAAAAAAAAAAAAAAAAAAAAAAAAAAAGAGAGAGAGAGAGAGAGAGAGAGAGAGAGAGAGAGAGAGAGAGAGAGAGAGAGGGAGAGAGAGAGAGAGAGAGAGAGAGAGAGAGAGAGAGAGAGAGAGAGAGAGAGAGAGAGAGAGAGAGAGAGAGAGAGAGAGAGAGAGAGAGAGAGAGAGAGAGAGTAGCAAGGAGAGGGAGAGAGTGGATGTGTCACAGTGTGCTCCACAAACTTTCTTAATATTACTTAACTATGAGGGTTGGTGAGGAAAAAAACTGTTCAATGACCTAGTAGTACCTACAACACATTAGTACAAGTAAGCCAGCTCCTCCACAGAAGTGAATATAAGCAAAATCAGTGATAGTTAAGAGTGTTTTGGTGAACATAATGGTGAGAGTGAGGGGACAGTGGCAGGCCTAGGAATGACGTCACTATTGCCTTCACAGTGAGCATCTAATATTATATCTCTTTTGTGCTATGTACCAGCAGCTTGATGCTTTATAACATGACTTGTACAATGCAACAGAGGGATTTGTGTAACATCTTCCTGTAGTGAAAACGTGGATAACATAAACAGTGTTTATTAAGTGATAGTGAGAAGGCAACACTCCCAGCTTGCAGGCCCACTGCCTGCCCTCACCCTTTCTCACTACCCATCCCATTATAAACACCTCCACGATACCACCACCCACCCTCTCTCTCCTGTAAACTTCATTGTAAACTTACAATGCCTCCTCTGAGATGACTTCATATCGCAAAATAGCAAGAGTATTTATGCTATCTGGCTATTGCCCCAGTAGTTACTGCAGTGTTTGTGGGTATACTACAAGGGACAAAATACTTCTTAGATGTAAGGAGCCTACTTGTTCCAACTACTGCCACACAGATTGCATTCCAGAAGAATTCTGTTGCAACCAGGTTGAAAATCTCAGAAAAATTGAAGGATATCCATAATCCTGTGGTATATGTGGATACAAACCTGGTGCTAGAGGAAGAAGATTCAGAAGTACCTCAGGGACTCTTATCCAAAGATCAAGACTGTGTTGTAAAGTTGCAGCTATGATAATCCATCACAGGGAAGCACTTCATGAGCTTCTCAAATCATTAGCTAACCTTTAAGTTACTGTAGTAGGCCAGTGCAAGCCCACATCAAGTGACATAACCTGCTCAGCTGATGATGACACTATTGACAAAGACTGGATGTCCCACACTGAGCTCAACTCAGGGGTAAATAACTGGTGGAATTCTGTCATCGCTAAGACCCCACAGATAGAGTTCAAAACACTATCTTTGGGAATTCTAACACAATTCCTCTGACCACCACAGAGGGAACAGATCCTCTTTCCAGCAACGAAGCAAGCCTTGGGTATGTTAATTCTCCTACACCTGACATCTCTGCTTCAGCACCTGCCAGTACACTAGACAGTGCACATACCATCTCTGATCCTACACCTGTCAGCACACCTGCCGACACTATTCCAACATCTGGCAGCAGTGCTTCATCGGCAAGTACTTAGTCAGGATTTTCTCCACAAGAGATTGGTGCAGTTAATAATCAGGCACTATCACTGCACTTGAACACCTGCTGTGCCCAAGTATGAACAGCAGGGACACATCTGTCAGAACTACACAGGGGCATGGTAGAGGACGTGGCAGAGGACGTGGAAGAGGATGTGGAGGAGGAAGACATCTACAGCCTTCTCACCTTCCACCAACATAGTCCCAGCAGTAGAACGTGCAGACAAATCAGCAAAACACAGGAGGTGCAACAAATAATAATCCAGTGTGGCAGTGTGGGCAAGTCTGCCGGCTCACACCCACCCTACACCCACCACCCACCCTACACCACCACCCACCCTACACTACCACCCACCCTACACCCACCACCCACCCTACACCCACCCTACACCACCACCCACATACTGCAAACTTGGTTCGTATAAATACATCTTGCATATTACTGGAACCAGCAAGAGAAAGGTAAAGTGGAAATCAGTTTTCTTCCGTGGCATACAGTGTAGTAGGATACAGACAGGATGTCAGCACAGCATATCTGTGGGACATGTAAAAAAATCCTTGGAAGGAAATCCAGAATCACATGCAACCTATGCTCTTCCAAACACCATATCTCTTGTACTAGACTAAATACAGCCTCAAAAAATGACCTGGAACTAGCAAGGTGCTTCTGGTTGTGCAATAAAGATGTAGAACTTTGGGCAGGTATCAGAAAGGTACTAAGGAGAGTAATAAATGATAAAAATAATCAAGAAAACAAGGATGACCTCTTGGATAGTCTACCAAAAATATATAAAACATGGGAGCAAGAGATAGTGTATCAAAAAATGCAGAATGTCCATACCACAACAGATGACTCGAAACTATCTAGTCACCCACATGGTGCTAAGCCAGACCCATCCCCCAGTCATAGCACTAATACCCACAGTGCTGGTGCTGGCCCAGGCTCCCCCAGTCATAGCACTAATACCCACAGTGCTGGTGCTGGCCCAGGCCCAGCCGCTGACCCAGACCCAGCCCCACCCCCCAGCCCCAGTGCTGACCCAGACCCAGCCCCCAGCCTTACTGCCAGCCCAGACTCTCCTAGGGACACTACCCAAACCACCACTAAAACAGTAAATATACAACCATCATTGCACAAGACCGTGGCCCACAGTACAGATGTTGGAGAGGAGTCTCCTCCTTCTTCCTCTACTGGGGAAAGTAGATGGAATCCAGGACGGGGTGGCCCTGGCTTGGATACTGAGGATTATAGTGCAGTCCCAGAACCTGCAGAAATTGACAACACACCTCCCAACAATTCTCAACCAAAGGTGAATTTGTGCATCTGGGGCATCTGTAAGCATGGAATAACAGGGGAAAGAATGGGACATGCAACTTTGACCATCCCAAAAAAATGTAGCGACCTCCTGTCTAAAGGAGTGTGTCGTTCTTCTTCCTGTACTTTCTTTCACCCAAAAATGTGCTACTCCTCGGTCCTCCAGAAGCAGTGTTACAACATCGAGTGCCCTGCATACCATCTAAAAGGGACCAGGAGGCACAGACCCCACAAGACAAACAATAGTAGCTACGACAACCCAACTCCAGGTGATTTTTTAGTGGCAGGAAACGAAAAAAGAAAATGGAAGGAAATAAAAATAGTCCACCACCTTGGAGCCTTGTTGGACTGGAGGCACAGCCAGTGGCCACCCATGGCCCTCCAGAATTACAACTACTGATGCCAATAACAAAATCCCCCCAACAAACACAGAATACAACCTCGTTCATATTTGCTAATATACAGGGCCTGAAGCCATCCACCAACAACAAAATACCTTTTATCAGTGGACTTCTAGTGGAGTCTAATGCAATGTTTGCAGCCTTCACAGAGACTCACACAAAAGATCACTTTGACAGTGAAATATGGATAAGTGGTTACAACCTTTTTAGATGTGACAGAAAAAACAGGCAACAAGGGGGGGTTGGCCTGTATGTCAAAGAGTCCCTTATCTGCATGAAGTTGCTGAACACCACAAATGAGGTAGTTGAAGTTCTATCAATAAAGATCGAGAACCAAAACCTAGTCATTGTGGTTGTATACAAGCCACCAGATGCAACCTCACAACAGTTCAAGGAACAGCTATTGAAAATCGGTTACTGTTTGGAAAACCTTCCAGCCCCATCCCCAAACATCTTACTGCTTGGTGATTTCAACCTAAGGCATACAAAATGGAAGAATGTAGCAAATAATGTTATAGCTGAAACAATCCCCGGAGGTAGCGCAGATGAAAGGTCACACACACATGAGCTACTAAGTCTCTGCGAAAAACACACCTTAAGCCAGCAGATAGTGGAGCCAACAAGACTAGAAAACACACTTGACTTTATCTTCACAAATAATGAGGACCTGATAAGAGACATAAGAATATCAAAAACAACTAATTCTGATCACAATCTAATCGAAGTCCAGACGTACATGCATAGGGGTCCTGAACAGCAGAATGCATGTACCTGTGAAGGTGTCTTCACAAAATACAATTTCAACAACAAGAACATCAACTGGGACCAGGTAAACCATGTCCTAAACGAAACATGTTGGGAAGATGTCTTAAATGACATGGATCCAAACCAGTGCCTTGAAAGGGTCAACTTCCTGGTAGCCGAAGCATGTTCTAGGCATATTCCCCTAAGAAAGAAGACGAGCAGGAGTAAACTGGAGAGAAAAAGACTCTCCCTCTACAGAAGACGACAAAGAGTCACTGAGCTCCTCAGGAGTGCTAGAATATCTGATACACGAAAGGAGGCGCTGACCAGGGAAGTGGAAACTATCGAACTTAAGCTAAATGACTCTTACAGGAACCAGGAGAGGCAGGAGGAGCTTAAAGCTATTAGTGAAATTGAAAGAAATTCAAAATATTTCTTTTCATATGCCAAAAACAAGGCAAATACCACATCTAGTATCGGGGCCTTACTCAGACAGGATGGGACTTACACAGATGACAACAAGGAAATGAGTGAAATATTGAAATCCCAGTACGACTCTGTGTTTAGTGAACCACTAATCGGTCTGAGGATCGACGACCTAAATGATTTCTTCATGAATGAGCCTCAAAACTCCATAAATGTATGCCAGATTTCCGACATTACCCTAACTCCGATAGATTTCGAAAAAGCCATTGACAACATTCATATGCACTCAGCCCCGGGCCCAGACTCGTGGAACTCTGTTTTCATTAAGAACTGCAAGAAACCCCTCTCGCGTGCCCTATGTACACTATGGAGGAGGAGCTTGGACATGGGTGAAATTCCACAGTCATTAGCATTGTTCCGTTGTCTGAAACAATATTGTTTCAGACAACGGAACAATGCTCTTCTCCAGACTGAGGGACTGACCACCTCAAAACTTTAAGGGTGATGGACTGATTACATCGTCTTCAAGTATCTTCTGCTTCTATCAACTTTTCTGTACTCGACTGAAGAAGCCTACTGTGTAGGCGAAACGTTTCGAAATAAAGATACCTAACTGTTGCATATGTGTCTTACCTAACAACAATGATAACTGTTGTTGAAACATTTTTGGACGACAGGACTCCGGAAAATTTTGCAAGAATTGCTGGATACACCTCATGGATGAGAAGAGACAGGCAAGGGCAAGTAAGAGGTGTTGCTATGTGCTTCTCTAAAAGTGTACATGCCCAGCATATTGATGATGCCATCCCTACTCGTCTTAAAATGATGTTATTCAAGCTCTGTATAAACACTAGTACCTCTGTACTAGCATGTGCAATGTACACACCTCAGTGGCAACATGCAGACCCCATCAACTTCCTAATGGAAAATATTGACTCCCTTCTGCTACAATACAACTGTCAACATATCATAATTGTTGGTGACCTCAACCAACACCTTATACAGAGTGACTTTGATGATCTTGCAGTATTTGACATGAGAAACTTTGTTCATTTCCCTACTCACATCTCTGGCTCCTCCCTTGACCCAGTAGTGAGTGATCTGGCAGAAGGCATAGTCACTTGTCAACCCCTCGGCTACGTTGGATCGTCTGACCACAAGGCTGTTTTTACGACACTTAAGATCCCAACAGAACGAGGTGAGGAGTCCACACGCACAACCTGGCTATTGGAAAGAGGTAATTGGCCAGCCCTTTGCTCTGAGCTCGCCACCAACGATTGGAATGCTCTTCTCCCAGGGGATGTTGAGAACCAATTGAAAGCCTTCACTGGACACATCCTTAATCTACAACAAGAACACATTCCTCACTAGCAATATATGACAATGCCTACAGATCAGTCTTGGTTTGGCTATCGCTGTAGAGAGGCTGCTGCTGCTAAATACAAGGCATGGCGAAGGTATAAAAGACTTCATACCACCTATAACAGGAACTTGCACAGGCAAGCCTGTAGGCACATGGGAGACGCTCGAAAGTGGGTCATTGCTAAATGGGAGGTGGACACTAAAAGAAAGCTAGCATCAGGTAGGGTAGGCTCCAAAATCTGGTGGTCCCTGGACAAGGACAAAGTTATCTGCCTGATGAACTCATTCCACCTCTAAATCGACAGGATGGGACCACCTCTACTAGTAGTCAAGAGAAAGTGGACCGCTTTGCCGAACACTTTGCTACCAAAATGAAAGTTCCTGATCCAGCAAGCGACCCTCCTTGGCTAGCTGCAAGAACTGTGTCAAAACGGTTAGTGGTAATAATAAGGTAGGAGGAGGTGCATTTCCTTCTTAAATCGCTTGACTAAGAAAAGGCTGTGGGCCCAAACAAGTTGAGCCCAAGATTGCTGAGATGTGCAGACCAGCTAGCAGCACCTCTAACTCGCATCTTTCAGTACTACCTAGTACAGTGTGAATTGCCTTCTCTGTAGAAAGATGCAAATGTAGTCCCTGTCCACAAAAAGAAGAGCAGAGCAGAAATCAGCAACTACAGACCAGTGTCACTCCTGTCAATCACTGGCAAGCTCCTTGAGACAATAATCTCAAGACAATTGACAGAGTTTTTTGACTACCACTCACTACTTTGTGACCATCACTATGGCTTCAGAAAAGGTTACTCTGCTGCTGATCTGTTGTTAAACCTTTCCACTAAGTGGCACCAGTCACTGGATGAATCCAAAGTCAGCTGTGTGGTAGCACTGGACATTGCTGGCGCTTTCGACCGGGTGTGGCACCATTGCCTTTTAGCAAAACTGCAAGCTCTGGGAACTGCAGGCTTTACGCTATGTCTCCTCAGTGATTACCTTCATGGTAGATCTCTAAGGGTAGTTCTTAATGGAACAGAATCAGTAAGACATCCTAATGGGGCAAGCGTTCCACAGGGAAGCATGCTGGGACCATTGTTATGGAATGTCTACTTCAATTACCTTCGTCATCTCATCCCAGAATCCCATGCATATACAGATGACTGCACACTAACATTCACTTATCCAAGAGAAGAAATGCCAGCTGCTCTAAGCTACATCAATCACCAGCTAAGAGCTATATCAGCTTGGGGAAATAGATGGTAAGTAACATTTGCACCTGAGAAAACAAATGATGATGATCTCTAGGCACCATGATGGTAATACTGGTGCAGTAGTAAGCATGAATGGAGGGTGTTGGCACCTGGGGAAGAAGTTGATATCCTTGGGGTGAAATTTGACTCCAAACTGACCATGAAGATCCACGTTGTAAATCTTGCAAACAAGGCAGCCAGGAAGCTTACAGCACTTCGCCGTATCTCGCATCTACTTGACAGTAGGGGTTGCAAGATTTTGTACGAGGCACAAGTACGTTCACACCTTGAATATGCTCCACTTTCTTGATTTGTCTGCCCCCCCCCCACCTCTCAACTGCGGCTGCTTGACAGAGTAGATAGAGAACAGAGCAAGACGTCTCATCTCTCGCCTGGACCAGTCCTGGATAGATTTGTTACTTCAGCAGAGCCTTCAACACAGGAGGGATGTGGGTGGCCTTACTGTTATATACAAAGTACCACACTTGGATCCACTTCGAGGACAGCATGAAGCAAGCTTCTGTACCACAAGACAGGCAGAAAGCAGCAACTTCACTCCAGCTGTACCCTTCTCCAGAACATTATTTCATTTGAGATCAATTACACCCAGGATGACTCAAGTATGGAACACATTCGTATAGCATTATGATGTCAACGAGAAAAAGTCAGTTGATCAAATGAAAATGCTGGCCCACAGATGGCTCCAACTTCATCCTGTTCCCTACTTGTATGTTTCATAACAATAAAAATGCTTTCAAATGAGCTGATGTAGGTAACAGCTCTTAGCATGACAAGAAAATTAAGAATCCTTAACCTGTAAATAGATTGTCAATAAAGCTAGGGATCCTTAATCGAACCTTGTCAAACCCTGAGTAAAAAAAAAAAGAAAAAAGAGAGAGAGAGGAGGGTGGGGGAAAGGCTATGGGAGAGAGAGAGAGAGAGAGGAGGGTGGGGGAAAGGCTATGAGAGAGAGTGTGTGAGAGTGAGAGCGTGTGGGTGAGAGGGTGTGGGAGAGTGAGAGTGTGAGTGAAAGGGTGCGATTGAGAAAATATGAGTTAGAGAGTGAGTGAGTGTGGGTGAGAGAGTGTGAGCGTTAGAGAGGTAGTGTGAGAGTGTGTGAAAGTGTGTGCGAGAATTTGGGAGTGTGGGGAAGTGCGAGACAGTTTATCTGGAGTTTATCTGGAGAGAGTTCCGGGGGTCAACGCCCCCGCGGCCCGGTCTGAGACCAGGCCTCCTTAGGTCAGTGTCCCAGGATGCGACCCACACCAGTCGACTAACACCCAGGTACCCATTTTACTGATGGGGAACATAGACAACAGGTGGAAAGAAACACGTCCAATGTTTCTACTCTGGCTGGGAATCGAACCCAGGCCCTCACCGTGTGAAGCGAGAGCGTTAACCACCAGGCCACCAGAGCGTGTGAGGGATTGTGAGAGAAGGAGTGTGAGAGAGGGTGTGAGAGAGTGTGGGAGAGAATGTGGGAAAGAAAGTATGAGAGAGTGTGAGAGGAAGAGTGTGAGAGTGGGAGAGAATGAGAGTGTGGGAGAGAGCTTGCAAAAGAGAGCATAAGAGAGTCTGAGAGAGTGGGAGAGTGTGGGAGATGTGAGAAGGAGTGTGAGAGAGGGTGTGAGAGAATGTGGGAGAAATAGTGTGAGATAGTGAGAGAGGGAGAGTGTGAGAGTGAGAGTGAGAATACGAGAGAGTGTGAGAGAGAGATTATAGGAGAGAGTGTGAAAGTGTGAGAGTGTGGGAGATGTGAGAGAGTGAGAGAGTGTGAGAGAGAGAGAATGTGTGAGAGTGTGTGAGAGTGGGTGAGAGTGCATGAGTGTGTGAGTGTGAGTGTATGAGATGGCTAGGGTCAGCCTTTACAGTTGCTGTAGGCCTAGTATTTGCGCTAGGGTAGGGACGAACAAGGTTGTGTGTGTTGGTTTATGGCCTTCCTGTGTGTACACGTGTGTGCATGTATGTACGGCTGTGTGCGTTACTATACTGTCATCCGAGCCTTTTTTCCTGAGTGTATGTTCTGACCTGTGCGCCTGCACATCTCGCTGCTGTGTGTGCCACCAGTAAAGTGTGTACTCACCTAGTTGAGGTTGCAGGGGTCGAGTCCAAGCTCCTGGCCCCGCCTCTTCACTGGTCGCTACTAGGTCACTCTCCCTGAACCATGAGCTGTATCATACCTCTGCTAAAAGCTATGTATGGATCCTGCCTCCACTACATTGTTTCCCAAACTATTCCTCTTCCTAACTAGTCTGTGGCTAAAGAAATATTTTCTAACATCCCTGTGATTCATCTGTGTCTTCAGCTTCCAACTGTGTCCCCTTGTTACTGTGTCCAATCTCTGGAACATCCTGTCTTTGTCCACCTTGTCAATTCCTCTCAGTATTTTGTATGTCGTTATCATGTCTCCCTATCTCTCCGGTCCTCCAGTGTCGTCAGGACGATTTCCCTTAACCTCTCCTCGTAGGACATACCCCTTAGCTCTGGGACTAGTCTTATTGCAAACGTTTGCACTTTCTCTAGTTTCTTTACGTGCTTGGCTAGGTGTGGGTTCCAAACTGGTGTCGCATACTCCACTATGGACCTAACGTACACAGTGTACAGGATCCTGAACGATTCCTTATTAAGATGTCGGGATGCTGTTCTGAGGTTCGCTAGGCGCCCATATGCTGCAGCAGTTATTTGGATGATGTGCGCCTCAGGAGATGTGCCTGGTGTTATACTCACCCCAAGATCCTTTTTCTTAAGTGAGGTTTGTAGTCTCTGGCCCCCTAGACTGTAATCCGTCTGCGGTCTTCTTTGCCCTACCCCAATCTTCATGACTTTGCACTTGTTGGGATTGAACACCAGGAGCCAATTGCTGGACCAGGTCTGCAGCCTGTTCAGATCCCTTTGTAGTTCTGCCTGGTATTCGATCAAATGAACTCTTCTCATCAACTTCACGTTATCTGCAAACAGGGATACTTCGGAGTGTATTCCTTCCGTCATGTCATGTGTGTGTGTGTGTGTGTGTATGTGTGTGTGTGTGTACTCACCTATTTGTGGTTGCAGGGGTCGAGTCTTAGCTCCAGGACCCGCCTCTTCACTGGTTGCTACTAGGTCCTCTCTCTCCCCGCTCCATGAGATTTATCAAACCTCGTCTTAAAACTATGTATGGTTCCCGTCTCCACTACATCACTTTCTAGGCTATTCCACTGCCTGACAACTCTATGACTGAAGAAATACTTCCTAACATCCCTATGTCTCATCTGAGTCTTCAACTTCCAATAGTGACCTCTTGTTTCTGTGTCCCCTCCCCGGAAGATCCTGTCTTTGTCCATCTTGTTTATTCCATGCAGCATTTTATATGTCGTTATCATGTCTCCCCTGGCCCTCCTGTCCTCCAGTGTCATCAGGCCGATTTCCCTTAACCTTTCTTCATAGGACATTCCCCTTAGCTCTGGAACTAACCTTGTCGCAAACCTTTGCACTTTCTCTAATTTCTTGACGTGCTTGATCAAGTGCGGGTTCCAAACAGGTGCCTGACGTACTCGGTGTACAGTGTTTTGAACGATTCCTTACTAAGGTATCGAAATGCTGTTCTCAGGTTTGCCAGGCGCCCATATGCTGCAGCAGTTATCTGGTTGATGTGTGCTTCCTGAGACATGCTTGGTGTTATACTCACCCCAAGATCTTTCTCCTTGAGTGAGGTTTGCAGTCTTTGGCAAACCTGTGCCCTTCCCTTATCTTCATGACTTTGCATTTGGCTGGGTTATATTCGAGAAGCCAGTTGCTGGACCAGGTGTCCAGGTTGTCCAGGTCTCTTTAAAGTCCTGCCTGATCCTCATCTGATTTAATTCCCCTCATTAACTTCAAATCATCTGCAAACAGGGACACTTCCGAGTCTAACCCTTCCTTCATGTTGTTCACATATACCAAAAATAGCACTGGTCGTAGGACCGACCCCTGTGGGACCCCGCTCGTCACAGGTGCCCACTGTGATGCTCGTTGTTGCCTTCCTGTCAGGTATTCTCTGATCCATTGCAATGCCCTTCCTGTTACATGCGCCTGATCCTCTAGCTTCTGCACTAATCTCTTGTGAGGAACTGTGTCAAAGGCCTTCTTGCAGTCCAAGAAGATGCAATAAATCCACCCCTCTCTCTCGTGTCTTACTTCTGTTACTTTATCATAAAACTGCAGAAGGTTTGTGACACAGAATTTGCCTTCCATGAATCTGTGCTGGTTGGCGTTTATACTCTTTTTCCATTCCAGGTGCTCCACCTCTCTCCTCCTGATAATCTTCTTCATAACTTTTCATACTATACACGTCAGTGACACAGGTCTATAGTTTAGTGCCTCTTTTCTGTCTCCTTATTTAAAAATGGGAACTACATTTGCCGTCATCCATACCTCAGTTTCCAGTTTCCAGTTTTCCATGCCCAGTTTCCAGGGATGTGTTGAAGACTGTGGTAAGTGGTATGTACAGCATATCCACTCCCTCTCTAAGGACCCACGGGGAGATGTCCAGTCCCATTGCATTTGAGGTATCGATGTCCCTTAGCAGCTTCTTCACCTCCTCCTCATTTGTATGTATGTCATCCAACACTTGTTGGTATATTCCTTGCTGGTGTGCCCCTATGTTCTGTCCCCCCAAGAGGCCTTCCTGTCTCCACTGTAAATACTTCCTTAAATCTCATATTAAGCTGCTCACATACTTCTTGATCGCTTCTTGTGAGTTCCCCACCTTCTTTCCTCAGCCTTATCACCTGGTCTTTAACTGTTGTCTTCATCCTAATGTGGCTTTACAGCAGTTTCGGGTCAGACTTGACTTTCGATGCTATGCCGTTCTTGTACTGTCGCTGGGCCTCCCTCCTTATCTGTACATACTTGTCCCTGGCTCTTCTACTAATCTCCTTATTTTCCTGAGTCCTTTGCCTCCTGTACCTTTTTCATTCGCTTTGGTCTTCCTATTATTTCTATTTCCCTTGGGAACAAACCTTTCCTCTGCCTCCTTGCACTTTGTTGTTACATATTCCATCATCTCGTTTACTGATTTTCATACCAGTTCTCTATCCCACTGAACTTCCTGCAGGAAGTTTCTCATACCTGTGTAGTCCCTCCTTTTATAGTTTGGCTTTTCCTGTTACCTTCTCCACTTGTAGCTCTAATATATAATCAAAACTCAGAACCACGTGATAGCTAGCTCCAAAGGGCCTCTCGTAATTGATGTCCTCAATGTCTGAACTGCTCAGGGTGAAAAGAAGATCCAGTCCTGCTGGTTCATCCCACCCTCCCTCTCTGGTAGTGTCCCTGACATGTTGATGCATGATGCATCTTGGCTCTCCATGTTTCGGAACCCCCATGTGGCTCCAGGTTTTCCCAGCCGATCTCTCTGTGGTTGAAATCGCCCATTACCAGTAACTTTGCTCTGCTCGAGTGAGCTCTTCTTGCCACCTTCTTGCCACCTCAGCCAGTGTGTCCACCATCGCTCTGTTGTTTTCTTCGTACTCCTCTCTTGGCCTCCTGCAGTTCTGTGGTGGGTTATACATCACTCCAATGACTACTTTATGTGCTCCAGACTGAATTATACCTACTATGTAGTCACTCTCTACAATCATGTTCATGCCTTCCATTTCCTCAAATCCCCATCAGTTTTTTATGAGCAGTGCAACCCCTCCTCCCCCTTTACTCCTTCTATCTTTCCACAGGATCTTATATCCTTGTGGGAAGATTGCATCTGTTATTGTCTCAGTGAGTTTTGTTTCTGTGACTACTATGATGTCTGGGGATTTCTCGCTGATTTCTTCATGCCACTCCTCATATTTATTCGTTATTCCGTCCGTATTTGTGTATCAAACCTTCAGCTTCTTTTCTATCACTGTTGTCCTGGGAGAATATTGGGGTTGGGGGAGTTAGAGCCTTGGTGGGAGCCTATGGGGGACTGTGGTGTGGGTGGGGTGTGTGATGAGGGGGGTGGGGTCAGAATGCCCATAGGGAGTAGCTGATCGGGTGAGGTTTGTGATGTGGGGGTTTGTGGCCAAGGGAATAGTGTGTGGGTTTTTGTTTAGATAGCTCAGTTGCGTTGGGATTGTCACGGTTGGAGTCCTTCTGCGGGAGTTTTTGCAGGGTGTGTTTGCCCTTCCTCCTGTGTCTGGGTCCTGCTCATCTTCATCATTACCTCTCTTTCCTCCTTGCATCTCTGTACCTCTCTTTCAGTGTAGTCGCAATCGAGGTATACTCTCTGGTACCCCGGTTTGTCCCTCAGTCGTACTTTCTCTTGCAGGATCCTTGTTCGAGCTGATTCTTCCTTGAAAATTACTTTGACAGGCCTTTTCCTTCCACACGTAAACCACCCAATTCTCC
>NC_091349.1:20704813-20799813 GCF_038502225.1 Cherax quadricarinatus
TCCACCTTCTGCACTAATCTATTGCGAGGACCTGTGTCGAAGGCCATCCTGCAGTCTAGGAAAATGCAATCAACCCACCCTTCTCTCTCGTGTCTTACTTCTGTTACTTTGTCATAAAACTCCAGGTTTGTGGCACAGGATTTGCCTTCCATAATGAATTCGTGCTGGTTGTCGTTTATAATCTTGTTCCGTTCCAGGTGCTCCATGTGTCTGTGTTTGCTTGCGACCTTAAGTACTCCAGTTTGTAATCGGGAAACAATTCAGTTTTTAAGAAAAATGTTCTGCGCATGTCTTACTGTTTCCATAATTTATTTTTAATATTTCCAACAAGTTCTCTTTGGTCCTAGTCAATCTTCCTCTCAGTTTTTGTTTAAAAAAAATATTTTGCCCCCGATTTTACAATATATTAAGAAATTCAGTAATTACTTTCTGAGTATGTTTCTGGTCCTGCCGTAATTTATATGCTCCTCTAAAAAGATTTTTGTCATACCATATTCTGAACGAATGTACAGAGGATCCCCAACTTAACACAGTGAACCAACACCTCACAGTGAGGTGATACCTTACATAGCGAAACACCTCACAGTGAGGTGCTACCTAACACAGGGAAGCAACACCAGACAGTGAAGTGCTGCAGAAAACAGTGAAGTAATACCTCACAGTGAAGTGCTACCTAACAGTGAAGCAACACCTGACAGATAGGTACTTCCTAACACAGTGAAGCAACACCTGAGAGTGAGGTGCTACCTAACGCAGTGAGGCAACAACTGACAGTGAGGTGCTACCTTACACAGCGAAACAACACCTGACTGTGAGGTGTTATCGAACACATTAAAGTAATACCTCAGAGTGAGGTGCTACCTAACATAGTGAAGCAACACCTGACAGTCAGGTGCTACCAAACGCAGTGAAGCAACACCTGACAGTGAGGTGCTACGAAACGCAGTGAAGCAACACCTGACAGTGAGGTGCTTCCTAACACAGTGAAGCAACACCTCACTGTGAGGTACTATCTAACAGAGTGAAGCAACACCTCACTGTGAGGTACTACCTAACACAGTGAAGCAACACCTCACTGTGAGGTGCTACCTAACATAGTGAAGCAACACCTCACTGTGAGGTACTACCTAACACAGTGAAGCAACACCTCACTGTGAGGTACTACCTAACACAGTGAAGCAACACCTCACTGTGAGGTACTACCTAACACAGTGAAGCAACACCTCACTGTGAGGTACTACCTAACACAGTGAAGCAACACCTGACAGTGAGGTGCTACCTAACATAGTGAAGCAACACCTCACTGTGAGGTACTATCTAACAGAGTGAAGCAACACCTCACAGTTAGGTGCTACCTAAAACAGTGAAGCAACACCTGACAGTGAGGTGCAACCTTACACAGTGAAGCAACACCTGACAGTGAGGTGCTACCTAACATAGTGAAGCAACACCTCACTGTGAGGTACTACCTAACATAGTGAAGCAACACCTCACTGTGAGGTACTACCTAACACAGTGAAGCAACACCTCACTGTGAGGTACTACCTAACACAGTGAAGCAACACCTCACTGTGAGGTACTACCTAACACAGTGAAGCAACACCTCACTGTGAGGTACTACCTAACACAGTGAAGCAACACCTGACAGTGAGGTGCTACCTAACATAGTGAAGCAACACCTCACTGTGAGGTACTATCTAACAGAGTGAAGCAACACCTCACAGTTAGGTGCTACCTAAAATAGTGAAGCAACACCTCACTGTGAGGTACTATCTAACAGAGTGAAGCAACACCTCACAGTTAGGTGCTACCTAACACAGTGAAGCAACACCTGACAGTGAGGTGCTACCTAACATAGTGAAGCAACACTTGACAGTGAGGTTCTACCTTACACAGTGAAGCAACACCTCACAGTGAGGTGCTACCTTACATAGTGAAGCAACACCTGACAGTGAGGTGCTACCTAACATAGTGAAGCAACACCTCACTGTGAGGTACTACCTAACACAGTGAAGCAACACCTCACTGTGAGGTACTACCTAACACAGTGAAGCAACACCTGACAGTGAGGTGCTACCTAACATAGTGAAGCAACACCTCACTGTGAGGTACTATCTAACAGAGTGAAGCAACACCTCACAGTTAGGTGCTACCTAAAATAGTGAAGCAACACCTCACTGTGAGGTACTATCTAACAGAGTGAAGCAACACCTCACAGTTAGGTGCTACCTAACACAGTGAAGCAACACCTGACAGTGAGGTGCTACCTAACATAGTGAAGCAACACTTGACAGTGAGGTTCTACCTTACACAGTGAAGCAACACCTCACAGTGAGGTGCTACCTTACATAGTGAAGCAACACCTGACAGTGAGGTGCTACCTAACATAGTGAAGCAACACCTCACTGTGAGGTACTATCTAACAGAGTGAAGCAACACCTCACAGTTAGGTGCTACCTAAAACAGTGAAGCAACACCTGACAGTGAGGTGCAACCTTACACAGTGAAGCAACACCTGACAGTGAGGTGCTACCTAACATAGTGAAGCAACACCTCACTGTGAGGTACTACCTAACATAGTGAAGCAACACCTCACTGTGAGGTACTACCTAACACAGTGAAGCAACACCTCACTGTGAGGTACTACCTAACACAGTGAAGCAACACCTCACTGTGAGGTACTACCTAACACAGTGAAGCAACACCTCACTGTGAGGTACTACCTAACACAGTGAAGCAACACCTGACAGTGAGGTGCTACCTTACAGAGTGAAGCAACACCTCACAGTGAGGTGCTACCTAACATAGTGAAGCAACACCTCACTGTGAGGTACTACCTAACACAGTGAAGCAACACCTCACAGTTAGGTGCTACCTAACAAAGTGAAGCAACACCTCACTTGAGGTGCTACCTAACACAGTCAAGTAACACCTGACAGTGAGGCGCTACCTTACAGAGTGAAGCAACACCTGACAGTGAGGTGCTACCTAACACAGTGAAGCAACACCTCACTGTGAGGCACTACTTAACACAGTGAAGGGCGGATGCGGTCCACATTTTAACGACATTTTTT
Source organism: Cherax quadricarinatus (assembly GCF_038502225.1). Lineage (NCBI taxonomy): Eukaryota > Metazoa > Arthropoda > Malacostraca > Decapoda > Parastacidae > Cherax > Cherax quadricarinatus. Next base: position 20,707,888 of record NC_091349.1, read on the forward strand.
TTATGAACCGATTACGTTCATTTTTGGTGTACTATTAGAAGGTTATATCGAGTATGCTGTGCTGAAGTTTCAATCATATCGGCCAAAAAGGAAATGAAATATGCAAAATTTACGAAAAATTGCATTTGGCAGCGGAGTCCTACTTAGTGGTACTTGGACAAGTGGTTTTGACACTTGCTGCTGCTAGAACACCTCTAATTCCATCACTTGTCGATTTCAATTCTAAAATAAACCTTATCTTCTTGCTAAAAAAAATAAAGTTTCATAACTTTTTTGATATATTGGAAGATGTCGGTCTTGTTGTCCAAATAAATCTAAAAATATTTTGGATAGTTCGGAAACACGAACGCTACCTCGTAAAGCAATCATTCTGCTATGTTTGTTGTGAAAATCAAGTCAATTCAATCATAAATAAAGCTGGAATTTCCCTAAATAGGTAAATAACTTACTTTCGAGATATAGGCCGAAGCGCGCGGCACCCCCGCTGCCCGGGAAATAATTTTTTTCCCCGAAAAATTCGCTTTATTTTACACTTTTTCCGCGACCTACGAGTGTTTATTACAGTTAACCATTGTAAATACGTTTTCTCTCATCACTGATGAGAGAGGTCGGACCCTTTCTTCACCTTCAGGGGAAATATCGATAGAAATTTTTTCCTCGGGGCGTCATATTATGCTATATATTTTTTTTAAGATGTACTTTTTATGTTTATATGCTATTATTATATTGCATTATATCATAATAGATCAATTGTGATAGATAAATAAGCCTTATAATTGATATTAGCGTGGGTATGGAATATTTTGTTGGCTGGAGGTCTCGGCCATTTTGTGCACTATTCCCAGGAGTTCCCGATTGGTGCCGTGACCATATTAGCTCCGCCCACTCGGGAATGATCTCAGATGGTGAATTTGTATTATATTTATTTATTTATTTATTTATTTATTTAAAAATTTGAGCACACATACAGAGGTACAACAAATACAGGTAAGAGCAGTATGCCAAAGCCACTTATACTATGCATAGCATTACGGGCTGGCTTAAAATTAACTTAAGATTAACTAAGCAATGATGAAATCAGTGATAAAACATTAATGTAAACAGATTACTATAAAGCACAAGTGAGTATTACAAAGACAGGTCATATGGTTGTATGCATTGTTGTACATTCAGTAGAATGGAGTATTCTGTTAGGTAGTGTATTTAAAAAATAATAAAGTTAGATTGGGTTTTAGGTTTAACATTTATGTGATATAATTGTGAGAAACATTTAAGATATACAATTTATAAGGTTCAGTTATTCAGTATTTATTTGGTTTTGGGTGAGTAAGTGATCTTTGAGAAGAGACTTGAATTTATAAACAAGTAGTGTTTCTTTTATATTTACAGGTAATGAATTCCAGATTTTAGGGCCTTTTATGTGCATTGAGTTTTTACATAGTGTGAGATGGACACGAGGAACATCAAAGAGTGATCTGTGCCTTGTGTTATGGTCATGTGTTCTGTTGAGGTTGGCAAGGAGATGTTTGAGGGGAGGGTTAATATCAGAGTTAAGTGTTCTATGTATGTAATAGGTGCAGTAGTAAGTATGGATGTTTTGTATGGTGAGGAGGTTTAGTGTATTGAATATTGGTGGAGTGTGCTGCCTATAGTGAGAATTTGTTATCATTCTAACTGCAGCCTTTTGTTGGGTAATTAGTGGTCTGAGATGGTTACTTGTTGTTGAGCCCCATGCACAAATTCCATAGGTGAGATAGGGGTAAATAAGAGAGTGATATAGGGCCAGGAGGGCTGACTGTGGAGCATAGTACCGTATCTTCGATAGTATGCCTACAGTCTTGGAAATTTTCTTAGAAATTTGTTGTATATGCGTATGAAATTTGAGTCTATTATCAAGGTGGATTCCTAAGAATTTTCCCTCTGTTAGCTTTGTGATAGGTGATCCGTTTATCATTATGTTAAGAGGGACATCTGTAGCTCTGTTACCAAGCTGAATGAAGTAGGTTTTGTCAATGTTTAGTGTAAGTTTGTTAGTTCTCATCCAGGTAGATATTTTCTGTAATTCGGTATTTACAGTATTGGCTAGCGTGACTGGGCTCGGGTGGGAGAAGACGTATGTAGTGTCATCTGCAAATAGTGTGGGTTTGAGTAATTGCGAAGCATTTGGTAGGTCATTTATGTATAGGAGAAAGAGAAGAGGGCCAAGGACACTTCCCTGTGGGACACCAACTGTAATTGGTTGTGCAGAGGAGTTTGCCCCATTTGCATACACATATTGGCTTCTGTTGCTGAGGTATGACTTGAGGTAGTTGAGGGAGTGCCCTCTTATACCATAGTGTGACAATTTTACGTGGAGCAAGTCATGGTCAACTGTATCAAAAGCTTTACGTAAGTCAATGAAGATCCCCAGTGGGACTTCTTTTTTCTCTATTGCAGTGTATATATGTTCTAGCATGTGTATAATAGCATCATTAGTATTTTTATTAGGCCTGAATCCAAATTGGCAGGGGTTGAGTATGTTTTGGGAGATAAGGTAGGAGTAGATTCGTTTATGAATTAATTTTTCGAAGATTTTTGAGAGAGGGTGTAAGTTGGATATTGGCCTATAGTTATTCAACTCTGTTTGGTCTCCTCCTTTGTGGATCGGGGTGACCCTTGCTATTTTGAGTACTGTAGGGAAGGTGGAGGATTCAATGGATTTGTTAAAGAGTGTTGCAATGATTGGTGATAGCACTTGTGACACTTTTTTGTATATAAAGGGTGGTAAGGTATTTAAATCTCCTGCCTTGTTTTTTAGTGTGTTGATAATAAGGGAGACTTCGTATGGGTTAGTCGGAGCTAGGAACAGTGTGTTCGGGTAGTTGCCGGTGAGGTAGTCATTTGGTGGGGTATCTGAGCTTGGGATTTTATTGGCAAGGTTTTGTCCTATAGTGGAGAAGAAATCATTGAGTCTGTTTGCTGTTTCTGTTGGTGGGAGTTGGGGTTCATCTGATTTTGCTAATTTTATTTCGCTATTTCGTGATATCTTTTTTGTTCCTAGAATTTCTGATAGGGTTTTCCAGGTCTTTTTTATATCACCTCGTAAGTTGGATAATCTGTTCTCATAATACAATTTTTTTGCCCTTCTTATCAGGCTGGTTAGGATTGACGAGTAACGTTTTGTTTGGTCTCTGGTTATGTGACCCATTCTGTACTGTTTTTCATATTGGTGTTTTGTATTTATGGATTTGAGAATGCTGGGTGTTAGCCAGGGACTGTTCAGTCTCTTAGCTGTCATCTGTTTAGTTTTTTTAGGGCAGTGCTTGTTATAGAGGTATTGGGTCTTTTTTAGAAAATTATTAATACATTCGTCAATATCTGTATAGATTTCTAGCTCAGTGTGCCAGTCAATGTTTGCTACTGCTGTTGTGAAGTTATTAATGGCTGCCTCATTGTGAAGTCTGAAGGTGACTTTAGTAGTGTCTTGGGGTATTTTACCAAGAGTTGTTATGAGGAAAGTCGGGTAGTGGTCTGTGGTATTATCTGTAATTATGCCTGATTTTAAAGGGGATATGGTGTTGGTCCAGATGTGGTCAAGTAGGGAAACACTAGTCTCTGTATCTCTTGTAGGTTTTGTTACTGTTGGTAGCAACATACAGTTACTCATTGTGTTTGTGAATTCAGTAACGTGTGGGTCCTGGTCTTGCAGGAGATTTATATTGAAGTCACCTGAGAGTAGTAAGTGATCTTTGTTCATGCGTGCATCAGTTATCATACTTCCTAGGTTTTGACTAAATTGGCTAATGTTTGACTGTGGAACTCTGTAGATGTTTATCACTGTGAGAGGTTTTTGTAGGTATTTGGATTTGAATTTGGCTATTATATATTCCCCATGTTCATCCCTTGTGCAAGTATTAGTGATACATTCTAGTTGGTCTGAGTAGTATATAGCAGTGCCACCCCCTTGTTGGTCTGGCCTACAGTTGTGTATGGCTGTGTAACCAGGAATGGCATAGACATCTGTACTATCAGGCTTTAGCCAGGTTTCAGTTAGTGTAATGATGGACATATTGGCATGTAAGGAATTTAGTAATGCTATGAGGTCATCGTAATGCTTGCTTAAAGATCTGATATTGTAGTTAAAGATAGTTATGTTGTTGTTGGCTCTGAGAAGTGCCTTTGATTGTTCTGCAGTGTAGTAATTACAGTAACTGTTTGATTCATTTAAGTCATTAAATAAGAGATTGGTATCAGGATCAATGCTTGTAATCATAAGATTTGTAGTGAATCTATAGTTAGAATTAAGTATAAAACAAAGTAAATAGTCTTAAGCTAAAAAATAGCACCTGAATTATTTAACAAATGTAAAATAATGAGCTAAGGTAGTTTTTTTTTTTTTTTTTTTTTTTTTTTAAGCTAAAATAAAGGAGACAATATAAAAGGGACTAATACAAATATAGTGATGATCAAATAATGGAGCTTGGGAATATGATAGTAGGTAGTACTATAAAGGTAATTCTTTAAAGTTAGAATTATAGTATAAAATAATAATATAAAAGGGACTAATATAAGTTGTGGTGAACAATAAAGTGGTAATCAAATAATGAGCTTTGGAATATAATGGCAAAATTGTGAACTTATTCTACTTTAGCACCTGAGAATAGCACCTTGATTATTTTAACAATTGTGAATATATAAACTAGGGTAGTTATATAAAGCTAAAATAAAGGAGAAAATATATAAGGGACTAAAATTAAGTAATGGTAAACAAAGTTAAATGGACAGGTGGTCACTATGAAATAATATTGGTTTAGGAGTAAGATCTGATTTGTAATATTAAATAAATTGAGCAGTTTATTGCACAATAAAAGTAAAAAAAATGAGGTAGTTGGTACTAGCTAGCAAAAGATAGTTTTGGTACTTGCAAAAAAGTAATTGGAATATACACTAATTGCATACACAATGAAAAGTGACTAAAAAAACAAGTAGTGATAAACAAAATTAAATGGACAGGTAAGAATAATGAATATTATTAATTTGGAGTAAGATTTGACTTGTAGTTTAAAATTATGAGCAATTAATAGCAGTAAGAAAGAAGTATAGAGTATTGGAGGTAGTTGGCATTAGCTAGTGATGAAAAATAATAAAAATAATTATGCACAATATAATAGTAACGTACACTATATGCACCACACGTATATATGTATTAAGGGCACTTATCTAATCTGTTACAGAAATGTCAGCTTTTCTAAGGAAGGTAGAGAAATCATGTTCGTTTGAGATGGTATATTGTTGTCCTGTTGATGTTTTCCTTACTAGTATTTTCCCATCTCGCGTGAAACACTGGTGTATTTTGTTTTCCTGTTTAAGTTTTCTCAGCCTGAACAGAAGGTTTTGACGTTTTTTTGTTAGACACTCATTTATGTACACTCCATTTTTCATTGTAATTGCTGATTTAATTAGGTCCTTTCTTTTAACGTATGAATGAAGTCTGATCATTATACTGTGTTTACTTCCTGGTTTTCCTAACAAACGTGTTTCTTTGATTTCATTGTTTTGCACGATGACTTGTACGTGGTTCTGTATTATCCTGATAGCAGTTTCTTTGCACTGTGCTTGTGTTATGTCACTAGGAATGTGTGGACTGTTTATTATAACTGCATCAGACAACTTATCTTGTTCAGTTTTGTCGTCTTGGAAATCAAGGTATTCATTTAGTCGAGTGTGCATGTTCTGATTCCAGTCCTTGATTGCTTCTTCAACCTTCATATTTATTGTTGTTATTTGCTCAGTGTGACTGGCTATAGCTGCTTTTAGAGTATTTTCTGTGTCAACACTTCCCGATGTAATCTTCTCTTCAAGGTTTTGGATCTTATTCTCGAGGTTGATTATCTTAGAGGTTGATTATATTAGACAAAGATATAAGAAAACGATAAGAATAACACGGGGAAAAACGTAACAAAAACGTAAACAAAGCCGAGTCAGCGCTTCTTACGCAATATGTTGCGTCAGCGCTGTCAACATGCCTGTTATAAATGGCTGTAATTCCTTTAAGAAACATCGTACAAAGATAATAATTATACCAGAGTGTAGCCAGAAAGTTCACCTATTTTTTGGTAACAATAACTCAGTTTTCATATATTTTCGAATTTTTTTTTGCTCCGCGCGCGGGAACCCTGAATCTTCCCTGAAGCAACACCTCACAGGAAGGTGCTACCTAACATAGTGAAACAACTCCTGACAGTGAGGTGCTACCTTACAGAGTGAAGCAACACCTAACAGTTACGTGGTACCTAACATAGTGAAGCAACACCTCACTGTGAGGTACTACCTAACACAGTGAAGCAACACCTCACAGTTAGGTGCTACCTAACACAGTGAAGCAACACCTCACAGTTAGGTGCTACCTAACACAGTGAAGCAACACCTGACAGTGAGGTGCTACCTAAGACAGTGATGCAACGCCTTACAGTGAGGTGCTACCTAACAGTGAATCAACACCTCATTGTGAGGTACAACCTAACACAGTGAAGCAACACCTCACAGTTAGGTGCTACCTAACACAGTGAAGCAACACCTGACAGTGAGGTGCTACCTAAGACAGTGATGCAACGCCTTACAGTGAGGTGCTACCTAACAGTGAATCAACACCTCATTGTGAGGAACAACCTAACACAGTGAAGCAACACCTCACAGTTAGGTGCTACCTAACACAGTGAAGCAACACCAGACAATGAGGCTCTACCTAACACAGTGAAGCAACACCTCACAGTGAGGTGCTACCTAACATAGTGAAGCAACACCTCACTGTGAGGTACTACATAACGCAGAGAGGCAACACCTGACAGTGAGGTGCTACCTAACATAGTGAAGCAACACCTCACTGTGATGTACTACCTAACACAGTGAAGCAACACTTGACAGTGAGGTGCTACCTTACGCAGTGAGGCAACACCTGACAGTGAGGTGCTGCCTTACACAGTGAAACAACTAACAGTGAGGTGTTACCGAACACAGTGAAGTAATACCTAACAGTGAGGTGCTACCTAACACGGTGAAGCAACACCTGACAGTGAGGTGGTACCTAAGACAGTGGAGGAGCACCTCACAGTGAAGTGCTACCGAACACAGTGAATACCTCACAGTTTACCTGGAGTTTACCTGGAGAGAGTTTCGGTGGTCAACGCCCCCGCGGCCCGGTCTGTGACCAGGCCTCCTGGTGGATCAGCCCCTGATCAACCAGGCTGTTGCTGCTGGCTGCACGCAAACCAACGTACGAGCCACAGCCCGGCTGATCAGGAACTGACTTTAGGTGATTGTCCAGTGCCAGCTTGAAGACTGCCAGGGGTCTGTTGGTAATCCCCCTTATGTATGCTGGGAGGCAGTTGAACAGTCTCGGGCCCCTGACACTTATTGTATGGTCTCTTAACGTGCTAGTGACACCCCTGCTTTTCATTGGGGGGATGGTGCATCGTCTGCCAAGTCTTTTGCTTTCGTAGTGAGTGATTTTCGTGTGCAAGTTCGGTACTAGTCCCTCTAGGATTTTCCAGGTGTATATAATCATGTATCTCTCCCTCCTGCGTTCCAGGGAATACAGGTTTAGAAACCTCAAGCGCTCCAAGTAATTGAGGTGTTTTATCTCCGTTATGCGGGCCGTGAAAGTTCTCTGTGCATTTTCTAGGTCGGCAATTTCACCTGCCTTGAAAGGTGCTGTTAGAGTGCAGCAATATTCCAGCCTAGATAGAACAAGTGGCCTGAAGAGTGTCATCATGGGCTTGGCCTCCCTAGTTTTGAAGGTTCTCATTATCCATCCTGTCATTTTTCTAGCAGATGCGATTGATACAATGTTATGGTCCTTGAAGGTGAGATCCTCCGACATAATCACTCCCAGGTCTTTGACGTTGGTGTTTCGCTCTATTTTGTTGCCAGAATTTGTTTTGTACTCTGATGAAGATTTAATTTCCTCATGTTTACCATATCTGAGTAATTGAAATTTCTCATCGTTGAACTTCATATTGTTTTCCGCAGCCCACTGAAAGATTTGGTTGATGTCCGCCTGGAGCCTTGCAGTGTCTGCAATGGAAGACACTGTCATGCAGATTCGGGTGTCATCTGCAAAGGAAGACACGGTGCTGTGGCTGACATCCTTGTCTATGTCGGATATGAGGATGAGGAACAAGATGGGAGCTAGTACTGTGCCTTGTGGAACAGAGCTTTTCACCGTAGCTGCCTCGGACTTTACTCTGTTGACGACTACTCTCTGTGTTCTGTTAGTGAGGAAATTATAGATCCATCGACCGACTTTTCCTGTTATTCCTTTAGCACGCATTTTGTGCGCTATTACGCCATGGTCACACTTGTCGAAGGCTTTTGCAAAGTCTGTATATATTACATCTGCATTCTTTTTGTCTTCTAGTGCATTTAGGATGTCGACCGTTCGTCATTGTAGGAGTGCCAGCAGTCACCGTTTTCTTCAACACGCAATTTATACTTTTGTATCAGTCAAATCACATATTACTCGGGTAGATAATTTCCAGTAGAGCCTTCATGTGCTAGCTCAAATCACCGACCAGTATGTTTAAATAAGTGACCCACTGATCAGATCAGATCGACTAGTCCGAACCCTTGACTGGTCCGAACCCTTGACTGGTCCGAACCCGGGACTGGTTTCAAACGGTTTCGTTGGACAATAAAGCAGACTGTAAACGGATGGGGTTGTAGGCGCCCTATAAACACAAACATTAAAAATCAGGAACGTGACGATAAGCTGTCCAATATACAAAAACAGTTAGAAACAGAAATACAAATAGCTAGAGCTTCATTTAAGGAGGTTATTAATAGAATATTCAAGAGGTTGCTAGTAGAATTGCAGTAAATTAACCATTCAAATCATTATGAAGCTGTGTGTAGTCTGTGGTCAGTCAAACAAACGGGCTTCCACATGGATAAATTGTCATTTTTGTGGAAATTGGTGTCACGCCCCTTGTGCAGATATCCCAGAACTAGCTACAAGCAGTATTAAAACAGGGAAGTGTTTTTGGGTATGCCCAAATGAGGAAAATCTGTGGACTAAAATCACAAGGGTATTAAAAGAGGACAACATCAAAGCTGCTTTCATAGAAAACCTGGAAGCTTTCTACAACAGATGGGAACATAAAAAGTCTGGGCTGAATGGTACTGCCCTTGATACTGGCCATGTAGTCACAAACTGTAAGGCTGGAGGTGATGTCCTGGTAGTCAGTAAATGTGGGGCTGATAGTGCTGTCCTGGGAGACAGTAATGGTGAAGCGGGAGGTGCTGTCCTGGGAGACAGAAATGGTGAAGCTGGAGGTGCTGTCCTGGGAGACAGAAATGGTGAAGCTGGAGATACTGTCCTGGGAGACAGTAATGGTGAAGCTGGAGGTGCTGTCCTGGGAGACAGTAATGGTGAAGCTGGAGATTTTGTCCAGGTAGTCGGGAATTATACGCAGGAAGGAATACATATAAATGACCTCATAGGGGACAGGAGCCATAGTAGGGAAACAAGTGTAGTCAAAGATAAGATAAAACCAATATTGCAAACTAGAAATACCGCAGGAAATAGCAAACAAGAGGACTCCAATAGCAATACTGAGGATAAATTACCAAAAACAACTGGTGGGAGCTCCATTGTTGGTGCTAGGGATGATAGAAGTAAGACAGGGAAACATGCACCAACAGGGAATACAGTCACAGAAACCCAAGGCAAGCGGAAATCAAGCCTGTGCACATACTATGCACTTGGTATCTGCTGGCATGGGAAATCTGGAAAAACAGATGGGACATGCAACTATGACCACCCGAGAAAATGCCATGCCCATATGACAACAGGAAAATGCAAACTCCCTTCCTGTAAGCTTTTTCACCCTGAAATGTGTACCTCTTCAGTACAGGAAAGACTGTGCTATAACTTAAATTGCCAGACATACCATCTAAAGGGGACAAAAAGATACAAAACATCCAGGCCATGGGAAAACCTGGGTAGCCACAGCCACTCAAGAGGGAGAGGCTTTTTAGTGCCAGGAAGGAAAAAAAACTGGCAGGAAATGGCAGAAATCGTACACCAAATCCAGTCATTCCTGGAGTGGAACCACAGTCGATGGCCTCCACTCCAAACCAACAGATACAGATACTAATGCCGGAAAAAAAATCCCCCCCCCCAGTACCAACAATACCACCAGTCCGATAACATTTTTCTTTGCAAATATACAGGGTCTAAAGCCAGCAACAAACAACAAAATACCTTTCATCCGTGGACTGCTTGCAGAGGCAAAGGCAATGTTCGCGGCTATCACTGAGACCCACATAAAGGATCACTTGGACAACGAAATATGGATCCCAAGTTACAACCTATACAGATGTGACAGAGTGAACAGGCAAAAGGGGGGGGGGGGTTGGCCTGTACATTGCTGAGTCACTTGTTTGCACAGAACTGCTTAATGCCTCAAATGATGTAGTGGAAGTTTTAGCAGTAAAGGTCGAGAACCAAAACCTAGTCATTGTGGTAGTCTACAAGCCTCCGGATGCAACATCCCAGCAATTCCAGGAACAGCTGTTAAAAATTGACCACTGTCTGGAAAATCTTCCAGCTCCTGCACCCAACATCTTGCTCCTGGGGGATTTCAACTTAAGGCACCTAAAATGGAGGAGTATAGCAAATAATATTGTTGCAGTAATAACACCAGGAGGCAGCTCTGATGAAAACTCACACTCACACGAGCTTTTAAATCTCTGCACAAAATTCAATTTAAACCAGCAAATAATAGAGCCTACTAGACTGGAGAATACACTAGACCTCATCTTCACTAACAATGATGATCTGATAAGAAATGTCACCATATCAAAAACAATATACTCAGATCACAACATAATTGAGGTTCAGACATGTATGCGTGGAGCCCCAGACCGACAAAATGAGACTAGTCACGAGGGAGCATTCACCAAATTCAACTTCAATAACAAAAACATAAAGTGGGACCAAGTAAACCAAGTCCTAACCGATATAAGCTTGGAAGATACACTAAGCAACACAGACCCCAACTTATGCCTAGAACAGATTAACTCGGTGGCACTCGATGTATGCACAAGGCTTATTCCTCTAAGAAAAAGGAGGAGTAGATGTAAAATAGAAAGAGACAGGCGCTCCCTTTACAGGCGACGGAAAAGAATAACAGAGCGGCTAAAAGAGGTCAATATATCTGAAATGCGTAGGGAGACACTGGTCAGAGAAATAGCAAGCATCGAACTTAAGCTAAAAGAATCCTTTAGGAGTCAGGAATCGCGGGAAGAACTAAAAGCCATAAATGAAATCGAAAGAAACCCAAAGTATTTCTTCTCCTATGCCAAATCAAAATCGAGAACAACGTCCAGTATTGGGCCCCTCCTTAAACAAGATGGGTCCTACACAGATGACAGCAAGGAAATGAGTGAGCTACTCAAGTCCCAATATGACTCAGTTTTTAGCAAGCCGCTAACCAGACTGAGAGTCGAAGATCAAAATGAATTTTTTATGAGAGAGCCACAAAATTTGATTAACACAAGCCTATCCGATGTTATCCTGACGCCAAATGACTTCGAACAGGCGATAAATGACATGCCCATGCACTCTGCCCCAGGGCCAGACTCATGGAACTCTGTGTTCATCAAGAACTGCAAGAAGCCCCTATCACGAGCCTTTTCCATCCTATGGAGAGGGAGCATGGACACGGGGGTCGTCCCTCAGTTACTAAAAACAACAGACATAGCCCCACACCACAAAGGGGGCAGTAAAGCAATAGCAAAGAACTACAGACCAATAGCACTAACATCCCATATCATAAAACTCTTTGAAAGGGTCCTAAAAAGCAAGATCACCACCCATCTAGAAACCCATCAGTTACACAACCCAGGGCAACATGGGTTTAGAACAAGTCGCTCCTGTCTGTCTCAACTATTGGATCACTACGACATGGTGGTGCTACCTAACATAGTGCTACCTAACATAGTGAAGCAACACCTCACAGTTAGGTGCTACCAAACAAAGAGAAGCAACACCTAACAGTGAGGTGCTACCTGACACAGTGAAGCAACACCTGACAGTGAGGTGCCACCTAGCACAGTGAAGCAACACCTGACAATGAGGCTCTACCTAACATAGTGAAGCAACACCTCACTGTGAGGTACTGCTAACAAAGTAATGCAACACCTGACAGTGAGGTGCTACCTAACATAGTGAAGCAACACCTCACAGTTAGGTGCTACTTAACACAGTGAAGCAAATACTGACAGTGAGGTGCTACCTAGCATAGTGAAGCAACACCTCACAGTCAGGCGCTACCTGACACAGTAAAGCAACACCTGACAGTGAGGTGGTACCTAAGACAGTAGAGAAGCACCTCACAGTGAAGTGCTACCGAACACAGTGAATATCTCACAGTGAGGTGCTACCTAACATAGTGAAGCAACACCTCACAGTTAGGTGCTACCAAAAACAGTGAAGCAACACCTAAGAGTGAGGTGCTACCTGACACAGTGAAGCAACACCTGACAGTGAGGTGCCACCTAGCACAGTGAAGCAACACCTGAAAATGAGGCTCTACCTAACATAGTGAAGCAACACCTCACTGTGAGGTACTGCTAACAAAGTAAAGCAACACCTGACAGTGAGGTGCTACCTAACATAGTGAAGCAACACCTCACAGTTAGGTGCTACTTAACACAGTGAAGCAAATACTGACAGTGAGGTGCTACCTAGCATAGTGAAGCAACACCTCACAGTCAGGCGCTACCTGACACAGTAAAGCAACACCTGACAGTGAGGTGCTACTTAAGACAGTGATGCAACGCCTTACCTAACACAGTGAATCGACACCTCATTGTGAGGTACAACCTAACACAGTGAAGCAACACCTCACAGTTAGGTGCTATCTAACACAGTGAAGCAACACCTGACAGTGAGGTGCTACCAAAAATAGTGAAGCAACGCCTGACAGTGAGGTGCTACCTTACAGAGTGAATCAACACCGGACAGTGAGGTGCTACCTTACACAGTGAAGCAACACTTGACAGTGAGGTGCTACCTTACACAGTGAAGTAACACCTGACAATGAGGTGCTATCTTACTCGGTGAAGCAACACCTGACAGTGAGATGCTACCTAGCACAGTGAAGCAACACCTGACAGTGAGATGCTACCTAACATAGTGAAGAAACAAATCACTCTGAGGTACTACCTAACAAAGTGAAGCAACTTCTCACAGTTAGGTGCTACCTAACACATTGAAGCAACACATGACAGTGAGGTGCTACCTAACACAGTGAAGTAACTCCTGACAGTGACGTGCTACCTAACATAGTGAAAAACACCTGACAGTGAGGTACTACCTAACACAGTGAAGCAACACCTCACAGATAGGTGCTACCTAACACAATGAAGCAACACCTGACAGAGAGGTGCTACCTAACATAGTGAAGCTAAACCTCAATGCGAGGTACTACCTAACACAGTGAAGCAACACCTCACAGTGAGGTGCTACCTAACACAGTGAGGCAACACCTGACAGTGATGTGCTATCTTACACAATGAGGCAACACCTGACAGTGAGGTGCTATCTTACACAGTGAGGCAACACCTCACAGTGAGGTGCTACCTTACACAGTGAGGAAACACCTGACAGTGAGGTGCTACCTAACACACTGAGGCAACACCTGACAGTGAGGTGCTACCTAACACAGTAAAGCAACACATCAAAGTTAGGTGCTACCTTACTCAGTGAGGCAACATCTCACAGTAAGGTACTACCTAACACAGTGAAGCAACACCTGACAGTGATATGCTACCTTACACAGTGAAGCAACAGCTCACAGTTAGGTTCTACCTAACTCAGTGAGGCAACACCTGACAGTGAGGAGCTATCTTACACAGTGTAGCAACACCTCACTGTGAGGTGCTACCTAATGCAGTGAGGCAACACCTGACAGTGACGTGCTACCTAACACAGTAAGGCAACACTTGGCAGTGAGGTGCTACCTAACACAGTGAAGCAACACCTGACTGTGAGGAGCTACCTAACACAGTGAAGCAACACCTGAAAGTGAGGTGCTACCTTACTCTGTGACGCAACACCTGCCAGTTAAGTGCTATAAAACACTGTGAAGCAACGCCTGACAGTGATGTGCTACCTTATACGGTGAGGCAACACCTGACAGTTAGGTGCTACCTAACAAAGTGAAGCAACACCTCACTCTGAGGTGCTACCTAACACAGTCAAACAACACCTGACAGTGAGGTGCTACCTAAGATAGTGAAGCAAGACCTCACTGTGAGGTACTACCTAACACAGTGAAGCAACACGTCACAGTGAGGCGCTACCTAACACTGTGAAGCAACACCTGACAGTGAGGTGCTACCTAACATAGTGAAGCAACACCTCACAGTTAGGTGCTCCCTAACATAGTGAAACAACACCTGACAGTGAGGTGCTACCTAACACAGTGAAGCAACACCTCACAGTTAGGTGCTACCTAACACAGTGAAGCAACACCTGATATTGAGGTGCTACCTAACACAGTGAAGCAACACCTCACAGTGAAGTGCTACCGAACACTGTGAAGTAATACCTCACAGTTAGGTGCTTCCTAAAACAGTGATGCAACTACTGACACTCAGGTGATACCTAGCATAGTGAAGCAACACCTCACAGTCAGGTGCTACCTAACACAGTGAAGTAATACCTCACAGTTAGGTGCTACCTAACACAGTGAAGTAATACCTCACAGTTAGGTGCTACCTAACAGAGTGATACAACTTCTCATTGTGAGGTACTACCTAACACAGTGAAGCAACACCTCACAGTTAGGTGCTACCTTACACAGTGAGGGAACACCTGTCCATGAGGTGCTACCTTACACGGTGAATCAACACCTGAGAGTGAGGTGCTTCCTAACACAGTGAGGCAACACCTGACAGTGGGGTACTACCTAGCACAGTGAAGGAACACCTCACAGTTAGGTGCTACCTAACACAGTGAAGCAACACCTGACATTGAGGTGCTACCTAACACAGTGAAGCAACACCTCACAGTTAGGTGCTACCTAACATAGTGAAGCAACACCTGACAGTGAGGTACTACCTAGCACAGTGAAGCAACACCTCACAGTTAGGTGCTACCTAACATAGTGAAACAACACCTGACTGTGAGGTGCTACCTAACATAGTGAAGCAACACCTCACAGTTAGGTGCTACCTAACACAGTGAAGCAACACCTGACATTGAGGTGCTACCTAACACAGTGAAGCAACACCTCACACTGAAGGGCTACCGAACACTGAAGTAATACCTCACAGTTAATTGCTACCTAAAACAGTGATGCAACTACTGACAGTTAGGTGCTACCTAGCATAGTGAAGCAACACCTCACAGTCATGTGCTACCTAACACTGTAAATCAACACCTGACAATGAGGTGTTACCTCACATAGTGAAGCAACACCTGACAGTGACGTGCTACCTAACATAGTGAAGCAACACCTAACAGTAAGGTGCTACCTAACACATTGAAGCAACACATGACAGTGAGGTGCTACCTTGCACGGTGAAGAAACACAGTGAGTGAACGACCTATCACAGCAACACCTTACAGAGGTGCTACCTAACACAATGAAGCAACACGTGACAGAGAGGTGCTACCTAACATAGTGAAGCTAAACCTCAATGCGAGGTACTACCTAACACAGTGAAGCAACACCTCACAGATATGTGCTACCGAACAGAGTGAAGCAACACCTGACAGTGAGGTGCTATCTAACACCGTGAAGCAACACCTGACAGTTAGGTGGTACCTAACATAGTGAAGCTACACCTCACTGTGATGTGCTACCTAACACAGTGAAGCAACACCTCAGAGTGATGTGCTACCTAACACAGTGAGGCAACACTTGACAGTGAGGTTCTATCTTACACAGTGAGGCAACACCTCACAGTGAGGTGCTACCTTACACAGTGAGGAAACACCTGACAGTGAGGTGCTACTTAGCACACTGAGGCAACACCTGACAATGAGGTGCTACCTAACACAGTAAAGCAACACATCACAGTTAGGTGCTACCTTACTCAGAGAGGGAACATCTCACAGTTAGGTACTACCTAACACAGTGAAGCAACACCTGACAGTGATATGCTACCTTACACGGTGAAGCAACAGCTCACAGTTAGGTTCTACGTAACTCAGTGAGGCAACACCTGACAGTGAGGAGCTATCGTACACAGAGTAGCAACACCTCACTGTGAGGTGCTACTTAATGCAGTGAGGCAACACCTGACAATGACGTGCTACCTAACACAGTGAAGCAACATCTGACTGAGGAGCTACCTAACACAGTGAAGTAACACCTGATAGTGAGGTGCTACCTAACACAGTGAAGCAACACCTGAGAGTGTGCTGCTACCTAACACAGTGACGCAACACCTGCCAGTTAAGTGCTACCTAACACAGTGAAACAACACCTGACAGTGTGGTGCTACCTTATATTGTGAGGCAACACCTGACAGTTAGGTGCTACCTAACAAAGTGAAGCAACTCCTCACTCCGAGGTTCTACCTAACTCAGTCAAACAACACCTGACAGTGAGGTGCTACCTAAGATAGTGAAGCAACACCTCACTGTGAGTTACTACCTAACACAGTGAAGCAACACGTCACAGTGAGGCGCTACCTAACACTGTGAAGCAACACCTGACAGTGTGGTGCTACCTAACACAGTGAAGCGACACTTCACAGTGAAGTGCTACCGGACACAGTAAAGCAACACCTCAGAGTGAGGCGCTACCTAACACTGTGAAGCAACACCTGACAGTGAGGTGCTACCTAGCATAGAGAAGCAACACCTCACATTGAAGTGCTACCGAACACTGTGAAGTAATACCTCACAGTTAGTTGCTACCTAAAACAGTGATGCAACTACTGATAGTTAGGTGCTACCTAGCATAGTGAAGCAACACCTCACAGTCAGGTGCTACCTAACACTGTAAAGCAACACCTGACAATGAGGTGTTACCTCACATAGTGAAACAACACCTGACAGTGAGGTGCTACCTAACACAGTGAAGTAATACCTCACAGTAAGGTACTGCCTAACACAGTGATGCAACTCCTCATTGTGAGGTACTACCTAACACAGTGAAGCAACACCTCACAGTTAGGTGCTACCTAACACAGTGAAGCAACACTTGACAGTGAGGTGCTACCTAACATAGTGAAGCAACACCTGACAGTGAGTGGTACCTTACACAGTGAAGCAACACCTGACAGTGAGTGGTACCTTACACAGTGAAGCAACACCTGACAGTGAGTGGTACCTTACACAGTGAAGCAACACCTGACAGTGAGTGGTACCTTACACGGTGAAGCAACACCTGAGAGTGAGGTGCTACCTAACACAGTGAGGCAACACCTGAAAGTGAGGTGCTACCTAGCACAGTGAAGCAACACCTGACAGTGAGGTGCTACCTACCACAGTGACGCACCACCTGCCAGTGCTGTGCTACCTATCACAGTGAAGCAACACCTGCCAGTGAGGTGCTACCTTACACAGTGAAGCAACATCTGACAGTGAGTTGCTACCTTACACAGTGAAGCAACACCTGAGCGTGAGGTGCTACATAAGACAGCGAAGCAAAACTTGACAGTGAGGTGCTACCTAACATAGTGAAGCAACACCTGACAGTTAGGTGCTACCTAACACAGTGAAGCAACACCTGACAGTGAGGTGCTACCTTACACAGTGAAGCAACACCTGATTGTGAGGTGCTTCCTAACATAGAGAAGCAACACCTCACAGTGAGGTGCTACCTTACACAGTGAAACAACACCTCGCAGTTAGGTGCTACCGAACACAGTGAAGCAACACCTGACAGTGAGGTGCTATCTAACACCGTGAAGCAACACCTGACAGTTAGGTGGTACCTAACACAGTGAAGCAAATCCTGACAGTGAGGTGCTACCTAACATAGTGAAGCAACACATCACAGTTAGGTGCTACATAACATAGTGAAGCAACACCTGACAGTTAGGTGCTACCTAACATAGTGAAGCAACACCTCACAGTTAGGTGCTACCTAACACAGTGAAGCAACACCTGACAGTGAGGTGCTACCTAACACAGTGAAGCAACACCTGACAGTGAGGTGCTACCTAACACAGTGAAGCAACACCTGACAGTGAGGTGCTACCTTACACAGTGAAGCAACACCTGACAGTGAGGTGCTACCTTACACAGTGAAGCAACACCTGACAGTGAGGTGCTACCTTACACAGTGAAGCAACACCTGAGAGTGAGTTGCTACCTAACACAGTGAGGCAACACCTGACAGTGAGGTGCTACCTAACACAGTGAAGCAAAACCTGACAGTGAGGTGCTACCTAACATAGTGAAGCAACACCTCTCAGTGAGGTGCTACCTAACATAGTGAAGCAACACCTCACAGTTAGGTGTTTCCTAACATAGTGAAGCAACACCTGACAGTGAGGTGTTACCTAACATAGAGAAGCAACTCCTCACAGTTAGGTGCTACCTAACACAGTGAAGCAACACCTGACAGTTTGGTGCTACCTAACACAGTCAAGCAACCCCTGAAAGTGAGGTGCTACCTTACACAGTGAAGCAACACCTGACAGTGAGGTGCTACCAAACACAGTGCAACACCTGCAACTACCGAACACAGTGAAGCAACACCTGAGAGTGAGGTGCTACCTAACACAGTGAAGCAACACCTGACAGTGAGGTGCTACCTAACACAGTGAAGCAACACCTGACAGTGAGGTGCTACCTAACACAGTGAAGCAACACCTGACAGTGAGGTGCTACCTTACACAGTGAAGCAACACCTGACAGTGAGGTGCTACCTAACATAGTGAAGCAACACCTCACTGTGAGGTACTACCTAACACAGTGAAGCAACACCTGACAGTGAGGTGCTACCTAACATAGTGAAGCAACACCTGTGCTACCTAACACAGCAACACCTGAGGTGCTACCTAACATAGTGAAGCAACACCTGACAGTGAGGCTAAACCTGACAGTGAGGTGCTACCTAACATAGTGAAGCAACACCTGACAGTGAGGTGCTACTTAACACAGTGAAGCAACACCTGACAGTGAGGTGGTACCTAACATAGTGAAGCAACACCTCACTGTGAGGTACTACCTAACATAGCGAAGCAACACCTGATAGTGAGGTGCTACTTTACACAGTGAGGCAACACCTGACAGTGAGGTGCTACCTAACATAGTGAAGCAACATTTGACAGTGAGGTGCTACCTTACTCAGAGAAGCAACACCTGACAGTGAGGTGGTACCTAACATAGTGAAGCAACACCTGACAGTGAGGTGCTACTTAACACAGTGAAGCAACACCTGACAGTGAGGTGCTGCCTTACACAGTGAAGCAACACCTGACAGTGAGGTGCTACCTTACACAGTGAGGCAACACTTGACAGTGAGGTGCTACCAAACACAGTGAGGCAACACCTGACAATGTTGTGCTACCTAACACTTTGAAGCAACACCTGACAGTGAGGTACCACCTAGCACAGTGAAGCAACACCTAACAGTTAGATGCTACCTAACACAGTGAAGCAACGCCTGACAGTGAGGTGCTACCTAACATAGTGAAGCAACACCTCACTGTGAGGTACTACCTAACACAGTGAAGCAACACCTCACAGTTAGGTGCTACCTAAAACAGTGAATCAACAACTGACAGTGTGGTGCTACCTAACACAGTGAGGTAACACCTGACAGTGAGGTGCTAACTTACTTAGTGAAGCAACACCTGATAGTGATTTGCTGGCTAACACAGTGAGGCAACACCTCACAGTTAAGTACTACCTAACATAGTGAAGCAACCCCTCACGGTGAGGTACTACCTAACACAGTGAAGCAACACCTCATAGTTAGGTACTACCTAACATAATGAAGCAACACCTAACTGTGAGGTGCAACGTAACACAGTGAAGCAACACCTCCCAGTTAGGTGCTACCTTACTCAGTGAGGCAACACCTCACAGCTAGGTACTACCTAACACAGTGAAGAAACACCTGACAGTGAGGTTCTACCTTACACAGTGAAGCAACACCTCACTGTGAGGTGCTACCTAACACAGTGAGGCAACACCTCACTGTGAGGTGCTACCTAACACAGTGAGGCAACACCTGGCAGAGGTGCTACCTAACAAAGTGAAGCAACACCTCACTGTGAGGTGCTACCTAACAGAGTGAGGCAACAACTGACAGTGACGTGCTACCTAACACAGTGAGGCAACACCTAACAGTGAGGTGCTACCTAACACAGTGAAGCAACACCTCACTGTGAGGTGCTACCTAACACAGTGAGGCAACACCTGGCAGAGGTGCTACCTAACACAGTGAAGCAACACCTCACTGTGAGGTGCTACCTAACACAGTGAGGTGCTACCTGACACAGTGAAGCAACACCTCTCTGTCAGGTACTACCTAACACAGTGAAGCAACACCTCATAGTTAGGTGCTACATAACACAGTGAAGCAACATCTAACAGTTAGGTGCTACCTAACACAGTGAAGCAACACGTCACAGTTAGGTGCTACCTAACACAGCGAAGCAACACCTCTCAGTTAGGTGCTACCTAACATAGTGAAGCAACACCTCACTGTGAGGTACTACTTAACACAGTTAAGCAACACCTCACATTTAGGTGCTACCTAACACATTAAAACAACACCTGACAGTTAGGTGCTACCTTGATAAATTAGACACACAGGTGCTACCTTACAGAGTGAAGCAACACCTGTCAGTGAGGTGCTACCTTACACAGTGAGGCAACACCTGACAGCGAGGAGCTACCTTACACAGTGAGGCAACACCTGACAGTTAGATGCTAACTTACACAGTGAGGCAACACCTGACAGTTAGATGCTACCTAACAGAGTGAAGCAACACATAACAGTGAAGTGCTACCTAACACAGTGAAGTAATACCTCACAGTTAGGTGCTACCTAAGACAGTGATGCAACTCCTCATTGTGAGGTACTACCTAACACAGTGAAGTAACACTTCACAGTTAGGTGCTACCTAACACAGTGAAGCAACACCTCGCTGTGAGGTGCTACCTAACATAGTGAAACAACAGCTGACAGTGAGGTGCTACCTTACACAGTGAATCAACACTTGACAGTGACGTGCTTCCTTACTCAGTGAAGCAACACCTGAGAGTGAGGTGCTACCTTACACAGTGAAGCAACACCTGACAATGAGGTGCTAACTTGCACGGTGAAGAAACACATGAGAGTGAGGTGCGACCTATCACAGTGAGGCAACACCTTACAGTCAGGTGCTACCTAGCACAGTGAAGGAACACCTGACAGTGAGGTGCCACCTAACATAGTGAAGCAACACCTCACTGTGAGATACTATCTAACATAGTGAAGCAACACCTAACAGTAAGGTGCTACCTAACACATTGAAGCAACACATGACAATGAGGTGCTACCTAACACAGTGAAGTAACTCCTGACAGTGAGGTGCTACCTAACATAGTGAAGCAACACATCACAGATATGTGCTACCTAACACAATGAAGCAACACCTGACAGAGAGGTGCTACCTAACATAGTGAAGCTAAACCTCAATGCGACGTACTACCTAACACAGTGAAGCAACACCTCAAAGTGAGGTGCTACCTTACACAGTTAGGAAACACCTGACAGTGAGGTGCTACTTAACACACTGAGGCAACACCTGACAATGAGGTGCTACCTAACACAGTAGAGCAACACATCACAGTTAGGTGCTTCCTTACTCAGTGAGGCAACATCTCACAATTAGGTACTACCGAACACAGTGAAGCAACACCTGACAGTGATATGCTACCTTATACAGTGAAGCAACAGCACACAGTTTGGTTCTACCTAACTCAGTGAGGCAACACCTGACAGTGAGGAGCTATCTTGCATCGTGTAGCAACACCTCACTGTGAGGTGCTGCCTAATGCAGTGAGGCAACACCTGACAGTGACGTGCTACCTAACACAGTGAGGCAACACTTGACAGTGAGGAGCTACCTAACACAGTGAAGGAACACCTGACTGTGAGGTGCTACCTAACACAGTGAAGCAACACCTGATAGTGAGGTGCTACCTTGTACGGTGAGGCAACACATGACAGTTAAGTGCTACCTAACACAGTGAAGCAACACCTGATAGTGAGTTGCTACCTTATACGGTGAGGCAACACCTGACAGTTAGGTGCTATGTAACAAAGTGAAGCAACACCTCACTGTGAGGAACTACCTAACACAGTGAAGCAACACCTGACAGTGAGGTGATACCTAGCACAGTGAAGCAACACCTAGCAGTGAGGTGCAACCTTACACAGTGAAGCAACACCTGCCAGTGAGGTGCTAACTTACACAGTGAAGCAACATCTGACAGTGAGGTGCTACCTTACACAGTGAAGCAACACCTGAGAGTGAGGTGCTACCTAACACAGTGAGGCAACACCTGACAGTGAGGTGCTACCTAAGACAGTGAAGCAAATCCTGACAGTGAGGTGCTACCTAACATAGTGAAGCAACACATCACAGTTAGGTGCTACATAACATAGTGAAGCAACACCTGACAGTTAGGTGCTACCTAACATTGTGAAGCAACACCTCACAGTTAGGTGCTTCCTAACATAGTGAAGCAACACCTGAGAGTGAGGTGCTACCTAACACAGTGAAGCAACACCTGACAGTGAGGTGCTACCTAACACAGTGAAGCAACACCTCACAGTGAAGTGCTACCGAACACAGTGAAGTAACTCCTCACTGACCTACCTAACATAGTGAAGCAACACCTGACAGTGAGGTGCTACCTAACACAGTGAAGCAACACCTGACAGTGAGGTGCTACCTAACACTGTGAAGCAACACCTGACCAGTGAGGTGCTACCTAACACAGTGAAGCAACACCTGACAGTGAGTGAGGTGCTACCTCACAACACCTAGTGAAGCAACACCTCACAGTGAGGTAACATAGTACCAGTAAGGTAACAGAGTGAAGCAACATCTGACAGTGAGGTGTTACTTAACATAGTGAAACAACACCTCACAGTGAGGTGCTACCTAACACAGTGAAGCAACACCTCACTGTGAGGTGCTACCTAACACAGTGAAGCAACACCTGAAAGTGAGGTGCTACCTAACACAGTGAAGCAACACCTGACAGTGAGGTGCTACCTAACACAGTGAAGCAACACCTCACAGTGAGGTGCTACCTAACACAGTGAAGCAACACCTGACAGTGAGGTGCTACCTAACATAGTGAAGCAACACCTCACAGTGAGGTGCTACCTTACACAGTGAAACAACACCTCGCAGTTAGGTGCTACCGAACACAGTGAAGCAACACCTGACAGTGAGGTGCCCCCTAACATAGTGAAGCAACACCTCACTGTGAGGTACTACATAACACAGTGAAGCAACACCTGACAGTGAGGTGCTACTTAACACAGTGAAGCAACACCTGACAGTTAGGTGCTGCCTTACACAGTGAAGCAACACCTGACAGTGAGGTGCTACCTAACATAGTGAAGCAACACCTCACAGTGAGGCGCTACCTAACACTGTGAAGCAGCACCTGACAGTGAGGTGCTACCTAGCACAGTGAAGCAACACCTGACAGTGAGGTGCTACCTAACATAGTGAAGCAACACCTCACTGTGAGGTGCTACCTAACACAGTGAAGCAACACCTGAGAGTGAGGTGCTACCTAACACAGTGAAGCAACACCTGACAGTGAGGTGCTACCAAACTCAGAGAAGCAACACCTCACAGTGAGGTGCTACCTAACATAGTGAAGCAACACCTGACAGTGAGGTACTACCTAACAGAGCGAAGCAACACCTGACAGTGAGGTGCTACCTTACACAGTGAAGCAACACCTGATAGTGAGGTGCTTCCTAACATAGAGAAGCAACACCTCACAGTGAGGTGCTACCTAACATAGTGAAGCAACACCTGACAGTGAGGTGCTACCTTACACAGTGAAGCAACACCTGACAGTGAGGTGCTACCTAACACAGTGAAGCAACACCAGACAGCGAGGTGCTACCTGACACAGTGAGGCAAAACCTGACAGTGAGGTGCTACCTAACATAGTGAAGCAACAACTGACAGTGAGGTGCTACTTAACACAGTGAAGCAACACCTGAGAGTGAGGTGCTCCCCTACACAGTGAAGCAACACCTGACAGTGAGGTGCTACTTAACACAGTGAAGCAACACCTGAGAGTGAGGTGCTACCCTACACAGTGAAGCAACACCTGACAGTGAGGTGCTACCTTAGACTGTGAGGCAACACCTGACAGTGAGGTGCTACCTAACACCGTGAAGCAACACCTGAGAGTGAGGTGGTACCTAACACCGTGAAGCAACACCTGAGAGTGAGGTGGTACCTAACACAGTGAAGCAACACCTGAGAGTGAGGTGCTACCTAAGTCTGAGAAGCAACACCTGACAGTGAGGTGCTACCTTACACAGTGATGCAACACTTGACAGAGAGGTGCTACCTAACACATGTAGCGCCTAACATAGTGAAGCAACACATCACTGTGAGGTACTACAGAACACAGTGAATCAACACATGGCAGTTAGGTGCTACTTAACACAGTGAAGCAACACCTGACAGTGAGGTGCTACCTAACACAGTGAAGCAACACCTGACAGTGAGGTGCTACCTAACACAGTGAAGCAACAACTAACAGTGAGGTGCTACCTAACGCAGTGAGGCAGCACCTGACATTGAAGAGCTACCTAACACAGTGAAGCAACACCTCACAGTGAGGTGCTACCAAACACATTGAAGCAACACCTGACAGTGAGGTGCTTCCAAAGACAGTGAAGGAACACCTCAAAGTGAAGTGCTACCTTACACAGTGAAGCAACACCTGAGAATGAGTTGCTACCTAAAACAGTGAGGCAACACCTGACAGTGAGGTGCTACCTAACATAGTGAAGCAACACCTCACAGTTAGGTGTTTCCTAACATAGTGAAGCAACACCTGACAGTGAGGTGTTACCTAACACAGTGAAGCAACACCTCACAGTTAGGTGCTACCTAACACAGTGAAGCAACACCTGACAGTGAGGTGCTACCTAACACAGTGAAGCAACACCTCACAGTGAAGTGCTACCGAACACAGTGAAGCAACACCTGAGAGTGAGGTGCTACCTAACTCAGAGAAGCAACACCTCACAGTGAGGTGCTACCTAACACAGTGAAGCAACACCTGACAGTGAGGTACTACCTAACAGAGCGAAGCAACACCTGACAGAGAGGAGCTACCTTACGCAGTGAAGCAACACCTGATAGTGAGGTGCTACGAAACATAGTGAAGCAACACCTCACTGTGAGGTACTACCTAACACAGTGAAGCAACACCTGACAGTGAGACGCTACCTAACATAATGAAGCAAAACCTCACTGTGAGGTTCTACCTAACATAGTGAAGCAACACCTGACAGTGACGTGCTACATAACATAGTGAAGCAACACCTCACTGTGAGGTTCTACCTAACATAGTGAAGCAACACCTGACAGTGAGGTGCTACCTTACACAGTGAGGCAGCACCTGACAGTGAGGTGCTACCTAATAGAGTGAAGCAACAACTGACAGTGAGATGCTACCTAACACAGTGAAGCAACACCTCACTGTGAGGTGCTACGTAACATAGTGAAGCAACACCTAACAGTGACGTGCTAACTTACAGAGTGAAGCAGCACCTGACAGTCAGGAACTACCTCACACAGTGAAGCAACACCTGACAATGAGGTGCTACCTTACACGGTGAAGCAACACCTGAGAGTGAGGTGCTACCTAACACAGTGACGCAACACCTGCCAGTTAAGTGCTACCTATCACAGTGAAACAACACCTGACAGTGTGGTGCTACCTTATACAGTGAAGCAACACCTCAATCTGAGGTTCTACCTAACACAGTCAAACAACACCTGACAGTGAGGTGCTACCTAACACAGTGAAGCAACACCTCACAGTGAGGTGCTACCTAACACAGTGAAGCAACACCTGACAGTGAGGTGCTACCTAACACAGTGAAGCAACACCTGACAGTGAGGTGGTACCTAACATAGTGAAGCTACACCTCACTGTGATGTGCTACCTAACACAGTGAAGCAACACCTCAGAGTGATGTGCTACCTAACACAATGATTCAACGCCTTACAGTGAGGTGCTACGTAACATAGTGAAGCAACACCTCACTGTGAGGTACTACCTAACACAGTGAAGCAACACCTGACAGTTAGGTGCTACCTAACACCGTGAAGCAACACCTGACAGTTAGGTGGTACCTAACATAGTGAAGCAACACCTCACTGTGAGGTACTACCTAACATAGCGAAGCAACACCTGATAGTGAGGTGCTACCTTACACTGTGAGGCAACACCTGACAGTGAGGTGCTACCTAACACAGTGAAGCAACATCTGACAGCGAGGTGCTACCTTACACAGTGAGGCAAAACCTGACAGTGAGGTGCTACCTAACATAGTGAAGCAACACCTGACAGTGAGGTGCTACTTAACACAGTGAAGCAACACCTGACAGTTAGGTGCTGCCTTACACAGTGAAGCAACACCTGACAGTGAGGTGCTACCTTACACAGTGAAGCAACACCTGAGAGTGAGGTACTACCTAACACAGTGAAGCAACACCTGACAATGAGGTGCTACCTAACACAGTGAGGCAACACTTGACAGTGAGGTGCTACCTAATACAGGTAGCGACTAACATAGTGAAGCAACACCTGAGAGTGAGGTGCTACCTAACAGAGTGAAGCAACACGTGAAAGTGAGGTGCTTCCATACAGTGAGGCAACAGCTGACAGTGAGATACTACTAACACAGTGAAGCAACACCTGACAGTGAGGTGCTACCTTAAACAGTGAAGCAACACCTGACGGTGAGGTGCTACCTAACACAGTGAAGCAACACCTCACAGTGAGGTGCCACCTAACATAGTGAAGCAACACCTCACTGAGAGGTTCTTCCTAACATAGTGAAGCAACACATGACAGTGAGGTGCTAACTTACACAGTGAGGCAACACCTGACAGTGAGGTGCTACCTAACAGAGTGAAGCAACACCTGACAGTGAGGTGGTTCCATACAGAGTGAGGCAACACCTGACAGTGACATGCTACCTAACACAGTGATGCAACAAATGACAGTGAGGAGAAACCTTACACAGTGAAGCAACACCTGCCAGTTAGGTGCTACCTTACACAGTGAAGCAACATCTGACAGTGAGGTGCTACCTTACACAGTGAAGCAACACCTGATAGTTAGGTGCTACCTAACACAGTGAGGCAACACCTGACAATGAGGTGCTACCTAAGACAGTGAAGCAAAACCTGACAGTGAGGTGCTACCTATCATAGTGAAGCAACACCTCACAGTTAGGTGCTACCTAACATAGTGAAGCAACACCTGACAGTTAGGTGCTACCTAACATAGTGAAGCAACACCTCACAGATAGGTGCTTCCTAGCATAGTGAAGCAACTCATCACAATTAGGTGCTACCTAACACAGTGAAGCAACACCTGACAGTTTGGTGCTACCTAATACAGTGAAGCAACACCTCACTGTGAGGTACTACCTAACACAGTCAAGCAACCCCTGAAAGTGAGGTGCTACCTTACACAGTGAAGCAACACCTGAGAGTGAGGTGCTACCTAACACAGTGAAGCAACACCTGACAGTGAGGTGCTACCTAACACAGTGAAGCAACACCTGACAGTGAGGTGCTACCTAACACAGTGAAGCAACACCTCACAGTGAAGTGCTACCGAACACAGTGAAGTAACTCCTCACAGTGAGGTGCTACCTAACTCAGAGAAACAACACCTCACAGTGAGGTGCTACCTAACACAGTGAAGCAACACCTGACAGTGAGGTACTACCTAACAGAGCGAAGCAACACCTGACAGAGAGGAGCTACCTTACACAGTGAGGAAACACCTGACAGTGAGGTGCTACCTAACACACTGAGGCAACACCTGACAGTGAGGTGCAACCTAACACAGTAAAGCAACACATCACAGTTAGGTGCTACCTTACTCAGTGAGGCAACATCTCACAATTAGGTACTACCTAACACAGTGAAGCAACACCTGACAGTGATATGCTATCTTACACAGTGAAGCAACAGCTCACAGTTAGGTTCTACCTAACTCAGTGAGGCAACACCTGACAGTGAGGAGCTATCGTACATCGTGTAGCAACACCTCACTGTGAGGTGCTACCTAATGCAGTGAGGCAACACCTGACAGTGACGTGCTACCTAACACAGTGAGGCAACACTTGACAGTGAGGTGCTACCTAACACAGTGAAGGAACACCTGACTGTGAGGTGCTACCTAACACAGTGAAGCAACACCTGATAGTGAGGTGCTACCTTACTCTGTGACGCAACACCTGCCAGTTAAGTGCTACCTAACACAGTGAAGCAACACCTGACAGTGAGTTGCTACCTTATACGGTGAGGCAACACCTGACAGTTAGGTGCTACCTAACAAAGTGAAGCAACACCTGACGGTGAGGTGCTACCTAAGATAGTGAAGCAACACCTCACTGTGAGGTACTACCTAACACAGTGAAGCAACACCTGACAGTGAGGTGCTACCTAACATAGTGAAGCAACACCTCACAGTTAGGTGCTACCAAAAACAGTGAAGCAACACCTGACACTGAGATGCTACCTGACACAGTGAAGCAAAACCTCACAGTGAAGTGCTACCGAACACAGTGAAGCAAAACCTGACAGTGAGGTGCTACCTAACACAGTGAAGCAACACCTGACAGTGAGGTGCTACCGAACACAGTGAAGTAACTCCTCACAGTGAGGTGCTACTTAACTCGGAGAAGCAACACCTCACAGTGAGGTGCTACCTAACATAGTGAACCAACACCTGACAGTGAGGTGCTACCTTACACAGTGAAGCAACACCTGACAGTGAGGTGCTACCTAACATAGTGAAGCAACACCTCACTGTGAGGTACTACCTAACACATGAAGCAACACCTGACAGAGAGGTGCTACCTTACACAGTGAAGCAACAACTGACAGTGAGACGCTACCTAACATAATGAAGCAAAACCTCACTGTGAGGTTCTACCTAACATAGTGAAGCAACACCTGACAGTGACGTGCTACCTTACACAGAGAGGCAGCACCTGACAGTGAGGTGCTACCTAACAGAGTGAAGCAACACCTGACAGTGAGGTGGTTCCATACAGAGTGAGGCAACACCTGACAGTGATATGCTACCTAACACAGTGATGCAACAAATGACAGTGAGGAGAAACCTTACACAGTGAAGCAACACCTGCCAGTTAGGTGCTACCTTACACAGTGAAGCAACACCTGAGAGTGAGTTGCTACCTAACACAGTGAGGCAACACCTGACAGTGAGGTGCTACCTAACACAGTGAGGCAACACTTGACAGTGAGGTGCTACCTATTACAGGTAGCGCCTAACAGAGTGAAGCAACACGTGACAGTGAGGTGCTTCCTTACAGTGAGGCAACTCCATACAGTGAGATGCTACCTAACACAGTGAAGCAACACCTGACAGTGAGGTGCTACCTTAAACAGTGAAGCAACACCTGACGGTGAGGTGCTACCTAGCACAGTGAAGCAACACCTCACAGTGAGGTGCTCTCTAACATTGTGAAGCAAAACCTCACTAAGTGGTTCTACCTAACATAGTGAAGCAACACCTGACAGTAAGGTGCTACCTTACACAATGAGGCAACACCTGCCAGTGAGGTGCTTCCTAACAGAGTGAAGGAACACCTGACAGTGAGGTGGTTCCATACACCGTGAGGCAACACCTGACAGTGAGGTGCTACGAAACACAGTGAAGCAACACCTGACAGTGAGGTGGAACCTTACACAGTGAAGCAACACCTGTCAGTGAGGTGCTACCTCACATAGTGAAGCAACATCTGACAGTGAGGTGCTACCTTACACAGTGAAGCAACACCTGAGAGTGAGGTGCTACCTAACACAGTGAGGCAACACCTGACAATGAGGTGCTACCTAAGACAGTGAAGCAAAACCTGACAGTGAGGTGCTACCTATCATAGTGAAGGAACACCTCACAGTTAGGTGCTACCTAACATAGTGAAGCAACACCTGACAGTTAGGTGCTACCTAACATAGTGAAGCAACACCTCACAGTTAAGTGTTACCTAACACAGTGAAGCAACACCTGACAGTTTGGTGCTACCTAACACAGTGAATCAACAACTCACTGTGAGGTACTACCTAACACAGGCAAGCAACAACTGAAAGTGAGGTGCTACCTTACACAGTGAAGCAACACCTGAGAGTGAGGTGCTACCTAACACAGTGAGGCAACACCTGATAGTGAGGTGCTACCTAACACAGTGAAGCAACACCTAACAGTGAGGTGCTACCTAACACAGTGAAGCAACACCTGACAGTGAGGTACTACCTAACAGAGCGAAGCAACAGCTGACAGTGAGGTGCTACCTAACACACTGAGGCAACACCTGACAGTGAGGTGCTACCTTACACAGTGAGGAAACACCTGAGAGTGAGGTGCAACCTAACACAGTAAAGCAACACATCACAGTTAGGTGCTACCTTACTCAGTGAGGCGACATCTCACAATTAGGTACTACCTAACACAGTGAAGCAACACCTGACAGTGATATGCTACCTTACACAGTGAAGCAACAGCTCACAGTTAGGTTCTACCTAACTCAGTGAGGCAACACCTGACAGTGAGGAGCTATCTTACATCGTGTAGCAACACCTCACTGTGAGGTGCTACCTAATGCAGTGAGGCAACACCTGACAGTGACGTGCTACCTAACACAGTGAGGCAACACTTGACAGTGAGGTGCTACCTAACACAGTGAAGGAACACCTGACTGAGAGGTGCTACCTAACACAGTGAAGCAACACCTGATAGTTAGGTGCCACCTTACTCTGTGACGCAACACATGCCAGTTAAGTGCTACCTAACACAGTGAAGCAACACCTGACAGTGAGGTGCTAACTTATGCGGTGAGGCAACACCTGACAGTTAGGGGCTACCTAACAAAGTGAAGCAACACCTCACTCTGAGGTGCTACCTAACACTGTCAAACCACACCTGACGGTGAGGTGCTACCTAAGATAGTGAAGCAACACCTCACTGTGAGGTACTACCTAACACAGTGAAGCAACACCTCACAGTGAGGCGCTACCTAACACTGTGAAGCAACACCTGACAGTGAGGTGCTACCTAACATAGTGAAGCAACACCTCACGGTTAGGTGCTACCTAACATAGTGAAACAACACCTGACAGTGAGGTGCTACCTAACACAGTGAAGCAACACTTCACTGTGAAGTGCTACCGAACACAGTGAAGCAACACCTCACAGTGAGGCGCTACCTAACACTGTGAAGTAATACCTGACAGTGAGGTGCTACCTAACACAGTGAAGCAACACCACACAGTGAGGTGCTACCTAACATAGTGAAGCAACACCTCACAGTGAGGCGCTACCTAACACTGTGAAGCAGCACCTGACAGTGAGGTGCTACCTAGCACAGTGAATACATCACAGCGAGGTGCTACCTAACACTGTGAAGCAGCACCTGACAGTGAGGTGCTACCTAGCACAGTGAATACATCAAAGCGAGGTGCTACCTAACATAGTGAAGCAACACCTCACTGTGAGGTACTACCTAACACATGAAGCAACACCTGACAGTGAGGTGCTACCTTACACAGTGAAGCAACAACTGACAGTGATGTGCCACCTAACATAGTGAAGCAACACCTGACAGTGAGACGCTACCTAACATAGTGAAGCAACACCTCTGTGTGAGGAACTACCTAACACAGTGAAGTAATACCTCACTGTGAGGTGCTACATAACATAGTGAAGCAACCCCTCACTGTGAGGTTCTACCTAACATAGTGAAGCAACACTTGACAGTGAGGTGCTACCTTACAC
This sequence comes from Cherax quadricarinatus, assembly GCF_038502225.1. NCBI lineage: Eukaryota > Metazoa > Arthropoda > Malacostraca > Decapoda > Parastacidae > Cherax > Cherax quadricarinatus. The sequence continues at coordinate 20,739,935 of NC_091349.1, forward strand.
AGTGAGGCAGCACCTGACAGTGAGGTGCTACATAACAGTGTGAAGCAACACCTGACAGTGAGGTGCTTCCTTACAGTGAGGCAACACCTGACAGTGAGATGCTACCTAACGCAGTGAAGCAACACCTGACAGTGAGGTGCTACCTTAAACAGTGAAGCAACACCTGACAGTGAGGTGCTACCTTACACAGTGAAGCAACACCTGACAATGAGGTGCTACCTTACACAGTGAAGCAACACCTGAGAGTGAGGTGCTACCTAACACAGTGAGGCAACAATTGACAGTGAGGAGCTACCTTGTGGAGAAATTTTCTCCAGGAGGGGGGTATCAGCCCCTTCAGCCCCCTTCAGCCCTTTCAGCTCTGAGGGGCCACTCAGAAGGGGCGAGCGTCTTGTTTACTGCTAGAGTGAGTAATTGATCACAGATGCTATGCCACGTAGTCAAGTGACCTCTGCTCCTTGCAGCAGTGTTGCAACGTGTATTTTTATAAGAGACAGTACATCTCTTACTTAGCAGGACAATTAAGGAAAATCCTGCTCCCACTTTATTACCATAGTAAAGATATTGTACATTGTTGTCTATGATTAAGACAGCAAGAAACAAACATTCTGCTTTGCTTCATCGAGGAGGTGACAAGGATGCAAGGTACTAGGTCAGCGTTTTTTTTGTGCTGGGGGCAGAGACGGCATGGAGCGCTGTGGCGTCTGGCAGACTATCTTTGACTCTAGTGAGAGTGACACTGACGCCAGGATAACCAACAAAGAACACTGATCTGTGCGTTAGTGTGGACAAAGTGTCTCACAAAACACGATAAACATAAGAGAGGTGTGATCAGCTTCTCTTGTGATACATTGTGAACAATAAAGACAAATCTTGTGGAACATAGTGTACCAGTGTGCGTTTCCTAGACAATGGAATATGTGGACATCCAAGGACACTTCAGCTTCTATCAAGTCACCGATATCTGTTGAAGGTGTTGAGAACACCATAGCTCACGTTACAAAGAGCAAGGTATGTTACGAATTTCTTGTAGATCGGGGGATTGCGCAATTCTTGAGTCACAAGGAGTTTGTAATCAACCTATAATCGGCAGTAAGGTGTGGACTTTTGAGTCCAAACAAGTAAGTATTTCGTCAGCCATCATCGAATGAAATATGCTGACATAACACCCCCTAGGGGTAATTTATACTTACAAATTGTATCTCTTGACAGCCCACTGTTGTGATGGTTTCGACAGCTTCTAGACCTCGTCTGCAGGGGCGGCTGTGTAGACGATTTGCTGTCATTTATCAGCTAAGTGTTCATTATATATAGTTATAATAAACACAGCAGGTAAGGCCAAATTCTCAACAGAGTTTTGGTCCTTCGAACTGGATAAAGACCACACTGTGGTCCAGATATGTTGTACTACAGTGTACAAATAACCTATGAGCCAAGGTCCTTCGAAAAAAGCTTTAAAACTAGTGTTTTACAATATAAATCAGTATAAATGAGTCCCTCCAGACTCAATCACAGAGAATGGGCAGCCAAAAGAAAACGGGCGCTCACCCAGCGTTCACCCAACGAAAACGGGAGCTGGGTGACTCACCCAACAAGAAGACGGGGAATGGTATCCTGCACCCTCCATCAACTGCTCCAATCTTGAAATCGCTGATTAAGACAACACCCAAGTGATGTTGTTTGTCTGAGTGTATATATATACACATAGTGTTTATAATGTTTATAGACAGAAATTAAGAGACAAGATTGTGTTAAAGTTTGTTTCTTATAGATTTACCTGTTATATTAAAGGAACTTATATATAAAGTGTAAGCTTTCAAATATATATTAACAGTGAAATTTATATATGTGTAAGTAATATTCACGTGTGATTTACAGTTATACAGTGACATTTATAGTGTATAGTGAATGAAGTGTATAACATCGTTATTTACGATTAATCATCATGGGCAGGCTGACACAGCAAACTCTAAGCCATAAACACCAGACACATGTACCCTGTACCCTTCATGGTCATTGACCTTGAGGTTAAGCTTAGTGGGTCAGTAGTGTCTGACTCGATTATTGCTGACTTAAGCATAACAAAAACTCAGCTGTTTATAGCAGTACAGTGTTTTATAAACACTCTAAGTATGGTGCTGGAATTTTCAGTATACCATTAAAATGGCTTGTTTGAAAACTCAGTTTCAGTCTTTACAGACTAAGATTACACAATTAGAAAATCTAATTTCAGACTGTCTAGGATTAACTCAAGATACAAACATAGATTTTGATGATCTTGAGGTCAAGTTTGAATTATTTACACAACGTCTGGAAATAATTAATTCAGACTATACACATTATGAAAATAAATTTCTTGAATCAGATCCATCTGAGGATGAAATTAAAAATGTTTTGGATACTTTTAGTGATCAACAATTAAGGTGGACAGGAGTACAGGCTATCTACCGTAAAACTCTGTCACAGAGACCTACTGTAACTAGTGGTCAAGCACCTGTTACACCTGTAACAACAACAAGTGTCCCATTACCAAGCTTACCTACATTGTCATTACCTATTTTCCAAGGTCATAATTATGAAGGATTCATTAGTGGTTTTCAATCCATAGTAAATTCACGAACTGACATAGATGAGATTGCTAAGTTCAATTACCTTAAATGTCTTGTGAAGGGAGAACCCTATGAACTGATTAAGTCATTTCCGGTGGTCAAAGGCAATTATCAACTAGCCTTACGTGTCTTAGCAGACAATTACTTTGATGATGACAAGGCTAGAGTTAGACATGCAGTCTTAATATCAAGCTTGAAGCCACCCAAACATTGTTTTTCAGACTTACAGGCATTTAGAATTACATTAGACAATAGTCTCAGATCTCTAGGTGCTAAATATGACCTAAGACAATGTGATTGGTTTATCAGTGGTATTGTACAGGATAAGCTGTCACCACAAACTATTGAACGATTAAATATTATGTTCAATAAACGCTATTTCACTTGTGAAGAAATTAGCAATGGTTTACAAACAATAGTTTCATGCATGCAAGCAACGAGACAAGATGAAAAATCCACAAATCCAGTGGATAATAAACCTTCAACTCAGTATAAAAAGAGTATACCTACTCCCACTAAACCACATAATGGGAAATCCCATATAGGCATTTATCAAGCTGTGAATACAACAGACAGTAAACAAACTGTCACACATAAACGTACTCCAAAATGTGTACTTTGTGATGGAACACATTGGGCACAGTATTGTATTCAATACACATCAATGGAGGCACGTAAACAACGTGTTCATCAGCTGAAAAGATGCATCAAGTGTTTAGGTGAACACAAGGGAGGAAAATGCTCACTGAAGAAGTGTTTTAAATGCAAGGGTATGCATCATACAGCATTATGCCCAAATACTTTTGCTGAACAGCAGCAGACTTCCACAGAATCAGGAAGTCAACAAGCAACAGCATTAAATGTGAGAGATAAGTTTAAAGCAACTGCTCTCCCGATAGCTCGAGTTGAGTTATCTAATAAATTACACAAAACCAATGTGCTAACACTATTTGATCAAGGCTCACAAAGGTCCTTCATAAGAAGATCAGTGTTGCAGAAACTGAATAAACAACCCTATGCCAAAATACAGTTAGATATAGCTGGTTTTTTCCATAATTCTGGTAAACAGACATATGACCTAGCCAAAATCACTGTTGGTCTAGGAAACAGGAAAAAGACAGTAGAAGCTGTGGTAGTAGATGATTTGCCTAAGTCTGTGCAGATCCAGGGATTAAAAGAAACAGTTGCAGCACTGAAAGCAGCTAAGGTCAAGTTAGCCTGTCCTGACATACAGACGGACACAATTATTCCAATTGATTTAATCATTGGAAGTGATTATTATCACTGTTTTGTGCAAAATATAGTAAGTAAACATGATGTTCACTTGCTGAAAACAGCAGGAGGCCACATGATATGTGGTCCCATTCCCTCTCAAAGTGGGAAAGAAGCTGATATTGATTCAGTGGAAAATGTACTAGTTACGAGAATAACCGCTGATCATGTACCACAGCAAAAATTATCATTACTGGAAGAAATGAATGAACCAGTTGATAAGTTGTGGGATTTAGATGCGATAGGTATTGATGTAAATAAACCAAGCCCACAAGAGTCTCAGACTTATAACCAATATTTGGACACTGTCAAATATAAAGATGGACAGTATTGGGTTAGGTTACCATGGAAATTAAATCCACCACATCTGCCTAGCAATTATCGCATGGCTTTCGGACAAATGAAAGCACAAATACATGAGCTCAGGAAGAATCCAGAGCTACTGACTGTCTATGATAATATCATACAAGAACAGTTGGACAATAAATTCATTGAAGAAATAGTCGAAGATAAGTTGAAGACAAACGCTCATTATCTCCCGCACCATGGAGTCAGAAAAGATTCTGAAACCACTCCACTACGTGTTGTATATAATTGCAGCGCACGTGCAAATAAAGATGTAGCAAGTCTTAATGACTGTCTGATGACCGGACCCTCACTAACTGAGAAGCTTGGAGACGTGCTTATGAAATTTCGCACAAACCCATATGCCTACACGGCTGATATTTCCAAGGCTTTCTTAAGAGTAGGACTACAAGAAATAGATAGAGATTATACTCGATTCTTGTGGCCTGAAAATCCACATGATCCTCAAAGTCCTGTGAAAACTTATCGTTTCAAATCAGTATTATTTGGTGCAACATCCTCTCCATTCTTACTAGAAGCTACTCTAAATACACATTTGAAGAAATCTGAAAGTCCCTTCAAAGAAGTCTTAAAGAAAAGTTTCTATGTGGACAATCTTCAAGGTACTGTGAATAAAGAGGAGGATTTGAAATCCTTATACAGAGAAGCTAACAAGGAGATGAAAGAAGCAAATATGCCTCTAAGGATGTGGAATACAAATTCAAAGCAATTAAGGGAACTTATCAAAGAAGATTTCCCTGAAACTGAAATTCCTGATTGCAACAATATGCTGGGACTTAATTGGAACACACAGGAAGATACTTTGAGTCTCAAAAAGATAAACAATAAATCATGCAGTCCACTCACTAAACGTAGTTTACTGTCAGAGGTATCACAATGTTTTGATCCTCTAGGACTCGTCTCACCAATTACCATAAAGGGTAAAATGCTTATGCAAGATGCATGGAAACTCAAAATTGGATGGGATGAGAACTTGCCTCTAGAAATGAGTCAAGCATGGGATGAAATATCCAGGGAGTTTAAATAACTTCATCAAATTAAATTTCCCAGACAAATAGGTCAAGAGGGAAACAATTACACATTACATGTGTTCTGTGATGCGTCAACCAGAGGTTATGGCGCTGTAGCTTACATGAGTAATGCTGAAGGAAGTACACCAATTACTTCAAAGGCCTGGGTAGCACCCTTGAAGGTCAGAACAGTACCACAATTGGAACTGACAGCACTCTATGTAGGTACAAAATTAGCTGTCTATCTCAACAAAGTACTTGATCATCTCACTATTGAGAAAACCGTGATCTGGAGTGATAATGAAGCAGTTCTCCAGTGGTTAAGAAATAATAAGAGTAAGCTGGTCTATGTACAGAACAGAGTAGCAGAAATAAAAGAGATGCAGAGAGATTATCTCTTTCTTCACGTCTCTACCCAAGAGAATCCAGCTGACATGTTGTCACGTGGTGTCCCACTCAAGAAATTTGTGGATAATAAATTATGGCTCCACGGACCGAACTGGCTCTCTAATGAAAATAACTGGCCTCAGCAAAAAGCTCACATTATGCCAGAAGAAACAGTCTGCTTGAACACAGCAGAAATAAGTTGTGTAAATACTGCAGACACAACAGAAATAGTCATTGATGGATCTAAATACTCATCTTTGGGTAAACTCTTAAGAGTTACAGCTCTTGTCTTTAAATTCATTAAAGGAATTAAACCTGATTATGAATGTCTTGAACCCATTAAATACTGGGTGAAACTAATACAGAAAGATGTGTTCTCTACAGAATATAAATTTCTAGAAACACAAGATAAATCCCCAAGGAAACCTGTTATGATTAATTCTTTAGGACTTTATCTCGACTCAGAAAAGATTATAAGATGTCGAGGAAGAATTCATAATTCTTCACTACCTAAAGAAGCCATACATCCAATATTGATCCCCAAGAATCATTGGCTAACAAAACTGATTGTGCAAAACGCCCACAGTAACGTGTTACATGGTGGGGTAGCTGACACACTTTGTCATATACGACAATCCTACTGGATACCTCTAGGTCGACAAAGTGTGAAAAAAACAAATAAAGGACTGTATTACTTGTCGTCACTACGATATGCGAGTATGTCAGTATCCAGGTCCACCTCCATATCCCTCTGAAAGAGTTTGTCATATCACTCCATTTGAGGTGACAGGTGTAGATTACACTGGACCAATAATTTTAACCAAAACAGTTGACAAAGTTCCCATCAAGGTGTACATCTGTTTGTTCACTTGTGCTACAACTAGAGCAGTACATCTAGAAGTAGCCACGGACATGTCTGCTGAAACCTTTATCACATTATTCAGAAGGTTTGCAGCCAGAAGGGCATGTCCTAGACTGATGATTTCAGATAATGCAACGAACTTTGTTGCTGGTGCTGCTTATATAAGCAAGATCTTTGATCAACCAGAAGTACAACAGATGCTGAATCAACGCAGTTGTCGTTGGAGATACATTCCTCCTAAATCTCCATGGCACGGCGGATTTTATGAAAGAATGATCGGCATTGTAAAACGTTGTTTAAGGAAGACTCTTCATCGTCAGAGAATAGACTTAGAAGAATTCCGTACAGTTGTGACTGAAATAGAAAATAGAGTCAACAACAGACCTCTAACTTATGTTACCGATGATCTGGACAATTTAGAAGTGTTAAGTCCATCTCATTTACTCCATGGCAGAAGGCTCGAACCTGTTCCTCCCATGAATGATAAAGAAATCATAGAGGATCCTACTTATTTCGAACCTGAGCAACTCAGACGTAAATTCAAACACCTTAATAAAGTGATTGAATGTTGGGAGAAAATTTGGCGAGAAGACTATCTCACCTCATTGAGAGAACACTTCTATGGAGCTGGTGTTCCTGAAAATCATAAGTCCTTAAGACCTGGTGACATAGTGATTATCGACAATGATGGTCCGAGGTCCCAATGGCCACTTGGAAAAATTGTGACCATATATCCTGATGCAAATGGAATCATCAGGACAGTTGATGTTTTGAGCAAAGGTGTAGTGAATAAGCGGACAATAAATAAACTAGTGTCGTTAGAAGTACACAGTGTTGAAAACAAAATTAGTGATTCTCCAGAAACTGCACAGACTAAAGCTGTTCAGAAAAGACAAGCAGCAGTGGTGGCGAGTGAGAAATTAAATTAATGTTAAGTGATGAATAGTTCACCTGCAGCGAACCTCCGCCGCCCCCCAGTGTGGAGAAATTTTCTCCAGGAGGGGGGTATCAGCCCCTTCAGCCCCCTTCAGCCCTTTCAGCCCTGAGGGGCCATTCAGAAGGGGCGAGCGTCTTGTTTACTGCTAGAGTGAGTAATTGATCACAGATGCTATGCCACGTAGTCAAGTGACCTCTGCTCCTTGCAGCAGTGTTGCAACGTGTATTTTTATAAGAGACAGTACATCTCTTACTTAGCAGGACAATTAAGGAAAATCCTGCTCCCACTTTATTACCATAGTAAAGATATTGTACATTGCTGTCTATGATTAAGACAGCAAGAAACAAACATTCTGCTTTGCTTCATCGAGGAGGTGACAAGGATGCAAGGTACTAGGTCAGCGTTTTTTTTGTGCTGGGGGCAGAGACGGCATGGAGTGCTGTGGCGTCTGGCAGACTATCTTTGACTCTAGTGAGAGTGACACTGACGCCAGGATAACCAACAAAGAACACTGATCTGTGCGTTAGTGTGGACAAAGTGTCTCACAAAACACGATAAACATAAGAGAGGTGTGATCAGCTTCTCTTGTGATACATTGTGAACAATAAAGACAAATCTTGTGGAACATAGTGTACCAGTGTGCGTTTCCTAGACAATGGAATACGTGGACATCCAAGGACACTTCAGCTTCTATCAAGTCACCGATATCTGTCGAAGGTGTTGAGAACACCATAGCTCACGTTACAAAGAGCAAGGTATGTTACGAATTTCTTGTAGATCGGGGGATTGCGCAATTCTTGAGTCACAAGGAGTTTGTAATCAACCTATAATCGGCAGTAAGGTGTGGACTTTTGAGTCCAAACAAGTAAGTATTTCGTCAGCCATCATCGAATGAAATATGCTGACATAACACCCCCTAGGGGTAATTTATACTTACAAATTGTATCTCTTGACAGCCCACTGTTGTGATGGTTTCGACAGCTTCTAGACCTCGTCTGCAGAGGCGGCTGTGTAGACGATTTGCTGTCATTTATCAGCTAAGTGTTCATTATATATAGTTATAATAAACACAGCAGGTAAGGCCAAATTCTCATCATACCTAATACAGGTAGTGCCTAACAGAGTGAAGCAACACGTGACAGTGAGGTGCTTCCTTACAGTGAGGCAACAGCTGACAGTGAGATACTACGTAACACAGTGAAGCAACACCTGACAGTGAGGTGCTACCTATTACAGGTAGCGCCTAACAGAGTGAAGCAACACGTGACAGTGAGGTGCTACCTTAAACAGTGAAGCAACACCTGACAGTGAGGTGCTACCTTACACAGTGAAGCAACACCTGACAATGAGGTGCTACCTTATACAGTGAAGCAACACCTGAGAGTGAGGTGCTACCTAACACAGTGAGGCAACACTTGACAGTGAGGTGCTACCTAATACAGGTAGTGCCTAACAGAGTGAAGCAACACCTGAGAGTGAGGTGCTACCTAACAGAGTGAAGCAACACGTGACAGTGAGGTGCTTCCTTACAGTGAGGCAACAGCTGACAGTGAGATACTACCTAACATAGTGAAGCAACACCTGACGGTGAGGTGCTACCTAGCACAGTGAAACAACACCTCACAGTGAGGTGCTACCTAACATTGTGAAGCAAAACCTCACTGAGAGGTTCTACCTAACATAGTGAAGCAACACCTAACAGTGAGGTGCTACCTTACACAGTGAGGCAACACCTGACAGTGAGGTGCTACCTAACAGAGAGAAGCAACTCCTGACAGTGAGGTGGTTCCATACACAGTGAGGCAACACCTGACAGTGAGGTGCTACCTAACACAGTGAAGCAACACCTGACAGTGAGGTGGAACCTTAACCAGTGAAGCAACACCTGTCAGTGAGGTGCTACCTCAAACAGTGAAGCAACATCTGACAGTGAGGTGCTACCTTACACAGTGAAGCAACACCTGAGAGTGAGGTGCTACCTAACACAGTGAGGCAACACCTGACAGTGAGGTGCTACCTAACATAGTGAAGCAACACCTCACAGTGAGGTGCTACCTAACATAGTGAAGCAACACCTCACAGTGAGGTGCTACCTAACACAGTGAAGCAACACCACACAGTGAGGTGCTACCTAACATAGTGAAGCAACACCTCACAGTGAGGCGCTACCTAACACTGTGAAGCAGCACCTGACAGTGAGGTGCTACCTAGCACAGTGAATACATCACAGCGAGGTGCTACCTAACATAGTGAAGCAACACCTCACCGTGAGGTACTACCTAACACAGTGAAGCAACAACTGACAGTGATGTGCCACCTAACATAGTGAAGCAACACCTGACAGTGAGGTGCTACCTTACACAGTGAAGCAACAACTGACAGTGATGTGCCACCTAACATAGTGAAGCAACACCTCTGTGTGAGGAACTACCTAACACAGTGAAGTAATACCTCACTGTGAGGTGCTACATAACATAGTGAAGCAACACCTCACTGTGAGGTTCTACCTAACATAGTGAAGCAACACCTGACAGTGAGGTGCTACCTTACACAGTGAGGCAGCACCTGACAGTGAGGTGCTACCTAATAGAGTGAAGCAACACCTGACAGTGAGGTGCTTCCTTACAGTGAGGCAACACCTGACAGTGAGATGCTACCTAACACAGTGAAGCAACACCTGACAGTGAGGTGCTACCTTAAACAGTGAAGCAACACCTGACGGTGAGGTGCTACCTTACACAGTGAGGCAACACCTGACAGTGAGGTGCTACCTAACAGAGTGAAGCAACACCTGACAGTGAGGTGGTTATACACAGTGAGGCAACATCTGACAGTGAGGTGCTACCTAACACAGTGAGGCAACACCTGACAGTGAGGTGCTACCTAAGACAGTGAAGCAAAACCTGACAGTGAGGCGCTACCTAACATAGTGAAGGAACTCCTCACAGTTAGGTGCTACCTAACATAGTGAAGCAACACCTGACAGTTAGGTGCTACCTAACATAGTGAAGCAACACCTCACAGTTAGGTGCTTCCTAACATAGTGAAGCAACACCTGACAGTGAGGTGTTACCTAACATAGTGAAGCAACTCCTCACAGTTAGGTGCTACCTAACACAGTGAAGCAACACCTGACAGTTTGGTGCTACCTAATACAGTGAAGCAACACCTCACTGTGAGGTACTACCTAACACAGTCAAGCAACCCCTGAAAGTGAGGTGCTACCTTACACAGTGAAGCAACACCTGAGAGTGAGGTGCTACCTAACACAGTGAAGCAACACATGACAGTGAGGTGCTACCGAACACAGTGAAGTAACTCCTCACAGTGAGGTGCTAAATAACTTAGAGAAGCAACACCTGAGAGTGAGGTTCTACCTAACACAGTTAAGCAACACCTGACAGTGAGGTGCTACCTTATATAGTGAAGCAACACCTGATAGTGAGGTGCTACCTAACATAGTGAAGCAACACCTCACTGTGAGGTACTACCTAACACAGTGAAGCAACACCTGACAGTGAGGTGCTACCTAACATAGTGAAGCAACACCTCAGTGTGAGGTACTACCTAACACAGCAAAGCAACACCTCACAGTGAGGTGCTACCTTACACAGTGAAACAACACCTAACAGTGACGTGGCACCTAACGCAGTGAAGCAACACCTCACAGTTAGGTGCTACCGAACACAGTGAAGCAACACCTGACAGTGAGGTGCCACCTAACATAGTGAAGCTACACCTCACTGTGATGTGCTACCTAACACAGTGAAGCAACACCTCACAGTGATGTGCTACCTAACACAGTGATGCAACTCCTTACCGTGAGGTGCTACGTAACATAGTGAAGCAACACCTCACTGTGAGGTACTACCTAACACAGTGAAGCAACACCTGACAGTTAGGTGCTACCTAACACCGTGAAGCAACACCTGACAGTTAGGTGGTACCTAACACAGTGAAGCAACACCTCACTGTGAGGTACTACCTAACATAGCGAAGCAACACCTGACCGTGAGGTGCTACCTAACACAGTGAAGCAACACCTGATAGCGAGGTGCTACCTTACACAGTGAGGCAAAACCTGACAGTGAGGTGCTACCTAACATAGTGAAGCAACACCTGACAGTGAGGTGCTACTTAACACAGTGAAGCAACACCTGACAGTGAGGTGCTACCTTACACAGTGAAGCAACACCTGACAGTGAGGTGCTACCTTACACAGTGAAGCAACACCTGAGAGTGAGGTGCTACCTAACACAGTGAGGCAACACTTGACAGTGAGGTGCTACCTAACACAGGTAGCACCTAACATAGTGAAGCAACACCTGACAGTGAGGTACTACCGAACACACTGAAGCAACAACTCACAGATAGGTGCTACCTAGCACAATGAAGCAACACCTGAGAGTGAGGTGCTACCTAACATTGTGAAGCAACACCTCTCTGTGGGGTGCTACTTAACACAGTTAAGCAACATTTCACAGTTAGGTGCTGCCTAACACATTGAAGCAACACCTGACAGTGAGGTGCTGCCTAACATAGTGAGGCAACGCCTGACAGTGAGGTGGTACCTTACACAGTGAGGCAACACCTGACAGTGAGGTGCTACCTTACACAGTGAAGCAACACCTGACAGTGAGGTGCTACCAAACACAGTGAGGCAACACCTGACAGTGATGTGCTACCTAACACAGTGAAGCAACACCTGACAGTGAGGTGCTACCTAACATAGTGAAGCAACACCTAACAGTGAGGTACTACCTAGCACAGTGAAGCAACACCTCACAGTTAGATGCTACCTAACACATTGAAGCAACACCTGACAGTGAGGTGCTACCTAACATAGTGAAGCAACACCTCACTGTGAGGTACTACCTAACACAGTGAAGCAACACCTCACAGTTAGGTGCTACCTAAAACAGTGAGGCAACACCTGACAGTGTGGTGCTACCTAACACAGTGAGGCAACACCTGGCAGTGAGGTGCTAACTTGCACAGTGAAGCAACACCTGATAGTGAGGTGCTGTCTAACACAGTGAGGCAACACCTCACAGTTAAGTACTTCCTAACATAATGAAGCAACACCTCACTGTGAGGTACTATCTAACACAGTGAAGCAACACCTCCCAGTTAGGTGCTACCTTACACACTGAGGCAACACCTGACAGTGAGGTGCTACCTAACACAGTGAAGGAACACCTCACAGTTAGGTGCTACCTTACTCAGTGAGGCAACACCTCACAGCTAGGTACTACCTAACACAGTGAAGAAACACCTGACAGTGAGGTGCTACCTTACACATTGAAACAACACCACAGAGTTAGGTACTACCTAACACAGTGAGGAAACACCTGACAGTGAGGTTCTACCTTTATTTATTTATTTATTTATTTAGTAATTTAAGCATACATACAGAGGTACAAAAAATACAGGTAAGAGCAGCATGCCAAAGCCACTTATATGCATAGCATTACGGGCTGGCTTAAAATTAACTTAAGATTAACTAAGCAATGATGAAATCAGTGATAAAACATTATTGTAAACAGATAACTATAAAGCACAAATGAGTATTACAAAGACAGGTCATATGGTTGCTTGCATTGCTGTACATTCAGTAGAATGGAGTATTCTGTTAGGTAGTGTATTTAAAAAAATAACAAAGTTAGATTGGGTCCTAGGTTTAACATTTGTGTGATATAATTGTGAGTAACATTTTGGATATACAATTTATAAGGTTCAGTTATTCAGTATTTTTTTGGTTTTGAGTGAGTAAGTGATCTTTGAGAAGAGACTTGAATTTATAATTAAGTAGTGTTTCTTTTATATTTACAGGTAATGAATTCCAGATTTTAGGGCCTTTTATGTGCATTGAGTTTTTGCATAGCGTGAGATGGACACGAGGAACATCAAAGAGTGATCTGTGCCTTGTGTTATGGTCATATGTTCTGTTGAGGTTGGCAAGGAGATGTTTGAGGGGAGGGTTAATATCAGAGTTAAGTGTTCTATGTATGTAATAGGTGCAATAATAAGTATGGATGTTTTGTATGGTGAGTAGGTTGAGTGTTTTGAATATTGGTGGAGTGTGCTGCATGTAGTGAGAATTTGTTATCATTCTAACTGCAGCCTTTTGTTGGGTAATTAGTGGTCTGAGATGGTTAATTGTTGGCAATATAAACACAAATGCAGTATAATGTGATCCTTTATTGACTACGTTTCGCCCACACAGTCAATAAAGGATCACATTATTCTGCATTTGTGTTTATATTGCCATTGTGTCGGTATTTTATACCATTTATTTCCATGGTTAATTGTTGTTGAGCCCCATGCACAAATTCCATAGGTGAGATAGGGGTAAATAAGAGAGTGAAGCAACACCTAACTGTGAGGTGCTACCTAACAGAGTGAGGCAACACCTGACAGTGACGTGCTACCTAACACAGTGAGGCAACACCTAACAGTGAGGTGCTACCTAACACAGTGAAGCAACACCTCACTGTGAGGTGTTACCTAACACAGTGAGGCAACACCTGGCAGTGAGGTGCTACCTAACACAGTGAAGCAACACCTCACTGTGAGGTTCTACCTCACACAGTGAGGTGCTACCTAACACAGTGAAGCAACACCTCACTGTCAGGTACTACCTAACACAGTGAAGCAACACCTCATAGTTAGGTGCTACATAACACAGTGAAGCAACATCTAACAGTTAGGTGCTACCTAACTCAGTGAAGCAACACCTCACAGTGAGGTACTACGTAACACAGTGCAGCAACTCCTCACAGTGAGGCGCTACCTAACACAGTGAAGCAACACGTCACAGTTAGGTGCTACCTAACACAGCGAAGCAACACCTCTCAGTTAGGTGCTACCTAACATAGTGAAGCAACACCTCACTGTGAGGTACTACTTAACACAGTTAAGCAACACCTCACATTTAGGTGCTACCTAACACATTAAAACAACACCTGACAGTTAGGTGCTACCTTGATAAATTAGACACACAGGTGCTACCTTACAGAGTGAAGCAACACCTGACAGTGAGGTGCTTCCTTACACAGTGAGGCAACACCTGACAGCGAGGTGTTACTTACACAGTGAGGCAACACCTGACAGCGAGGTGCTTCCTTACACAGTGAAGCAACACCTGACAGTGAGGTACTAACTTACACAGTGAAGCAACACCTGACAGTTAGGTGCTACCTAACACAGTGAAGCAACACCTGACAGTGAGGTGCTACCTAACACAGTGAAGCAACACCTCACTGTTAGGTACTACCTAACACAGTGAAGCAACACCTCACAGTGAGGTTCTACCTTACATAGTGAGGCAACACCTCCTCCCTTCACTTTTTACTTCAAAATTCACTGTAGGTGGCCAACTTATCAACAGTTTCAATAATAGAAAAGTTTTTCAAAATATTTAAGCTCTTCTATTATGTGTGATTGAATTTGTAAATTAGTAGGTCTTTTACAGCGTAAAGCTTTCTTTTTGTTTATTATTGAAATTTCTTTGTTTTGGACACACCACAAGCACAGGATCATCTGTTCGCATGCGCACACACTGACCCAGAACCTTGACCGCATGCATAAACGTTCACCTGCGCACTAAGTTATTCGCTTGTTCCCTGTCAACTTTCTGGGAATAACAGCAACACACCAGCACAGATGCACACCCACCTGCCCACGCAGCTGTTCATCCACATATACTTACCCGCCCGTGTTCCCATCCACACGCCCACCCACCCATCCGTCTACATACCGACCCACAAGGCTGCTCCCTCCCCCTCGCTTTACCTCTTGTTCCACTACACATCCAGGCACAGCTGGTTAGTGTTTTTTATTCAGGACTGAATATTCTGTGATGGTTTTTATACAAGAAACAATGAGGGACTTAACCTAGAACAGTTAAATGAAGTCAACACTAGGAAGTATTTTGGGATTCGAACTATTTCTGCCCAATGTAAATAATAACATTAATGTTAAATACAAACTTATATTGCAAGCAGATGACAGTGTTCTTGTAGTATCAGACAAAGACACTAAGGATGTAGTTAATGTTCTGTCACATATATGTCTTTATACTGAAAATAATTTCAAGGAGTGTTGGCACATCTGTGATAAGAAACGAAGGTTCAGGAAGAAAAAAATATGGAAAAAAGTACACATTTTATTGCTGCTATTGGCATGTAAGTGGGTAACTTATTATTAAATAATAAAATGAAAAGTGTGGAAAAAATAAGGTAATAAACTTGACTGCAAATTATATGTTAATATACCAAGTAAAACAACATTGTCTTCTGTAATTAATTAAGAACAAAAGTTAACTAAGTGTACTTTATGGACACGAAAACGAAAATATTACAAATATAGTGAATATTAAAAAAATATTTAATGAAACAAAAGACAAGACACAGACAAGTCAAGTCTTTTTTGGGAACTTTTAATATCTTCAAATGTTTCACAAAAGTTTATTAATTTTATAGTGAGCGTTAACAATATGATTAAGCCACTGTCTTTGTGACTTAAAATACATTTATAATTACTGAAGCAATAGGAGAAATGTATTTGTTTTTAACTACATGTTTAAGTTCCTTGGAGATGAGGTTGTTGTTCTTGGTTCTGGCTCTAGTATGTATTATGTAAGCTTCATTTACGTTTTATTTCTTTTTACCATCTTTAATATGAAGAGTTTTCAAATATCCCTTCAGCTTATTCACACAAGTTTTGTGATTTCCAGTCTTGCTCCAACTTCGTCAGTGTTTAAGTATTCTGAGTCATAATCTCCCCCTCGTTATTGTTTGCCATAAGTGGTGCGAGAGCATGTGTGTGTGTGTGTGTGTGTGTGTGTGTGTGTGTGTGTGTGTGTTTGCGTGTGTGTGTGTGTGTGTGTGTGTGTGTGTGTGTGTGTGTGTGTGCGTGTGTGTGTGTGTTTGCGTGTGTGTGTGTGTACTCACCTAGTTGAGGTTGCGGGGGTCGAGTCCGAGATCCTGGCCCCGCCTCTTCACCGGTTGCTACTGGGCCCTCTCTCTCCCCGCTCCATGAGCTTTATCAAACCTCGTCTTAAAACTGTGTATGGTTCCTGCCTCCACTACGTCATTTTCTAGGCTATTCCACTGCCTTACAACTCTATGACTGAAGAAATACTTCCTACTATCTCTCTGACTCATTTGTGTCTTCAACTTCCAATTGTGGCCTCTTGTTTCTGTGTCCCCTCCCTGGAACATCCTGTCTTTGTCCACCTTGTCTATTCCACGCAGTATTTTATATATCGTTATCATGTCTCCCCTGACCCTCCTGTCCTCCAGTGTCGTCAGGCCGATTTCCCTTAATCTTTCTTCATAGGACATTCCCCTTAGCTCTGGAACTAACCTTGTCGCAAACCTTTGTACTTTCTCTAGTTTCTTGACGTGCTTTATCAAGTGCGGGTTCCAAACAGGTGCTGCATACTCCAGTATGGGCCTGACATACACGGTGTACAGTGTCTTGAATGATTCCTTACTAAGGTATCGGAATGCTGTTCTCAGGTTTGCCAGGCGCCCATATGCTGCAGCAGTTATCTGATTGATGTGTGCTTCCGGAGACATGCTCGGTGTTATATTCATCTTTCTCCTTGAGTGAGGTTTGCAGTCTTTGGCCACCTAGCCTATACTCTGTCTGTGGTCTTCTGTGCCCTTCCCCTATCTTCATGACTTTGCATTTGGCAGGATTAAATTCGAGAAGCCATTTGCTGGACCAGGTGTCCAGTCTGTCCAGGTCTCTTTGAAGTCCTGCCTGGTCCTCATCAGATTTAATTCTCCTCATTAACTTCACATCATCTGCAAACAGGGACACTTCTGAGTCTAACCCTTCCGTCATGTCGTTCACATATACCAAAAATAGCACTGGTCCTAGGACCGACCCCTGTGGGACCCCGCTCGTCACAGGTGCCCACTGTGATACATCATTACGTACCATGACTCGTTGTTGCCTCCCTGTCAGGTATTCTCTGATCCATTGCAGTGCCCTTCCTGTTATATGCACCTGATGCTCTAGCTTCTGCACTAATCTCTTGTGAGGAACTGTGTCAAAGGCCTTCTTGCAGTCCAAGAAGATGCAATCAACCCGCCCCTCTCTCTCGTGTCTTACTTCTGTTATTTTATCATAAAACTCCAGAAGGTTTGTGACGCAGGATTTGCCTTCCATGAATCCGTGCTGGTTGGCATTTATACTCTTGTTCCGTTCCAGGTGCTCCACCACTCACCTCCTGATAATCTTCTCCATAATTTTGCATACTATACACGTCAATGACACAGGTCTATAGTTTAGTGCCTCTTTTCTGTCTCCTTTTTTAAAAATGGGAACTACATTTGCCGTCTTCCATACCTCAGGCAGTTGCCCAGTTTCCAGGGACGTGTTGAAGATTGTGGTAAGTGGCACACACAACATATCTGCTCCCTCTCTAAGGACCCACGGGGAGATGTTGTCCGGTCCCATTGCCTTTGAGGTATCGATGTCCCTTAGCAGTTTCTTCACCTCCTCCTCATCTGTATGTATGTCGTCCAACACTTGTTGGTGTATTCCTTGCTGGTGTCCCCATCTGGTCTGTCCCCCCAGAGTCCTTCCTGTCTCTACTGTAAATACTTCCTTAAATCACGTGTTGAGCTCCTCATATACCTCTTGATCGTTTCTTGTGAGTTCTCCACCTTCTTTCCTCAGCCTTATCACCTGGTCCTTGACTGTTGTCTTCCTCCTAATGTGGCTATACAGCAGTTTCGGGTCAGATTTGACTTTCGATGCTATGTCGTTTTCACACTGTCGCTGGGCCTCCCTCCTTATCTGTGCATACTCGTTTCTGGCTCTTCTACTAATCTCCTTGTTTTCCTGGGTCCTATGCCTCCTGTACCTTTTCCATTCTCTGTTGCCTCTCGTAAGTGATGTCCTCAATGTCTGAACTGCTCAGGGTGAACACAAGATCCAGTCTTGCTGGCTCATCCTCCCCTCTCTCTCTGGTTGTGTCCCTGACATGTTGATGCATGAGGTTTTCAAGTACCACATCCATCATCTTGGCTCTCCATGTTTCGGGACCCCCATGTGGCTCCAGGTTTTCCCAGTTGATCTCCCTGTGGTTGAAATCGCCCATTACCAGTAACTTTGCTCTGTTCGAGTGAGCTCTTCTTGCCACCTCAGCCAGTGTGTCCACCATCACCCTGTTGTTTTCTTTGTACTCCTCTCTTGGCCTCCTGCAGTTCTGTGGAGGGTTATACATCACTCCAATGACTACTTTATGTTCTCCGGACTGAATTGTACATACAATGTAGTCTCTTTCTCCAATCATGTCCATGCCTTCCATTTCCTCAAATCCCCATCGGTGTTTTATGAGCAGTGCAACCCCTCCTCCCCCTCTACTCCTTCTATCTTTCCTCAGGATCTGATATCCCGTTGGGAAGATTGTGTCTGTTATTGTCTCAGCGAGTTTTGTTTCTGTGACTGCTATGATGTCTGGGGATTTTTCACTGATTCTTTCGTTCCACTCCTCATGTTTATTCGTTATTCCATCTGCGTTTGTGTACCAAACCTTCAGTTTCTTTTCTATCATTGTGGTCATGCAAGAATATTGGGGTTGGGGGAGCGAGAGCCTTGGTGGGGGCCTATATGGTGCTGTGGTGTAGGTGGGGTTTGTGTTGATGGGGGTGGGGTCAGAATGCCCATAAGGGACAGCTGTTGGGGTGAGGTTTGTGATATGGGGGTTGGTGGCAGAGGGAACAGTGAGTGGGTTGTAGTATAGGTTGCTCAGTTGCGTTGGGAATGTCGCGGTTGGAGTCTTTTGGTGGGAGATTCTGTGGGGTGTGTTTCCCCTTTCTCCTGTGTCTGGGTCCTGCTCATTTTCGTTGCTTCTCGTTCCTCCTTGCGTCTCTGTACCCTCTCTTTCAGTGTAGTCCTTTCTTCTTGTGTTCTGTCGCGGTCGAGGTATACTCTCTTGTACCCCTCTTTGCCCCTCAGTCTTGCTTTCTCTTGCAGAATCCTGGTTCGAACTGATTCTTCCTTGAAAGTTACTCTGACAGGCCGTATCCTTCCACTCGCCAACCACCCAATTCTCTGAAAATTTGTCACCTGGGTCATATCGCCCTCCCCTATTGTTTTCATGATGCCTTCAATCATTTTTTTCTCCTCCTGTTTTATTTCTTCAAAGTTGTCCCCCTTGGCTTCTTGGAGCCCGTACACAAAAACTGACCTCGCCCTTTCCTCCTCCCACTGAGTCTCCATCTGCTTCCTCTGAGGCATTTTATTTCCTTCCATTGACATGTTCTTGCCTTCAGTCCCTGTCATATCTGAAACTTCTATTCTCAGTGAACTGTCTTTCCTGACCAGCTGTCCCTTGCTACTGCAGTTGGCTGTTAGAATCTCTGCATATAGCATACATTCATTGTCTTCGGACCTGTCGTTTGATCTTAGTGTGCTCATCGTCTTTTCCCTGGCCCCACGTGGGTCTGATAGGGCCTTCTTGTGCGGCATGTCTCCGTTGTTGCTTACCGTCCCCTTGTCTGCGCCTGACTTTGAATTTCCTGATGTCACATCTGAATTGTCATTTGTCTCTCTAATCTGTTTCAGGCTTTGCAGTTTCTCTTCTAAGCACTGTATCCTAGCTTCTGCTGCTAAGACCTGTACTTCCCACTTCCTGCACTCTTCAGCTATCCGCTCCTCCATTTTCTTACCAAGCTCTACTATCTTCCTCCACCACTCTTCGTCCCTTTTTTGGAGCTCTAACTCCCAGTCTTTCCTCCCTGGTTCGTCTACCAGATCTCTGGTTTTCCGTCCTCTAAGGCCACCCATTTTTTTTTTTTTTTTTTTATTACCACAGACAGAAGTCTAGAGGAGGGAGAGGGTGCGGGGGGGAGAGGAAAGGGTAGAAGTGGGAGAGAGAGGAGAGAGAAAGAGTAGAAAGATGGAGAGAGAGGAGAGAGTATGGGGGTGAGGGATAAGACCAAGGGGGAGAGAGAGAAATGTCTCATAACAATAAAAATGCTTTCAAATGAGCTGATGTAGGTAACAGCTCTTAGCTTGTCAATAAAGTTAGGAATCCTTAACCTGAGTCAATAAAGCGGTCAAACCATGTGTAAAAAAAAAAAAAAAAAAAAAAAAAAAAAAAAAAAAAAAAAAAGAGAGGGAGAAAGAGAGGGAGAGGGAGAGGGAGAGAAAGAGAGAGAGAGAGAGAAAGGAGGGCCATGGAAAAGGCTATGAGAGAGAGAAATGGAGAGATGGAGAGAGAAGCCTATAGAGAGAGAGAAGGGTGAGAGATAGGGTTATGGGAGAGAGAGAGAGAGAGAGAGAGAGAGAGAGAGAGAGAGAGAGAGAGGAGGGCGAGGGAAAAGGCTATGAGAGAGAGAAATGGAGAGATGGAGAGAGAAGCCTATAGAGAGAGAGGAGGGTGAGAGATAGGGTTATGGGAGTGAGAGAGAGAGGGAGAGAGAGAGGGAGAGAGAGAGGAAGAGAGAGAGGAAGAGAGAGAGGAAGAGAGAGAGGAAGAGAGAGAGGAAGAGAGAGAGGAAGAGAGAGAGGAAGAGAGAGAGGAAGAGAGAGAGGAAGAGAGAGAGGAAGAGAGAGAGGGAGGTGGACACTAAAAGAAAGTTAGCATCAGGTAGGGTAGGCTCCAAAACCTGGTGGTCCCTGGTCAAGGACAGACAAGGTTATCTGCCTGATGAACTTATTCCACCTCTAAATCGACAGGATGGGACCACCTCTACTAGTAGTCAAGAGAAGGCGGACCTCTTTGCTGAACACTTTGCTACCAAAATGCAAGTTCCTGATCCAGCAAGGGACCCTCCTTGGCTAGCTGCAAGAACTGTGTCAAAACTGTCAGTGGTGACAATAAGGCAGGAGGAGGTGCATTTCCTTCTTAAATCACTTGACCAAGAAAAGGCTGTGGGCCCAGACAAGTTGAGCCCAAGATTGTTGAGAAGATGTGCAGACCAGCTAGCAGCACCTCTAACTCGCATCTTTCAGCACTGCCTAGTACAGTGTAAATGGCCCTCTCCATGGAAAGAGGCAAATGTAGTCCCTGTTCACAAAAAGAAGAGCAGAGCAGAAATCAGCAACTACAGACCAGTGTCACTCCTGTCAATCACTGGTAAGATCCTTGAGACAATAATCTCAAGACAAATGACAGATTTTTTTGACTACCACTCACTACTTTGTGATCGTCAATATGGCTTCAGGAAAGGTTACTCTGCTGCTGATCTGTTGTTAAACCTCTCCACTAAGTGGCACCAGTCACTGGATGAATCCAAAGTCAGCTGTGTGGTAGCACTGGACATTGCTGGCGCTTTCGACCGGGTGTGGCACCAGGGCCTCTTAGCAAAACTTCAAGCACTGGGAATTGCAGGCTCTACGCTATGTCTCCTCAGTGATTACCTTCATGGTAGATCTCTAAGTGTAGTCCTCAATGGAACGGAATCAGCAAGGCATCCTATTGGGGCAAGCGTTCCACAAGGAAGTGTGCTGGGTCCACTGTTATGGAATGTCTACTTCAACGACCTTCTTCATCTCATCCCAGAATCACATGCATATGCAGACGACTGTACACTGACATTCACTTATCCAAGAGAAGAAATGCCAGCTGCTCTAAGCTACATCAATCACCAGCTGAGAGCTATATCAGCTTGGGGAAATAGATGGCAAGTAACATTTGCACCTGAAAAAACGCAAATGATGTTCGTCTCTAGGCACCATGATGGTAATGCTGGCGCAGTAGTAAGGATGAATGGGACGATGTTGGCACCTGGAGAAGAAGTTGATATCCTTGGGGTGAAATTTGACTCCAAACTAACCATGAAGAACCATGTTGTAAATCTTGCAAACAAGGCAGCCAGGAAGCTTACAGCACTTCGCCGTATCTCGCATCTGCTTGACAGTAGGGGTTGCAAGATCCTGTACGAGGCACAAGTACGCTCACACCTTGAGTATGCTCCACTTTCTTGGTTTGCCTGCCCCCCCTCTCATCTGCGACTGCTTGACAGAGTAGAGAACAGAGCAAGACGTCTCATCTCTCGCCTGGGCCCATCCTGGATAGATCTGTCATTTCAGCAGAGCCTTCAACATAGGAGGGATGTGGGTGGCCTTACTGTTATGTACAAGGCCAATATTGTCAAAAATACCACACTTGGATCCACTTCGAGGACAGCGTGAAACAAGCTTTTATGCCACAAGACGGGCAGAAAGCAGCAACTTCACTCTGGCTGTACCCTTCTCCAGAACATCACTCCATCTGAGATCATACATACCCAGGATGACTCGAGTATGGAACACATTCGTACAGCATAATGATGTCAACGAGATAACGTCAGTTGATCAAATGAAAATGCTGGCCCACAGATGGCTCCAACTTCATCCTGTTCCCTACTTGTATGTCTCATAACAAGATTGCTGTCAAATGAGCTGATGTAGGTAACAGCTCTTAGCTTGCCAATAAAGTTAGGAATCCTTAACCTGTAAATAGCTGTCAATAAAGCTAGGGATCCTTAACCTTGTCAAACCCTGTGTAAAAAAAAAAAAAAAAAAAAAAAAAAAAAAGAGAGGGAGGGAGAGAGAGAGCGGGAGAGGGAGAGAGAGAGAGGGAGAGAGAGAGGGAGAGAGAGAGGGAGAGAGAGAGGAAGAGAGAGATGGAGAGAGAGAGAAGAGAGAGAGGGAGAGAGAGAGGGAGAGAGAGAGGGAGAGAGGGAGAGAGAGAGTGAGAGAGAGAGGGAGAGAGAGAGGAAGAGAGAGAGGAAGAGAGAGAGGGAGAGAGAGAGGGAGAGAGAGAGAGAGAGAGAGAGGAAGAGAGAGAGAGAGAGAGAGAGAGAGAGAGAGAGAGAGAGAGAGAGAGAGAGAGAGAGAGAGAGAGTAGGGAAAAAGGCTATGAGAGAGAGAAACGCGAGGGAAGGAAAAGATAGGAGGGAGTGAAGGCAAGAGCGGGGAGGGGAAGGTCTGTGGGGGAGGGAAAGGTGTGTGGGGGGGTGAGGGGACGAGGTCAAATTCCAATGATCAGCTGTGTGTACTCACCTAGTTGTGGTTACAGGGGTCGAGACTCAGCTCCTGGCCCCGAGTGTAATTTTGTGTGCGAGTGTGTGTGTGAGCACATCAGTTGTTTATATGTCCCAGAAATACAATTCACCTCTGTGTATCCATAATACTAATAAGATACCATTAACACTGAGAGTAATTCTAATAATTATAATACTAGCGTGTGTTAACAAGTCATTCTTTCACCCAGTTATGTACTACCTTTTACTACATGTGTACCCAATACTTGCTTCTCAGATTGTACTGTCTTTGTGTCCTAAAACATTATCTCTCGAAACTGTTGTCAGGGCTGTAGTCCCATTAGTCCTTGCTCCTACAAAGTTTATCTTCCTACTACTGCTAGGTGTTGTGTGTATGATAATCCCTCTGGAGCAGGGTTTAGATAGCGAGCTACCAGTGACCGTAGGGCCGGCTCTACCACTCAAAACTTCCCGCCAACCACAAACAGGTGATTTGTACGTTACTCCTCAGAGGGGACGTCCATCCAGATGCCTGATGTACGATGCTCGCTGTACGATGCTCGCTGTACGATGACTCGTGCACCTCGCCCTTCCGCCGCTGACTTCT
Organism: Cherax quadricarinatus; assembly: GCF_038502225.1. Taxonomy (NCBI): domain Eukaryota; kingdom Metazoa; phylum Arthropoda; class Malacostraca; order Decapoda; family Parastacidae; genus Cherax; species Cherax quadricarinatus. Next base: position 20,763,980 of record NC_091349.1, read on the forward strand.
TCAGCTATTCTTTTCTCGTTGCCCTTTTGAGTCCTCATTTACCTCACTTATCACTTGTATACTGCTACTTTTATAATTTACACTTCACTTTTGGTAAGTACACTTCTTATTTGTGATGACACCCAACCTGTTATGGCGGCTCTACTCCCTCAGGCCTACTGCTGCCACCACCTCTGCTTATATATATTTTTATGTATATGTATGTATATATATATATATATATATATATATATATATATATATATATATATATATATATGTATATATATATATATATATATATATATATATATATATATATATATATGTATATATATATATATATATATATATATATATATATATATATATATATATATATATATATATATATATATATATATATATATATATCCCCTTTATGGCTAGCTTGTTCACGCTGTGTGCTACATCACAGTTTGTCGTTAGCCACCCTCTCTTAATTCTATTTGATCTTTTCTCTTTAGTCACTCGCTTTGTACTTTGTTATGTGTAACAATGTGGCAACAGGTGCCAACTAGGCCTCAACGAATTTGTATAATTTCAGGCTTTCTCTCGCCTTTACTTTATTTATTTTTGCTAATACTTTGGTTATCACTTGTAGGGTTGTTCACTGACGTTGTCACTAACACTGGTTGCTTCTAGCTGCTAAAACACGCCCTAAAAGCACTAAGATTCTCGGAGCCTGGCGGTTGCGACCCACTACACTACGTGTGTGTGTGTGTGTGTGTGTGTGTGTGTGTGTGTGTGTGTGTGTGTGTGTGTGTGTGTGTGTGTGTGTGTCAGTGTGTGTGTGTGCATGTGTGTACTCACCTAGTTGTACTCACCTAGCTGAGGTTGCGGGGGTCGAGTCCGAGCTCCTGGCCCCGCCTCTTCACTGATCGCTACTAGCTCACTCTCCCTGAGCCGTGAGCTTTATCATACCTCTGCTTAAAGCTATGTATGGATCCTGCCTCCACTACATTGCTTCCCAAACTATTCCACTTACTGACTACTCTGTGGCTGAAGAAATACTTCCTAACATCCCTGTGATTCATCTGTGTCTTCAGCTTCCAACTGTGTCCCCTTGTTACTGTGTCCAATCTCTGGAACATCCTGTCTTTGTCCACCTTGTCAATTCCTCTCAGTATTTTGTATGTCGTTATCATGTCCCCCCTATCTCTCCTGTCCTCCAGTGTCGTCAGGTTGATTTCCCTTAACCTCTCCTCGTAGGACATACCTCTTAGCTCTGGGACTAGTCTTGTTGCAAACCTTTGCACTTTCTCTAGTTTCTTCACGTGCTTGGCTAGGTGTGGGTTCCAAACTGGTGTGTGTGTGTGTGTGTGTGTGTGTGTGTGTGTGTGTGTGTGTGTGTTTGTGTGTGTGTGTGTGTGCGTGTATGTGTGTGTGTGTGTGTGTGTTTGTGTGTGTGTGTGTGTGTGTGTGTGTGTGTGTGTGTGTGTGTGTGTGTGTGTGTGTGTGTGTGTGTGTTTGTGTGTGTGTGTGTGTTTGTGTGTGTGTTTGTGTATGTTTGTGTGTGCGTGTACTCACTTAGTTGTACTCACCTAGTTGAGGTTGCAGGGGTCGATTCCAAGTTCCTGGCCCCGCCTCTTCACTGGTCGCTACTAGGTCACTCTCCCTGAACCATGAGCTTTATCGTACCTCTGCTTAAAGCAATGTATGGATCCTGCCTCCACTACATCTCTTCCCAAACTATTCCACTTCCTGACTACTCTGTGGCTGAAGAAATACTTCCTAACATCCCTGTGATTAATCTGTGTCTTCAGCTTCCAACTGTGTCCCCTTGTTGCTGTGTCCAGTCTCTGGAACATCCTGTCTTTGCCCACCTTGCCAATTCCTCTCAGTATTTTGTAAGTCGTTATCATGTCTCCCCTATCTCTCCTGTTGTTCAGTATCGTCAGGTTGATTTCCCTTAACTTCTCCTCGTAGGACATACCTCTTAACTCTGGGACTAGTCTTGTGGAAAACCTTTGCACTTTCTCTAGTTTCTTTACATGCTTGGCAAGGTGTGGGTTCCAAACTGGTGCCGCATACTCCAATATGGGCCTAACGTACACCTTGTAGAGTGTCCTGAATGACTCCTTATTAAGATGTCAGAATGCTGTTCTGAGGTTTGCCAGGCGCCCATATGCTGCAGCAGTTATTTGGTTGATGTGCGCTTCAGGAGATGTGCCTGGTGTTATACTCACCCCAAGATCTTTTTCCTTGAGTGAGGTTTGTAGTCTCTGGTCCCCTAGACTGTACTCTGTCTGCAGTCTTCTTTGCCCTTCCCCAATCTTCATGACTTTGCACTTGGTGGGATTGAACTCCAGGAGCCAATTGCTGGACCAGGTCTGCAGCCTGTCCAGATCCCTTTGTAGTTCTGCCTGGTCTCCGATCGAATGAATTCTTCCCATCAACTTCACGTCATCTGCAAAGAGTGACACCTCAGAGTTTATTCCTTCTGTCATGTCGTTCACAAATACCAGAAACAGCACTGGTCCTAGAACTGAACCCTGTGGGACGCTGCTGGTCACAGGTGCCCACTCTGACACTTCGCCACGTACCATTACTCGCTGGTGTCTTCCTGACAAATATTCCCTGATCCATTGTAGTGCCTTCCCTGTTATTCCTGCTTGGTCCTCCAGTTTTTGCACTAATCTCTTGTGTGGTACTGTGTCAAACGCCTTCTTGCAGTCCAAGAAAATGCAATCCACCCACCCCTCTCTCTCTTGTCTTACTGCTGTCACCATGTCATAGAACTCCAGTAGGTTTGTGACACAGGATTTCTCGTCCATGAAACCATGTTGGGTGCTGTTGATGAGATCATTCCTTTCTAGGTGTTCCACCACTCTTCTCCTGACAATCTTCTCCATGACTTTGCATACTATACATGTCAGTGACACTCGTCTGTAGTTTAGTGCTTCATGTCTGTCTCCTTTTTTAAAGTTTTGGACTACATTTGCTGTCTTCCATGCCTCAGGCAATCTCCCTGTTTCGATAGATGTATTGAATATTGTTGTTAGGGGTTCACATAGTGCCTCTGCTCCCTCTCTCAGGACCCATGGAGAGATGTTATCTGGCCCCATTGCCTTTGAGGTATGTAGCTCACTCAGAAGCCTCTTCACTTCTTTCTCGGTTGTGTGTACCGTGTCTAGTAGCTGGTGATGTGCCACACCTCTGCGTCCATCTGGAGCCTTTTCTGTCTCCTCTGTGAAAACTTCTTTGAATATCTTGTTGAGTTCCTCACATACTTCACGGTCATTTCTTGTTGTCTTTCCTCCTTCCTTCCTTAGCCTGATTACCGGGTCCTTGACTGTTGTTTTCCTCCTGATGTGGCTGTATAATAGCTTCGGGTCAGATTTGGCTTTCGCTGCTATGTCGTTTTCATATTGTCGTTGGGCCTCCCTTCTTATCTGTGCATATTCGTTTCTGGCTCTACGACTGCTCTCTTTATTCTCCTGGGTCCTTTGCCTTCTATATTTCTTCCATTCCCTAGCACACTTGGTTTTTGCCTCCTTGCACCTTTGGGTGAACCATGGGCTCATCCTGGCATTTTCATTATTCCTGTTTCCGTTGTGTACAAACCTCTCTTCAGCCTCCTTGCACATTGTTGCTACATATTCCATCATCTCATTAACTGGCTTCCCTGCCAGTTCTCTGTCCCATTGAACCTCGTTCAGGAAGTTCCTCATTCTCGTGTAGTCCCCTTTCCTGTAGTTTGGTTTCATTTGTCCTGGTCTTCCTGCTTCCCCCTCCACTTGTAGTTCTACTGTGTATTCGAAGCTCAAAACCACATGATCGCTGGCCCCAAGGGGTCTTTCATAAGTGATGTCCTCAACATCTGCACTGCTCAAGGTGAATACTAAATCCAGTCTTGCTGGCTCATCCTCTCCTCTCTCTCTTGTAGTGTCCCTTACGTGTTGGTACATGAAGTTTTCCAGTACCACCTCCATCATCTTAGCCCTCCATGTATCTTGTCTGCCATGTGGCTCCAAGTTCTCCCAGTCGATCTCCTTGTGGTTAAAGTTGCCCATGATCAGGAGCTTTGCCCTGCATGCATGAGCTCTTCTGGCCACTGCAGCCAGTGTGTCAACCATCGCTCTATTGATCTCGTCATACTCATGCCCTGGTCTCCTGCTGTTCTGTGGTGGGTTATACATCACTGCAATTACCACCTTGGCACCTCCAGAGTGAAGCGTTCCCGCTATGTAATCACTTTCTTCTCCGCTGTCTCCTCTCTCCAGCTCATCAAAATTCCATCGGTGTTTGATCAGCAGTGCCACTCCACCCCCCTCCTGTTCCTTCTGTCTTTCCTCAGGATCTGGTATCCCGTTGGAAAGATGGCATCTGTTATCATACCTGTAAGCTTGGTTTCTGTGAGCGCTATGATGTCCGGTGATGTCTCTTTGACTCTTTCGTGCCACTTCTCCCACTTGTTTGTTATTCCATCAGCGTTTGGGTACCATACCTTCAGTTTCCTTTCCAATACTGTGGTTTGGGGGGCCTGTGGGGGTGGGAAACCTGGTAGCATACTGTGGGATTCTATGATTGGGGGTTGGGTGGAAGCTGTGGGTATGGATTGTAGTTTGTGTTGGGATGGTGTGATAGGTTGTGGGGTTCTGAGGATAGTTGTGTGTGTGCTTGCTTCTCTGTTCTGCTGTGACTGACCTCTGCTGGTTCCATCCTTGTTTCCTTTCCTATCTCCTTTCGCTTTTTTGTCCTCTCCCTCAGCTGCTGTCTCTCTGTTTGTGTTCTGTCTCTGTCTAGGAACACCTTCTTGTAATCTTCTGAGTTTTTCAACCTTTGTTTCTCTTGGAGGATCCTGTTCCTCACTGTTTCTGTCCTGAGAATCAGCTTGATCGGTCGGTTTTTCCCTTTCACGTACCCCCCTATCCTTTGAAAATTTACAATCTCGTCCATGTCTTCTCCCCCTATTTCCATGATGATTTTCCCAATCTCCTTTCTTTCTTCCTGCCGTCTTTCAGTGCAGAACGTCACTCCTTCTTCTCCCGGAAGCCCATTGGATAAACACTGGTTTTGCCCTTTCCCCTCCTTCCTACTTGCCTCCTCCCTCTGTGACTCTGGTTTCTGTCTGTATATGGTCATTTTCTCCCTTGATTTTTCCAGTGGCTCTTGGTAGCATGGTTGTGCCTCAGCATTCGACTTACCTCCCTCTCTATCTGCACTCGGCTGCTCTTTACTTTTACTCCCTGACCCTTCTTTGCAGTCTGATATGACCTTAGCATAATTTATATCTCCTTCCTTCCTGTTCATCCTCTCAGCTTCATATTCTGTCTTCTCTGGTCACTGCCCCTGAGACTTGCTTCAGCCTGTTTACCTCAAACTCTAGGACCCTTACCCTGTCTACTGCAGTTTCGACTTGTGCCTCCCATTTCTTCGACTCCTTCTCCAACCTCTTTTCCCATTTCACAGGGAGCTCTTTCTCCATTTTTTCAGAAAGCTCTCCTAATTTTCTCTCCCATTCTTGGTCCATCCTTTTCCACTGCTCCTCCATCCATTCCTCCCTACCAATACCATTGTCATCTGATCCCTGATTCCTACAAGTCCCAACCATTTTTTTTTTTTTATTTAGTAAAGGAAAGAGAGAGAAAGAGAGAAAGAGAGAGAGAGAGAGAGAGAGAGAGAGAGAGAGAGAGAGGGGGAAGGTAGAAGGAGAGAGAGAGGGGGAGAGTGAAAAGGAAAAGGGGGAGAGAGTGGGAGAAAGAGAGAAGGAGAGAAGGGAAAGATAGGAGAGAGGGGAGAGAGTGAGAAGGGAAAAGAGAGAGAGAGAGAGAGAGAGAGAGAGAGAGAGAGAGAGAGAGAGAGAGAGAGAGAGAGAGAGAGAGAGAGGAAGAGAGAGGAAGAGAAAGAAGAAGAGAGAGAGAGAGAGGAAGAGAGAAAAAGAGGAAGAGAGAGAGAAAAATAGAGAGGAAGAGAGAGAAAGGGAGAGAGAGGAGGGGAGGGAAAGATTAAGAGATAGAGAGAGGAAGAGACAGAAAGAGTACAAGAGAGAGAGAGAGAGAGAGAGAGAGAGAGAGAGAGAGAGAGAGAGAGAGAGAGAGAGAGAGAGAGAGAGAGAGAGAGAGAGAGAGAGAGAGAGAGAGAGAGAGAGAGAGAGAGAGAGAGAGAGAGAGAGAGAGAGAGAGAGAGAGAGAGAGAGAGAGAGAGAGAGAGAGAGAGAGAGAGAGAGAGAGAGTGAGAGAGAGAGAGAGAGAGAGAGAGAGAGAGAGAGAGAGAGAGAGAGAGAGAGAGAGAGAGAGAGAGAGAGAGAGAGAGAGAGAGAGAGAGAGAGAGAGAGAGAGAGAGAGAGAGAGAGGAAGAGAGAAAAGAAGAAGAAGAAGAGAGAGAGAGAGAGAGAGGAAGAGAGAGAGAGAGGAAGAGAGAAAGGGAGAGAGAGGAGGGGAGGGGAAAGATTAAGAGATAGAGAGAGGAAGAGACAGAAAGAGTACAAGAGAGAGAGAGAGAGAGAGAGAGAGAGAGAGAGAGAGAGAGAGAGAGAGAGAGAGAGAGAGAGAGAGAGAGAGAGAGAGAGAGAGAGAGAGAGAGAGAGAGAGAGAGAGAGAGAGAGAGAGAGAGAGAGAGAGAGAGAGAGAGAGAGAGAGAGAGAGAGAGAGAGAGATAGAGAGAGAGAGAGAGAGAGAGAGAGAGAGAGAGAGAGAGAGAGAGAGAGAGAGAGAGAGAGAGAGAGAGAGAGAGAGAGAGAGAGAGAGAGAGAGAGAGAGAGAGAGAGAGAGAGAGAGAGAGAGAGAGAGAGAAAGAGAGGAAAAGAGACAAAGAGACGGAGAGAGAAGGAAAGGTTAGAGGGTCAATTCAGATAAAGGTGTGAAATCCTGTTTATGTGTGTGCATGTGTATGTGTGTATGTGTGTGTGTGTGTGTGTGTGTGTGTGTGTGTGTGTGTGTGTGTGCTACAGCTATGCAAGTGCCTAAGAGCACATCCTGTTCTCACCTAGTGTGCGTGTATGTGTGTGTGCATGCGTGTGTTTATGTAAGCAGTCCTTATTTCCCTCGTATGTACTACATACGTTTTGCATATGTATCCTATCTCTTGGTTTCCACTGTACTGTCTTGTGTGCCTAAAATTACGTAAATTCACATAAAGGTGTGAAATCCTGTATATGTGTGTGTCTGTGTGTACTCACCTAATTGTACTCACCTAATTGTGGTTGCAGGGGTCGAGACTCAGCTCCTGGCCCCGCCTCTTCACTGATCGCTACTGGATCCTCTCTCTCTGCTTCCTGAGCTTTGTCATACCTCTTCTTAAAACTATGTATGGTTCCTGCCTCCACTACTTCACTTGCTAGGCTATTCCACTTGCTGACAACTCTATGACTGAAGAAATACTTCCTAACGTCCCTGTGACTCGTCTGAGTCTTCAGCTTCCAGTTGTGACCCCTTGTCCCTGTGTCCCCTTTCTGGAACATCCTATCTCTGTCCACCTTGTCTATTCCCCGCAGTATCTTGTATGTCCTCCAGTGTCGTCAGTCCGATTTCCCTTAACCTTTCCTCATACGACATTCCCTTGAGCTCTGGGACTAGCCTTGTTGCAAACCTTTGTACTTTCTCTAACTTCTTGATGTGCTTCACCAGGTGGGGGTTCCAGACTGGTGCTGCATACTCCAGTATGGGCCTAACATACACAGTGTACAGTGTCTTGAACGATTCCTTATTAAGGTATCGGAACGCTATTCTCAGGTTTGCCAGGCGCCCGTATGCTGCAGCGGTTATTTGGTTGATGTGTGCCTCCGGTGATGTGCTCGGTGTTATGGTCACCCCAAGGTCTTTCTCCCTGAGTGAGGTCTGTAGTCTTTGTCCACCTACATACACACATACTCTGTATGTGTGTATGTGTGTGTGTGTGTGTATGTGTGTGTGTGTGTGTGTGTGTGTGTGTGTGTGTGTGTGTGTGTGTCTCTGTGTGTGTGTGTGTGTGTGTGTGTTTGTGTGTGTGTGTGTGTTGTGTGTGTGTATGTGTGTGTGTATGCATGTGTGTTGCAACCCCTGAATGGGTTGCAATGTATGTATATACTGTATATTACATGTATATTACCTTTTCATATAATTTTATATTGCTTATATTTGCGATAATAGCTAAATTGTAAATATGTTGCTTTATATTATTATTTGACTTAGTTATGTTGTTAGGTAGGATGTAACATATATTATGTGCTCAAAGTTCAAGTCTTGATTGTCTAACTAGTGTAATTATCACTTGTGGCTCGTTTCACTGCCGGCTTGTTGCTGAGCTGCAGCTGTCCACGAAGCTATCACGTGATCGAGGGGGGTTGTCCTCACCTCGCCTGAAGTATTCAGTCTGGTCTAGACTCTCTTGGTGGTTGGACGTATTCCCGACAAAGTGCCTAAATCTCTCTTATAGTCCCTTGTTGGAAGGTTGTCTTTAGCTTTCTTATAGGTTCTGTGGGACTCTGTTCACAGAACATTGTATAGACTTAGTGATTTTCGACATTGTACTGAGGTTGTGTGTTGCAAAGACACTCTGAGCAACTCAGGTCCTGAGCTGTAGCTTCTGACCTAACTTGTACTGGTATCTGTGTACTATCACAGTCAGTGATTTTCTTATGCTGAACTTAGATTTGGTATTATGGGAGTTTTATGACTTTTGTGAAGGATCCGCTGATGGTCCCTACTTAGTGTCGTTATATTATCTCCTTGATCCTGACTGTGTCGCAGTTGCTTGTTATATTGCTATTGGGCTTAGCATTCTTTTTATTGTTCAAGCAGACTGTTCTGATTGCCAGTTGGTCAAGAAGTTAGTTTATTTAAGAACTTTGTCAGTCACTTGTTTAAGTCTAGTCGAGTCTTGAGACATAGCAAACTACTTAGAGCACTTACACACATACACACAAACTTACTTGTACATATTTGTAATATCTTATTAAATGTTAATGTACCATACGGTACTTAAGAATTATAAATGTGATATGTGCTTTCAGCACAATACTACTGTACACGAGAGAAGTGATTAATATTATTTTGATTACTGTGATAAATTTAATTTAATTTGATATATGCCTAGACAACTTAATAAATTTATTAAATTTTAATTTCTCTAGTTAGTAGCCTACCAGTTGTAATCCTGAAGCATTATTGAATCATACTGAATTCTATTGGATAATTGGACAAGGATGCTGACTAATTGTTACGATAACCCAGTAACAGGCTGGATGCTAGAAGGGCAGTCCTTTCTAGTATTCACTGGAAATCTCTAAGCTTTTAGAATCGGGTTTTTTGTAACAAATGGGGGCGTGTCCGGGAGGGTCTTGATCCAAGGTGTTGGAGAAGTTGTCCAGTTTGACATACTAGTAACTCTAAGATCAAACACTATGATCAAATACTTTCCTAATCTGAAGACTTTGAGTTTAGTCTTGTACAACATACTAGGAGGATGTATGTATTTGACTGAGTCTCTTGATCCAAGGAGATGGAAATACTGTTAGTGAGCTCTAGCTCTAAGACAACCAACACTAAAATTCCTATTAGGATTATAGTTTCCAATAATCACTCTCTCGTAGTACACTTATTTTCGTGATGTATGCCAAAGTGAAACAGAAAGCACTGATACTCTGACTTTGTCTGAGTTAAGTACATTAAAACTTCAGACGTGTTGGTGAGTAGCCAAATATCTCGGTGTGACGTATAACAGGAATTACACCGCAGAAACTGTCAGAGCGTTAATTAAAGATATATTGTTTCCTGCTCATACAGAAATGTCTGATTATGATTCAGATTCAGAAAGCCTAGTGTCACAATTAGGAAGTATGACTCTATTTGATGACGAAGAAGAAAGAGCAACTACAGCATAGTTGCTGATCCCCATCCATGTGTTTATATAGAAGATCCCTTTTAGGCCTGTGACTGTTTGTGTGACGTCACAGGATGCGCATGTGTATGTTCGTACCTCTGCCTCCCTCTCAGTCGGCGTGTAGACATAGGTAGGACAAGGCAGGCTGTGGGCTCCATCTACCATTACCACAGTCTGACAACATATCGTTACCATCCTACAAGTGTGTCTATCTTCAACCCTCGATATCTTCTTTTAAGAACCACTACGATGGAAGTGTCTGAGCCTATTAAACTCCTCTCACGCCTCCCCGCCTCACTGACACAATAGTACAGAGTAAAGCTGGTAGTATGACTCAGCCTCATACTAGTACAGTGTATGCTACACCTGTATCTACTTATGCTAGACCATATCTAGACTCTCTAGGGACGGCTGGACGAGGTGTCCGACCTAAGGACCGTCCAGACTACGTTAGATTAATTACTCCTCCATTACCCACTGGTCCTATCTCTCAGGAACAGTTTGAGAGGTTTGAACGCCTCATTATGTTGCAGACTGCACAAATAGAGGCACAGAGGAAGTTGAACGAAGAAGATTTCCAATGAGAAAATGTTTGTCTGGGAAGACGACAGACTGATAGATCACAGGACACATTTAATGTGCAGAAAGCTGCATCCATGGTTCCTAAGTTTTTTGAGAGTGACTTAGACACCTATTTTGACGTGTTTGAGAACCAGGCACGTGCTATGAACTGGCCACATAAGCACTGGGCTACCTTGCTGCACACAGCTTTGACAGGAAGAGCTCAAACTTGTACTGCTGCTTTACCATTTGCCAAGTACATTAGTTATGACGCTGTCAAGCAAACTATTCAAGAGACATATAACTTGTTACCTGTAAGTTATCAAAGCGCATTTCGTACATTACAACGACGACAAGATCAAACTTGTGTAGAGTTTGCTCGTGAGAAAAAAGTTGCATTTGAGAGGTGGTGTAGGTCTGCCAAGTGTAACAACTACGACAGCCTTGTTCACTTGTTACTACACGAAGAGTTTTACAACTGTATGTCTGCTGATATACAAGAATATCTGATCGATCATACTACCTCGGATATTCTGGAAACTGCAGCATTATCAGACAATTACGAGATTTCTCACAAACTTGTACTTACTAAAACACAGAGAAACAAGGTAACTAAAAATTTTCCTAGAAGTTGGCAACCTAAATCAGCTGCTCAGTGCCGGCCTGATGTATCCGCTTCTGTAACTTCTCGTACCTTGACCAGGAAAACTCACAATCCTGTATCTGATATCGAGAAGAAGAAAGTCAAATGTACCTATTGTAACAGAAAAGGACATGCTAGAGAGTATTGCTATAAGTTAGAAAGAGATACGAGAAGCAGTCGTGCGGCTGGCGCCCCCACTCAAGTCGTATCTTCTTCTGAGCAACAAAGGCACCAAAATCCTAGTAATACCTCTGATCCTACTGTTTTAGATAATGTTACTCAGGATAGATTACTAGCGTCAGAGAGTGCATCTGACGAAAAGATTCGTTCAGCGATGAGTCTTTACTTTTCGAGAGGTAAAGTAGGATTTGACAAATCACATTTAACTGAGATAATTACTTTCAGAGACACTGGCAGTTATCTCACCTTATTAAGAAAAGATGTACTGACCATAACTGACGATACCTATACCAAGATAGATGTATTGTTAGAAGCCTATGGTGGGGCTGTTATAAAAGTACCTCTGCACAAAGTTTACATTGAAACAAGCTATTATACTGGTTATATTTCAGTGGGTATATCCAGTGGTGTATTTTCCATCAGGTCAGTGGACTTGTTGATAGGGAACGATATCCATCATGCTGGTATATGTAAAGAACCACTTGTGATTGATAATAACACTGATGATAATTATGCCATTGAAGCTTGTAGAAAGAAGCCTATTTTATTTCCTCTCAGTGCAATTACTAGAACTATGTCAAAGATACAACAACCATCCTTGTCTCCTGTTGAGTTCGCGGATGACAATGATTTGGGCTTGAATATGTTGTTTAGTGATGCTCTGCGCCCAGGGTCATTAATTAACACTGACTCCCCCCAGTCATCAACCTAGTCAGGACACAACTGACGTTAAATTTGTAACTCATGATGATTTAATCAAGGATCAGTTTGTTGATCAGTCACTGGAAAGACTGAGAGATATAGCAGTTACTGAGAGTGAAGTAAAGGATCTCGATAATTGTTACTATTATAGTAACGGTGTACTGATGGAGAAAAATACATGTAAGTTGTCTGCTGATAGTGTTTCCACCACAGTCAAGCATCTCGTAGTGTTACCAGTTACATTTCGTGAACAAGCCATTGATTTTGCTCACAATAGTCCCATTGGAGGACATTTGGGTGTCAAGAAGACACTCGGTAAACTGGCAAAACATTTTATTTGGCCAAAGATGAAGGAAACAGTAGCTGATCATGTGCGACGTTGCCACGTGTGTCAAGTGACAGGCAAGCCAGCACACACACCTCCACCTACACCTCTCACTGTGTTCACTAGTAGCAAAATTCAGTTCATCTGGACTAGTGATTGTTCAGATTTGTTCAAAAGGATGAAGCATCTGCTTTCCTCTGTTCTTGTGAAGAGTCCTAATTTCAATCTTCCCTTTTTACATATAGAGGCGAGTGGTTATGCAGTGGGCGCTGTGCTGCTCCAACAGTCAACATCCACTGACATTCTCCATCCTGTATGTTACTATTCATCTAAGCTTAAGCGACACCAGAAAAATTATGCCTCTATTGAGAAAGGCTCTAGCTCTTGTGGTGTCCTTGGAACATTTTGACGTGTATTTGGGCACTTCCCCATTTAAAATTAACGTAATTTTATGCCCAAATACCTTTTGATACTTGTTATGTCAAATTCAGTAAACTTAATCCCTCCAGCCCATATTAACTATATATACTCATGTCTAATTAATCTATTTATATATTCACAGTAGTGGTGATATGTGTGTGAGTTGGAGACATAAGCTGAGTGATGAGTTTGTAGTGTTGTGTGGACGATGTTACTGCTTGACGGAACACTGTCCTGCCGCAGACTCCCCCCCCCCACTCACAACACACCTTAAGCTGTTTCATACTCAGATGTCAATACTGCATAGCATTCCACAACCACTACTTAAGAGTGGAATGCAGTCTCCTGTCTATCTCACAAGACTATTTTTCATATGCAGTCTTCACTACTATGATCGAGCCTCAATGTGCCATGCTTGTCTACGCTATCCTATCTCTACACTGATGTACATAACCAGAGTATGCAGAGATACGATACTGTGTACTGCCCTAGTAACAGGGGCATGTCCTAGTGATAGACACTGAAATTATAGAGGTGCTTGGCACAAGAGAGACTGATTAATGTTTATATTATATTGTTAGTAAAGTAACCTGAGTAATCAGTAACAATGTGAAAGACGTTAATGCAACTCCTAGTGCGACCGTTTGTCGTGTTGGGGAGGGGGGGGGTTGCAACCCCTGAATGGGTTGCAATGTATATTATGTATATACAGTGGACCCTCAACCAGCGATATTAATCCGTTCCTGAGAGCTCATCGTTAGTCAAAATAATCGTTAGTCAAGTTAATTTTCCCCATAAGAAATAATGGAAATCAAATTAATCCGTGCAAGACACCCAAAAGTATTGAAAAAAAAAATTTACCACATGAAATATTAATTTTAATACACACAAACTGAAGATTACATGCACAGTTACATGTCACTTACCTTTATTGAAGATCTGGTGATGATTGATGGGATGGGAGGAGGGGAGAGCGTTATCTTCTTACTGTTTAGAAGGGGAATCCCCTTCCATTAGCACTTGAGGCAGCATGTCTTTTTCTGGGGTTACTTCCCTTGTTCTTTTAATGCCACTAGGACCAGCTTGAGAGCCACTGGACTTCTGTCGCACAACATATCTGTCCATAGAGGCCTTTATGACTTTCCTAAAGTGGTTCACAACATTGTCAGTGTACAGGTTGCCAACACGGCTTGCAGTAGCTGTGTCAAGGTGATTATCATCCATAAAGCTTTGCACTTTAAGCCACATTGCACAGATTTCCTTAATCTTAGAAGTAGGCAACTTCTTCAATTTCTCTCTCCCCTCCTCCGAAGCAGTTTCCTCAGGTCTGCCCTCTTGCTGTTCAAGATGATCTAGCAGCTCATCAGTGGTTAGTTCTTCACTGTCCTCCACCACCAACTCTTCCACATCCTCCCCACTAACCTCCAACCCCAAGGACTTCCCCAATGCCACAATGGATTCCTCAACTGGCATAGGATTCTCAGGGTTAGCCTCAAACCCTTCCAAATCCCTTTTGTCTACACATTCTGGCCACAGTTTTTTCCAAGCAGAGTTCAATGTCCTCTTAGTCACTTCCTCCCAAGCCTTACCTATAATGTTTACACAATTGAGGATGGTAAAATGATCTTTCCAAAACTCTCTTAGAGTCAGTTGAGTTTCTGAGGTCACTACAAAGCACCTTTCAAACATAGCTTTTGTGTACAGTTTCTTGAAGTTGGAAATAACCAGCTGGTCCATGGGCTGCAGGAGAGGAGTGGTATTAGGAGGCAAAAACTTCACCTTAATGAAGCTCATGTCCCTAGAAAGTCGCTCTGCCACATCTGTAGGATGACCAGGGGCATTGTCTAATTCCAGGAGGCACTTAAGGTCTAATTTCTTTTCAATTAGGTAATTTTTCACATCGGGGGCAAATGCATGGTGTACCCAGTCATAGAAAAAGTCCCTAGTGACCCATGCCTTACTGTTTGCCCTCCACAGCACACACAAATTAGCCTTGAGGATATTGTTTTTCCTGAACACTCTGGGGGTTTCAGAGTGATACACCAATAAAGGTTTCACTTTGCAATCACCACTAGCATTGGCACACATCAACAAAGTAAGCCTGTCTTTCATAGGCTTATGTCCTGGAAGTGCCTTTTCCTCCTGAGTAATGTACGTCCTGCTTGGCATTTTCTTCCAAAACAGTCCTGTTTCGTCACAATTAAACACTTGTTCAGGTTTCAGTCCTTCACTGTCTATGTACTCCTTGAAGTCCTGCACATATTTTTCAACCGCTTTGTGGTCCGAACTGGCAGCCTCACCATGCCTTATCACACTATGAATGCCACTATGCTTCTTAAATCTCTCAAACCAACCTTTGCTGGCCTTAAATTCACTCACATCACTAGTTGCTGTCATTTTTTTAATTAAATCGTCATGCAACTTCCTAGCCTTTTCACATATGATCGCTTGAGATACTGTCTCCTGCTATCTGTTTCTCGTTTATCCACACCAATAAAAGTCTCTCAACATCTTCTATCACTTGCAATCTCAGTTTCGAAAACATAGTTGCACCTGTGGCAAGAACAGCTTCCTTGATTGCCGTTTTCTTGCCCACAATAGTAGCGATGGTTGATTGGGGTTTATTATACAACCTGACCAGCTCAGAGATACGCACTCCACTTTCATATTTATCAATGATCTCTTTCTTCATCTCCATAGTAATTCTCACCCTTTTTGCTGTAGGGTTGGCACTAGAAGCTTTCTTGGGGCCCATGGTGACTTATTTTGCAGGTGCAATCACTAAAAAGACTGTGATAATATGAAATGTTCCAGTTGTATGTTTGGAAGCGACCGCGGTGGCTGGCTGGCTTGTAAACACTGGCACCAAAGGGACAAGTGAGGTGCGCTCAGGCCAAAGTGGATGCGTATGGTACGGAACGAAAAGCGCTGGTCGGGTTTTAAGCGCTAGTTGAGGCAAAATTTTTGCGTATAAATGAATCGCTAGTCAGATTTATCATTAATCGATGCCATCGCTGGTTGAGGGTCCACCGTATATTACATGTATATTACCTTTTCATATAATTTTATATTGCTTATATTTGCGATAATAGCTAAATCATGAATATATTGCTTTATATTATTATTTGACTTAGTTATGTTGTTAGGTAGGATGTAACATATTATGTGCTCAGTTCAAGTCTTGATTGTCTAACTACTGTAATTATCGCTTGTGGCTCGCTACTCTGCCGGCTTCTGTTGTTGAGCTGCAGCTGTCCACGGAGCTATCACGTGATCGAAAGGAGGGGGGTGTCCTCACCTCGCCTGAAGTATTTAGTCTGGTCTAGACTCTCTTGATGGTTAGATGTATTCCAGACAAAGTGCCTAAATCTCTCTTATAGGCCCTTGTTGGAAGATCATCTCTAGCTTTCTTGTAGGTTCTGTGGGACTCTGTTCACAGAACATTGTATAGACTTAGTGATTTTCGACGTTGTACTGAGGTTGTGTGTTGCAAAGACACTCTGAGCAACTCAGGTCCTGAGCTGTAGCTTCTGACCTAACTTGTACTCGTATCTGTGTACTATCACAGTCGGTGATTTTCTTATGCTGAACTTAGATTCGGTATTATGGGAGTTTTATGACTTTTGTGAAGGATCCGCTGATGGTCCCTACTTAGTATCATTATAATATCTCCTTGATCCTGATTGTGTCGCAATTGCTTGTTATATTGCTATTGGGCTTAGCATTCTTTTTATTGTTCAAGCAGACTGTTCTGATTGCCAGTTGGTCAAGAAGTTAGATTATTTGAGAACTTTGTCAGTCACTTGTTTAAGTCTAGCCGAGCCTTGAGACACAGCAAACTACTTAGAGCACTTACACACATACACACAAACTTACTTGTACATATTTGTAATATCCTACTAAATGTTAATGTAGCAGATGGTACTTAAGAATTATAAATGTGATATGTGCTTTCAGCACAATACTACTGTACACGAGAGAAGTGATTAATATTATTTTGATTACTGTGATAAATTTAATTTAATTTGATATACGCCTATACAACTTAATAAATTTATTAAATTTTAATTTCTCTAGTTAGTAGCCTACCAGTTGTAATCCTGAAGCACTATTGAATCATACTGAATTCTAATGGATAATTGGACAAGGATACTGACTAATTGTTACAAAAACCCAGTAACAGGCTGGATGCTAGAAGGGCAGTCCTTTCTAGTATTCACTGGAGATCTTTAAGCTTTTAGAATCGCTTTTTTTGTAACAGTGTGTTTATGTAAGCAGTCCTTATTTCCCTCGTATGTACTACATATGTTTTGCATATGTACTCAATCTCTTGGTTCCCACTGTACTGTTTTGTGCCTAAAATTACATTCAATTCTGTATGCTACACTTCGCTAGGCTACCTCTCATACTAGGCTATCTATCATTAACTGCTTAACTCTCCTAAACCTCAATAAATTCTATTAAATGCCAGTAAATGCTGCTTATTCTAATTCTGATAGCTCGAGGAGAGTGACCCCCAATTTTCAGCTAGAGACTGGTGCTGACCCCATGCAACTCAAACTAGGTGAATATTACGTGCGGCTGGCAGTGGAGTAATGTCGTCCATCCTGGGTCCCAGTAGTTGAAAATGCTTTATGCTTCTCGGTAATTCTTCCACTAACTTCCCGTAGGCAATGTAGTCTCTAGCTCATCTATTTTTTTTTCACTCACTCACTGTATTTACTGACACATCTATACATATCTCTTATCTCCCTGATCTTGAGTCGCACTTATTCTTCAAATACCCCACTGCATTATTATGGCAACACTATTTAGGGCTCACACAACCGTTCACCTTCCTTCCAAAGGCCCCCACATACTAACTGTCACTATTTACTATATTGCTTTTCTGTGATCACTTATATTTCCTTTTGTCGGGGCTTAAGTGATTATACTCACTCTTATGCATGCACACGCCTATATCCCACACTCTATTCCTAATGGTACAGTCAGAAATTACCTCCAAAACACGAGCTCAAACCACGTGATTCCTCCACGAGTGTGTGTGCGCGCGTGTGTGTGTGTACTCACCTATTTGTGGTTGCAGGGGTCGATTCACAGCTCCTGCGTGTGTATGAGTGTGTGTGTGTGTGTGTACTCACCTATTTGTACTCACCTATTTGTGGTTGCAGGGGTCGAGTCTTAGCTCCTGGCCCCGCCTCTTCACCAGTTGCTACTGGGCCCTCTCTCTCCCCGCTCCATGAGCTTTATCAAACCTCGTCTTAAAACTGTGTATGGTTCCTGCCTCCACTACGTCATTTTCTAAGCTATTCCACTGAATTACAACTCTATGACTGAAGAAATACTTCCTAATATCTCTCTGACTCATTTGTGTCTTCAACTTCCAATTGTGGCCTCTTGTTTCTGTGTCCCCTCCCTGGAACATCCTGTCTTTGTCCACCTTGTCTATTCCACGCAGTATTTTATATGTCGTTATCATGTCTCCCCTGACCCTCCTGTCCTCCAGTGTGGTCAGGCCGATTTCCCTTAATCTTTCCTCATAGGACATTCCCCTTAGCTCTGGAACTAACCTTGTCGCAAACCTTTGTACTTTCTCTAGTTTCTTGACGTGCTTTATCAAGTGCGGGTTCCAAACAGGTGCTGCATACTCCAGTATGGGCCTGACATACACGGTGTACAGTGTCTTGAATGATTCCTTACTAAGGTATCGGAATGCTGTTCTCAGGTTTGCCAGGCGCCCATATGCTGCAGCAGTTATCTGATTGATGTGTGCTTCCGGAGACATGCTCGGTGTTATACTCACCCCAAGATCTTTCTCCTTGAGTGAGGTTTGCAGTCTTTGGCCACCTAGCCTATACTCTGTCTGTGGTCTTCTGTGCCCCTCCCCCATCTTCATGACTTTGCATTTGGCAGGATTAAATTCGAGAAGCCATTTGCTGGACCAGGTGTCCAGTCTGTCCAGGTCTCTTTGAAGTCCTGCCTGGTCCTCATCAGATTTAATTCTCCTCATTAACTTCACATCATCTGCAAACAGGGACACTTCTGAGTCTAACCCTTCCGTCATGTCGTTCACATATACCAAAAATAGCACTGGTCCTAGGACCGACCCCTGTGGGACCCCGCTCGTCACAGGTGCCCACTGTGATACATCATTACGTACCATGACTCGTTGTTGCCTCCCTGTCAGGTATTCTCTGATCCATTGCAGTGCCCTTCCTGTTATATGCACCTGATGCTCTAGCTTCTGCACTAATCTCTTGTGAGGAACTGTGTCAAAGGCCTTCTTGCAGTCCAAGAAGATGCAATCAACCCACCCCTCTCTCTCTTGTCTTACTTCTGTTATTTTATCATAAAACTCCGGAAGGTTTGTGACACAGGATTTGCCTTCCGTGAATCCGTGCTGGTTGGCATTTATACTCCTGTTCCGTTCCAGGTGCTCCACCACTCTCCTCCTGATAATCTTCTCCATAATTTTGCATACTATACACGTCAATGACACAGGTCTATAGTTTAGTGCCTCTTTTCTGTCTCCTTTTTTAAAAATGGGAACTACATTTGCCGTCTTCCATACCTCAGGTAGTTGCCCAGTTTCCAGGGATGTGTTGAAGATTGTGGTAAGTGGCACGCACAATATATCTGCTCCCTCTCTAAGGACCCACGGGGAGATGTTGTCTGGTCCCATTGCCTTTGAGGTATCGATGTCCCTTAGCAGTTTCTTCACCTCCTCCTCATCTGTATGTATGTCGTCCAACACTTGTTGGTGTATTCCTTGCTGGTGTCCCCGTCTGGTCTGTCCCCCCAGAGTCCTTCCTGTCTCTACTGTAAATACTTCCTTAAATCTCTTGTTTAGCTCCTCACATACCTCTTGATCGTTTCTTGTGAGTTCTCCACCTTCTTTCCTCAGCCTTATCACCTGGTCCTTGACTGTTGTCTTCCTCCTAATGTGGCTATACAGCAGTTTCGGGTCAGATTTGACTTTCGATGCTATGTCGTTTTCATACTGTCGCTGGGCCTCCCTCCTTATCTGTGCATACTCGTTTCTGGCTCTTCTACTAATCTCCTTGTTTTCCTGGGTCCTATGCCTCCTGTACCTTTTCCATTCTCTGTTGCACTTAGTTTTTGCCTCCCTACACCTTCGGGTAAACCAAGGACTCGTTTTGGTCTTCCTATTATATCCGTTTCCCTTGGGAACAAAACTTTCCTCTGCCTCCTTGCACTTTGTTGCCTCATATTCCATCATCTCGTTTACTGATTTTCCTACCATTTCTCTGTCCCACTGAACCTCCTGCAGGAAGTTTCTCATACCTGTGTAGTCCCCCCTTTTATAGTTTGGCCTGTCCCCTTCAGTTCCTGTTACCTTCTCCACTTGTAACTCTACTATATAGTCAAAACTCAGAACCACATGATCGCTAGCTCCAAGGGGCCTCTCGTAAGTGATGTCCTCAATGTCTGAACTGCTCAGGGTGAACACAAGATCCAGTCTTGCTGGCTCATCCTCCCCTCTCTCTCTGGTTGTGTCCCTGACATGTTGATGCATGAGGTTTTCAAGTACCACATCCATCATCTTGGCTCTCCATGTTTTGGGACCCCCATGTGGCTCCAGGTTTTTCCAGTCGATCTCCCTGTGGTTGAAATAGCCCATTACCAGTAACTTTGCTCTGCTCGAGTGAGCTCTTCTTGCCACCTCAGCCAGTGTGTCCACCATCACCCTGTTGTTTTCTTCGTACTCTTCTCTTGGCCTCCTGCAGTTCTGTGGTGGGTTATACATCACTCCAATGACTACTTTATGTTCTCCGGACTGAATTGTACCTGCAATGTAGTCTCTTTCTCCAATCATGTCCATGCCTTCCATTTCCTCAAATCCCCATCGGTGTTTTATGAGCAGTGCAACCCCTCCTCCCCCTCTACTCCTGCTATCTTTCCTCAGGATCTGATATCCTGTTGGGAAGATTGTGTCTGTTATTGTCTCAGCGAGTTTTGTTTCTGTGACTGCTATGATGTCTGGGGATTTTTCACTGATTCTTTCATTCCACTCCTCATGTTTATTCATTATTCCATCCGCGTTTGTGTACCAAACCTTTAGCTTCTTTTCTATCATTGTGGTCATGCCAGAATATTGGGGTTGGGGGAGCGAGAGCCTTGGTGGGGGCCTATATGGGGCTGTGGTGTAGGTGGGGTTTGTGTTGATGGGGGTGGGGTCAGAATGCCCATAAGGGACAGCTGTTGGGGTGAGGTTTGTGATATGGGGATTGGTGGCAGAGGGAACAGTGAGTGGGTTGTAGTATAGGTTGCTCAGTTGCGTTGGGAATGTCGCGGGTGGAGTCTTTTGGTGGGAGATTCTGTGGGGTGTGTTTGCCCTTCCTCCTGTGTCTGGGTCCTGCTCATTTTCATTGCTTCTCGTTCCTCCTTGCGTCTCTGTACCCTCTCTTTCAGTGTAGTCCTTTCTTCTTGTGTTCTGTCGCGGTCGAGGTATACTCTCTGGTACCCCTCTTTGTCCCTCAGTCTTGCTTTCTCTTGCAGAATCCTGGTTCGAACTGATTCTTCCTTGAAAGTTACTCTGACAGGCCGTATCCTTCCACTCGCAAACCACCCAATTCTCTGAAAATTTGTCACCTGGGTCATATTGCCCTCCCCTATTGTTTTCATGATGCCTTCAATCATTTTTTTCTCCTCCTGTTTTATTTCTTCAAAGTTGGCCCCCTTGGCTTCTTGGAGCCCGTACACAAAAACTGACCTCGCCCTTTCCTCCTCCCACTGAGTCTCCATCTGCGTCCTCTGAGGCATTTTATTTCCTTCCATTGACATGTTCTTGCCTTCAGTCCCTGTCATATCTGAAACTTCTATTCTCAGTGGACTGTCTTTCCTGACCAGCTGTCCCTTGCTACTGCAGTTGGCTGTTAGAATCTCTGCATATAGCATACCTTCATTGTCTTCGGACCTGTCGTTTGATCTTAGTGTGCTCGTCGTCTTTTCCCTGGCCCCACGTGGGTCTGATAGGGCCTTCATGTTCGGCATGTCTCCGTTGTTGCTTACCATCCCCTTGTCTGCGCCTGACTTTGAATTTCCTGATGTCACACCTGAATTGTCATTTGTCTCTCTAATCTGTTTCAGGCTTTGCAGTTTCTCTTCTAAGCACTGTATCCTAGCTTCTGCTGCTAAGACCTGTACTTCCCACTCCCTGCACTCTTCAGCTATCCGCTCCTCCATTTTCTTACCAAGCTCTACTATCTTCCTTCCCCACTCTTCCTCCCTTTTTTGGAGCTCTAGCTCCCAATCTTTCCTCCCTGGTTCGTCCACCAGATCTCTGGGTTTCCGTCCTCTAAGGCCACCCATTTTTTTTTTTTTTTTTTTTTTTTTTTTTTTTTTTTTTTTTTTTTTTTTTTTTTTTACTTTTTATTACCACAGACAGAAGGCTAGAGGAGGGAGAGGGTGTGGGGGAGAGAGAGAGAGGGTAGAAAGAGGGAGAGAGAGGAGAGAGAAAGGGTAGAAAGAGGGAGAGAGAGGAGAGAGTATGGGGGTGAGGGATAAGACCAAGGGGGAGGGAGAGAAATGTGAGGGGGGAGAGAAAGGGTAGAGAGAGGGAGAAAGAGAGGGAGAGGGAGAGGGAGAGAAAGAGAGAGAGAGGGAGAAAGGAGGGAAGAAGGCTATGAGAGAGAGAAACGCGAGGGAGGGAAAAGGTAAGAGGTCTATGGGGGAGGCAGTCAAATTCCAAGGATCAGCTGTGTGTACTCACCTAGTTGTGGTTTCGGGGTCGAGACCCAGCTCCTGGCCCCGAGTGTGTATGTGTGTGCGTGCGTGTGTGTGTGTGTGAGCACGTCAGTTGTTTATATGTCCCAGAAATACAATTCACTTCTGTGTATCCGTAATACTAATGAGATACCACTAACACTGAGAGTAGTTCTAATTATAATACTAGCGTGTGTTAACAAGTCATTCTTTCACCCAGTTATGTACTACCTTTTACTACATGTGTAGAGGAGGGAGAGGGTGTGGGGGAGAGAGAGAAAGGGTAGAAAGAGGGAGAGAGAGGAGAGAGAAAGGGTAGAAAGAGGGAGAGAGAGGAGAGAGTATGGGGGTGAGGGATAAGACCAAGGGGGAGAGAGAGAAATGTGAGAGGGAGAGAAAGGGTAGAGAGAGGGAGAAAGAGAGGGAGAGGGAGAGAAAGAGAGAGAGAGGGAGAAAGGAGGGAAAGAGGGTATTGAGAGGGAGAAACGCGAGGGAGGGGAAAGGTAAGAGGTCTGTGGGGGAGGCGGTCAAATTCCAAGGATCAGCTGTGTGTACTCACCTAGTTGTGGTTTCAGGGGTCGAGACCCATCTCCTGGCCCCGAGTGTGTATGTGTGTGCACGCGTGTGTGTGTGTGTGAGCACGTCAGTTGTTTATATGTCCCAGAAATACAATTCACTTCTGTGTATCCGTAATACTAATGAGATACCATTAACACTGAAAGTAGTTCTAATAATTATAATACTAGCGTGTGTTAACAAGTCATTCTTTCACCTAGTTATGTAATACCTTTTACTACATGTGTACCCAGTACTTGCTTCTCAGATTGTACTGTCTTTGTGTCCTAGACCATTATCTCTCGAAACTGTTGTCAGGGCTGTAGTCCCATTAGCCACGACTTAATCCTCCTGCTTAATCCTTACTCCTACAAAGTTTATCTTCCTACTACTGCTAGGTGTTGTGTGTATGATAATCGCTCTGGAGCAGGGTTTAGATATCGAGTTACCAGTGACCGCTGGGCCGGCTCTATCACTCAAACTCCCCGCCAACCACAAAACAGGTGATTTGTACGTTACTGGTCAGAGGGGACGTCCATCCAGATGCCTGATGTACGATGCTCGCTGTACGATGCTTGCTGTACGATGACTCGATGACTCGTGCACCTCGCCCTTCCGCCGCTGGCTTCTTCGCTATTTTTAACTCGTTGCCCTTTTGAGTCCTCATTTACCACACTTATCACTTGTATACTGCTACTTTTATAATTTACACTTCACTTTTGGTAAGTACACTACTTATTTGTGATGACACCCAGCCTGTTATGGTGGCGCTACTCCCTCAGGCCTACTGCTGCCACCACCTCTGCTTATATATATTTATGTATATGTATGTATATATATATATATCCCCTTTCTGGCTAGCTTGTTCACTCTGTGTGCTACATCACATTTTGTCGTTACCACCCTCTCTTAATTCTATTTGGTCTTTTCTCTTTAGTCACTCGATTTGTACTTTGTATATGTGTAACAATGTGGCAACAGGTGCCAACTAGGCCTCAACGACTGGCGCTTTGAAATTTTGTTGTATAATTTCAGGCTTTCTCTCGCCTTCACTTTATTTATGTTTGCTAATACACTGGTTATCACTTTATGCCTCTCTTAATTCTATTTGGTCTTTTCTCTTTAGTCACTCGATTTGTACTTTGTATATGTGTAACAATGTGGCAACAGGTGCCAACTAGGCCTCAACGACTGGCGCTTTGAAATTTTGTTGTATAATTTCAGGCTTTCTCTCGCCTTCACTTTATTTATGTTTGCTAATACACTGGTTATCACTTGTAGGGTTGTTCACTGACGTTGTCACTAACACTGGTTGCTTCTAGCTGCTAAAACACGCCCTAAAAGCACTAAGATTCTCGGAGCCTGGCGCTTGTGACCCACTACACTGTGTGTGTGTGTTTGTGTGTGTGTGTGTGTGTTTGTGTGTGTGTTTGTGGTGTGTGTGTGTGTGTGTGTACTCACCTATTTGTACTCACCCATTTGTGGTTGCAGGGGTCGATTCATAGCTCCTGGCCCTGCCTCTTCTCCCTAGGTCCTCTCTCTCCCTGCCCCATGAGCTTTATCATACCTCGCCTTAAAACTATGTATGGTTCCCGCCTCCACTACGTCACTTTCAAGGCTATTCCACGGCCTGACTACTCTATGATTGAAGAAATACTTCCTAACATCCCTTTGATTCATCTGAATCTTCAACTTCCAATTGTGACCTCTTGTGTCTGTGTCCCATCTCTGGAACATCCCGTCTTTTGTCCACCTTGTCTATTCCGCTCAGTATTTTATATGTCGTTATCATGTCTCCCCTGACCCTCCTGTACTCCAGTGTCGTCAGGCCGATTTCCCTCAACCTTTCCTCGTAGCTCTGGGACTAGTCTTGTTGCAAACCTTTGCACTTTCTCTAATTTCTTGACGTGCTTGACTAGGTGTGGATTCCAAACTGGTGCTGCATACTCCAGTATGGGCCTGACGTAAATGGTATACAGAATCTTGAACGAATCCTTACTGAGGTATCGGAGTGCTATCCGTAGGTTTGCCAGGCGCCAGTATACAGCAGCAGTTATCTGATTGATGTGCACCTCAGGAGATATGCTCGGTGTTATACTCATCCCCAGATCTTTTTCCTTGAGTGAGGTTTGCAGTCTTTGGCCATCTAAACTATATTGTGTCTGCGGTCTTTTTTGCCCTTCCTCAATCTTCATGACTTTGCATTTGGCAGTGTTAAACTCAAGGAGCCAGTTGCTGGACCAGGCTTGTAGCCTGTCCAGGTCTCTTTGTAGTCCTGCCTGATCCTCATCCAATTTGATTCTTCTCATTATCTTCACATCATCTGCAAACAAGGACACTTCTGAGTCTATCTCTTCCGTTATGTCGTTCACATATACCAAGAACAGCACAGGTCCTAGGACTGACCCCTGTGGAACCCCGCTTGTCACAGGTGCCCACTCTGACACCTCGTCACGTACCATGACTCGTTGTTGCCTCCCTGTCAGGTATTCTCTGACCCATTGCAGTGCCTTTCCTGTTATGTGTGCCTGATCCTCTAGCTTTTGCAGTAACCTCTTGTGAGGAACTGTGTCAAAGGCCTTCTTGCAGTCCAAAAAATGCAGTCGATCCACCCCTCTCTCTCTTGTCTTACTTCTGTCACCTTGTCATAAAACTCTAGTAGGTTTGTGACACAGGATTTTCCTTCCCTGAAACCGTGCTGGTTGTCAATTATACACTTGTTTCTTTCCAAATGCTCCACCACTCTCCTCCTGATGATCTTCTCCATGACCTTGCATACTATACACGTTAGTGATACAGGTCTGTCGTTTAGTGCCTCATGTCTGTCTCCCTTTTTAAAAATTGGGACTACATTTGCCATCTTCCATACCTCAGGGAGTTGCCCAGTTTCAAATGATGCGTTGAAGATCCTTGTATTTTGTTGCCACATAGTCCATCATTTCTTGTACTGGTTTTCCTGTCAGTTCCCTCTCCCGCTGAATGTCTTGAAGGAAGTTCCTCATGCCTGAGTAGTTCCCCCTTTTGTAGTTTGGTTTTTCCCAACCTATTCCTGCTACTCTCTCCATTTGGAGCTCAACTATGTAGTCGAAGCACAGAACCACATCCATCATCTTGGCCCTCCATGTTTTGTGACCCCCATGGGGCTCCAGGTTTTCCCAGTCAATCTCCTTGTGATTGAAATCACCCATAACTAGAAACTTTGCTCCCCCCATGTGTGCTCTCCTGGCCACCTCGGCTAGTGTGTCGACCATTGCTTTGTTGCTCTCATCGTATTCTTCTCTTGGCCTCCTGCAGTTCTGTGGTGGGTTGTACTTTACTTCAATTATCACCTTATGTCCTTCAGACTGGATTGTTCCTACTAAGTAGTCCCTTTCGCCCGTGCCATCCATTCCTTCCATTTTCTCAAAACCCAACTGGTTTTTAATGAGCAGTGCA
Source organism: Cherax quadricarinatus (assembly GCF_038502225.1). Lineage (NCBI taxonomy): Eukaryota > Metazoa > Arthropoda > Malacostraca > Decapoda > Parastacidae > Cherax > Cherax quadricarinatus. The sequence continues at coordinate 20,790,349 of NC_091349.1, forward strand.
ACTCCTCCTCCCCCTCTCCTCCCTCTGTCTTTCCTGAGGATTTGATATCCAGATGGAAAGATTGAATCTGTTATTATTCTGGTGAGTTTTGTTTCTGTGAGAGCTGTTATGTCTAGGGATGTCTCCTTGATTCTTTTGTGCCACTCCTCATACTTATTTGTTATTCCATCTGCATTTGTATACCACACCTTCAACTTCTTTTCTAAGACTGTGGTCTGGGAGGTATATTGGGTGTTTTGGTTTAGAGTGTTTGGTTGCACTGGGGTTGACCTGGTTGGGAGGCTTATATAGGAAGTTGTGAGGGAGGCCGCATTTGATCTTCTTCCTGGGTCTGGGATCTCCTGTCTGTCTTCTCCATCCCCTCTCTTTCCTCCTTTCGCCTTTGTACCATCTCTCTCAGTTTCTGCCTTTCTTCTTGTGTTCTGTCACGGTCGAGATACACCTTCCAGTATGCCGGCATGTCCCTTAATCATGCTTTCTCCTGCAGGATCCTGTTCTGAGTCGATTCTGCCTTGAAGGTCACTTTTACTTGCCGGGTTCTTTTTTTTTACTAACCCCCCTATTCTCCAAAAAAATTGCAGCTGGGTCCTGTCGTCTTCTCCAATTGTTTTTATGATGCTTTCAATTCCTTTTTTTCCCCTTGTTTTCTTGCTTCATATGTTTCCCCTTCAACTTCCTGGAGCCCAGACACAAAGACTGACCTCACCCTTTCATTCTCCCACTGCATATCCTTGTGTATCCCCTCATTCAATTTGATTTCCTCCATTGCAGCTTTCCTTTCTTCAGTTTCACTAGCTAATGTACTTGGACTCAGTGGCCTGTCATTTTCCCATCTCGGCTTTCCCTGGGCTCTGCTGTAATCTGTTAGGGCCTCCAGATATAACTTAGCTCTTTCATTTACTACAGTCTCCTCTGATAGAGCTTCTACATGCAGTTTTGCTCCTTCTTTCCCTACAGTCCCCTTATTTGTAACTGAGGTAGCAGTCTCTGATGTCAATCCCAAAATGTTCTTCAGTTCTTTAGGCTATTTCAGATTTTTCAGTTCCTCTTCTAAACTCTGTATTCTAGCCTCTGCTGCTTTGACTTGCACCTCCAACTTCCTGCTTTCCATATCTATCCTCTCTTCCATTCTCATGCTAAGTTCTTCTAGTTTCTTTTCTCATTCATGTTCCCTTTTTGTGAACTCTGCTGCCCAATCTTCCTTTGCAGCTTGCTCCTCCTGTCCCTTGGTTTTTCTTCCTGCTTTCTGGCAACCCATTTTTGTTTTATCCTGATTGCCCCAGAGTGGGAAACCTATGTAATTCTGTATGTTAGGTTAGTAGTGTGTATGTCAGAGTGTTGGGGGGGGGGAAGGAAGAGGAGGAACTGTGGCTATGTGGGAGATGAGTGGGGAGGGGGATTTAGGGGGGAATATGGGGAGTGGGAAGGAGGGAGAAGCAAGTGGGTGAGTGGGAGAGGGAGAGGGGAAGGAGGGAGAGGTGGGGAGGGGAAGGGTGAAAAAGGGAGGGGTGGGATCAGGGGAAGGAGTGAGATGTTGGTGGGGATGGGGGGAGTGTATGTGTGAGTCTGGATATGTGTGTGTGTGTGTGTGTGTGTGTGTGTGTGTGTGTGTGTGTGTGTGTGTGTGTGTGTGTGTGTGTGTGTGTGTGTGTGTGTGTGTGTGTGTGTGTGTGTGTGTGTGTGTGTGTAATTATGTGTGGAATTATGTGTGGGTTTATTATGTGTCTGAAAAGTAGGTGACTTGTGCTTTGGAGTGAAATGTGTAGTCTCAGTGGTCCTTGACTGACCACAACTTCTTGTGACCTGATCCCCACCCTCTTGGGACCCTCACCTACTTACAGTGTTGTCCTTTATGCTTGTCCTGCTACCTAGCTTATAGTAATTTACTCGCCTTGTTCAATGGATTACCAATTGCTATTCCTTATTGAATACTTGAGTGCCTATTCTTTATCTTGCTTTGAGAGACCATTCAAAATCAGCTTGGTGGTTAATTGGAACCTGGAACCCCACACCCAAACAACCACTCAATGCAGCTGTAGCAGCCTGTAGATTGTCCAGCTCGATGTGACGTCCTGGCATAGATCCACCTCAATTTCTTCTCGTTATATAATGTACCCTATTCACACGATTGTTTCACTTTATTATCTTTATTGGGTGACACGTGTCAACGTCGCCTATCCACCCACACTAGTCTGTCTGCTCTGACTGCGCCACCACGTTTTACTTTCTAGATCACTTACAAAGTTGTGGCTCTCCCCACATTTATGTGGCTCAGGCAGGTTGTAAATCGCTTCTAGGATTGCTCACTACCCTAACACACTTAGCTTCCCTTGCAGAACACTTGGGTAGCCCTCAAAGACACTTATATTCGCGGAGCATCGAAGGCGTGAATCGCACGCTCGGTGTCCCTACTGTGAGTGTGTGTGTGCGTGTTTGTGTATGTGTGTGTGTGTGTGTGAGTGTGTGTGTGTATGTAGGTGTGTGTGTGTGTGTGTGTGTATGTGTGTGTTTGTGAGTGTGTGTGTGTGTGTGTGTGTGTGTGTGTGTGTGTATGTAGGTGTGTGTGTGTGTATGTGTGTGTGTTTGTGTGTGTGTGTGTGTGTGTGTGTGTGCATGTGTACTCACCTAGTTGTACTCACCTAGTTGAGGTTGCAGGGGTCGAGTCCAAGCTCCTGGCTCCGCCTCTTCACTGATCGCTACTAGGTCACTCTCCCTGAACCGTGAGCTTTATCACACCTCTGCTTACAGCTATGCATGGATACTGCCTCCACTACATCGCTTCCCAAACTGTTCCACTTGCTGACTACTCTGTGGCTGAAGAAATACTTCTTAACATCCCTGTGATTCATCTGTGTCTTCAACTTCCAACTGTGTCCCCGTGTTGCTGTGTCCCATTCCTGGAACATCCTGTCTTTGTCTACCTTGTCAATTCCTCTCAGTATTTTGTATGCCGTTATCATGTCCCCCCTATCTCTCCTGTCCTCCAGTGTCGTCAGGTTGATTTCCCTTAATGTTGCAGTTTAAAAACTGTAGTGTAAAGCACCCTTCTGGCAAGACAGTGATGGAGTGAATGATGGTGAAAGTTTTTTCTTTTTCGGGCCACCCTGCCTTGGTGGGAATCGGCCAGTGTGATAATAATAATAATAATAATAATATATATATATATATATATATATATATATATATATATATATATATATATATATATATATATATATATATATATATATATATATGTCGTGCCGAATAGGCAGAACTTGCGATCTTGGCTTAAATAGCAACGCTCGTCTTGCCAAATAGGACAAGTGAAAATTTGTGTATGCAATAATTTCGCCAAAATCGTTCTGAACCTAACGAAAAAAAATATATTTCACTGTGTTTGTTTAGTATTAAATTACTGTAAACAATTCTAAAATATATTTAGTTGGGTTAGGCTAAAATAAATTGTTCTTGTTATAATAAGGTTAGGTAAGTTTTCTAAGTTCCTTTTGGTGCAAAATTATAATTTTTTACATCAACATTAATGAAAAAAATATATCTTTAAACGTATAAGAGAAAATTTTAGAAAGGACTTAATTTTAAATGAGTTCTTGCTAATTGACCAGTTTTACATATTCGGCACGACATATATATATATATATATATATATATATATATATATATGCAAAACAACCACTCTGAAAGAATAGAGAAATTCCAAGCGCTTTCGTGACTACTCACATTATCAAGGAACTATATATATATATATATATATAATTATATATATATATATATATATATATATATATATATATATATATATATATATATATATATATATAGATGTCGTGCCGAATAGGCAGAACTTGCGATCTTTGCTTAAGTAGCAACGTTCATCTTGCCATATAGGACAAGTGAAAATTTGTGTATGCAATAATTTCTCCAAAATCACTCTGAGCCTAACGAAAAAAATATATTTCACTGTGTTTGTTAAGTATTAAATTATTGTAAACAAATCTAAAATATATGTAGTTGGGTTAGGCTAAAATAAATTGTTCTTGTTATAATAAGGTTAGGTAAGTTTTCTAAGATTCTTTTGGTGCAAAATTAAATTTTTTACATAAACATTAATGAAAAAAATATATCTTTAAACATATAAGAGAAATTTTTAGAAAAGACTTAATTTTAAATGAGTTCTTGCTAATTTACCAGTTTTACATATTCGGCACGACATATATATATTTATATAAGTAGTGCTGAATGCGGCTGAGCGGTCCCTGCGGCTGAGTGCTGTATTCCTGAGCGGTCCCTCCTCTGAGCGGACTCCTTCCGTGCCCGCGCGCCCGCCCGCGCGCCTGCCCTCGCGCCCGCCCGCGCCCGCCCTCGTGCCCGCCCACGCCTTCTGCAGCGCCTTCTGCAGCGTGGTCCGGATCGCCCCCGCTCCCCGAAATTTTTTCCGATTTTTTTTTAATTTTTTTTAATTTTCTTGTGCTCTCCATCTCCTCGGATCAAGTTTTTCTCGATATCAATAATACAAATACTCCACTTCCTCGGATCAAGTTTTTGAGGTTCTCCTTCCCACTTTCACCCCCATCCCCAAATTTTTTTCAATTTTTTTTTAATTTCTTGTGCTCTCCATCTCCTCGGATCAACACCCTCCCCCACTCCACCCCCATTCCAAAATTTCTGCTCCATCTTCTTGGATCAAGTTTTTCTCGATATCAATAATACAAAGATTTTCCCCCCACACCTCCCACCACCCACGTCTACCTCAAATATTCCTGCTCTACTTCCTTGGATCAAGTTTTTCTCGATATCAATAATACAAAGGCTCCACTTCCTCGGATCAAGTTTTTGAGGTTCTCCTTCCCACTTTCACCTCCATCCCAATTTTTTTTCGATTTTTTTTTGAATTTCTTGTGCTCTCCATCTCCTCGGATCAACACCCTCCCTTACATCAGCCCCACCCAAAATTTCTGCTCCATCTCCTCGGATCAAGTTTTTCTCGATATCAATAATACAAAGATTTTCCCCCCACACCTCCCACCATCCACTTCTACCCAAAGTATTTCTCCTCCACTTCCTCGGATCAAGTTTTTTGGATTCCCCTTATGGGGTTTCAAAATTCTTATGATCTCCTCGGATCAAGTTTCTCTCGATATCAATAATACAAAGACTTCATCTCCTCGGATCAAGTTTTTTTGGATTCCCCCTCTGGGGGTAAGCATTCAAATGAACTCCCCCTATGGGGCATTGTATTTTCTCTTACTACAGGCCTAAACAAGTGTGACGTCACCCCACCTGTGTTTACTCGGTGGTCAGTGACGTCACATGATGACCTCACATACACAGGCTGAATTTTGTCGAGCAGACATTAACTTAAAATGCAGGATAACACTAATACGCAATATTTTCATTTATTTATTTATTATACAACCAATGCATTTCACATACATTCAACCAAAAAAATTCATTGAAAAAAAGATACAAATCATTGATTAAAATCAACATAGAGTAATTCTTTTTCTCTTGAAGTAATTCTGTGCATTTTGTTCTGGATCATCTTCGTCGTCATCTGATATATAATAAACTTCTGGGGAGGATGATGGTGGGGAAGCCGGTGGATAATTTAAGGGGGAAGACGGGGAGTCCTCAACAACACATGAACTAGGTTGGGAATTTATCAAGAAATATTCCATCTCACTCCATACATATTTATCACAATATAAACGACTGGCACATTCTCCTCTTCATTCATATTATTATTAGTGCTACAAGTAGCGGTAGCGGCATCCACACGAGACTGGGGAGAAGGTCCGATCTCGACGTGGGTAGGAGTTACAATGTCCTGGATAAAAGCGTTAACATCAACTCCATGAGTAGGAGGCACATTCTCAACATCCACGTGAGGCCGGGGAGAAGACGCGATCTCAACGTTGGTAGGGGATGCAGTAGCATCTCCATATGGGTTGGTAGGAGGTGAGGTGGATCTCGCTCCTAACAAACCCATCAACTCGAAAATCATTTGCTCCTGTCGGATTTGATTTGCGCGAATAAGTTCCAACATCCGCATTATATTCACATCTGGCAAAGAAAAAAAAAATCCTGATTAGAAGAATAAGGTGCACCTTTAATTGCATTAAAGTACAAAAGTTTTTTACTGGTTAATACATACAGTTCTAAAATCATTTATGTGTAAAAGAATAAAAGATTTTTCACTATTACAACAAGATTCACTTGGTTAATGAACAAAATCACTTACCATTTACCGCAAGAGGAGGATGTTGATTAATCCTCCTCGCAGACACCTCCAATGGGATACTGAATTGGATTCATCCTTGACCCGACTTGTTCTTGAATTACAGTAGATCCAAACAGCGACCCCAGCACGGGCATTTTATACCAGTGTTGTGACCTTTGCTCCGCCTCTAAACGCCTCAGGCTCTACCCAACGTAAGATAATTTCAATAGTTTACACAGATTTTCATAATTCCAGGTTGAATTATTAGCAAATACACTTGAACATGAGGGCATATTGAAATGCCCAAATGCATATTTCAATATATATTGATCATTAATTTATTTCTACTAAAATCTTTAAATAAATATGGTATAATTTTCTTTACGATATAATTTGTTAACTTATACACAAAATATATAGCATATAAGACGCACACCAATGATTTTTCATGTTGAATCCTCTGATTAATACCGTACATGAAATTTCTCTTGTATATAATTTTCTCATATATATATGTATAATGTTTTAAATCCACCCTGAAACTATCTAAATATATTAATATGTGTTTGTTCACATATATAGTAATCCAATGAGCCATATTTTCATCTTGATCGTTCAATATATTAATGATGAAAATTATCGGCTTGTCTTTTATCCACATAATAACTTCATTTATATTATTTGCGGCAAAACATCCCAAATACGAGGCATAACTTCCCGTATGATGTTTCAAGGCAATATTTATCTCTTCACAATTCATGGTCTATACTCGTGTATGCACTATCACTGTTCTATTTTCATTTATATTTAAAATCGCATTAGTTTCGCTAAACATCAGACAAATTCTATTCTCATCCTTCGGTTTACCAAATGTCATATCTATTCTCAAATTACCATTCTTCTCGACAGATATAGCATTCTTGACCTGTTCACTTCTCAGGTCAACACCTAATATAGTTCTGCCTTGGAGAAAACTCTTATATGTAATCAGATGATCAGTCTCCAAACCCAGAGATTTCAAGGTAGCGTAATATAACCTACTCGCATGTGTAGGAAACTTACAGTCAATATTAAGAATCATTTCTGAATTAATTGTAACCCCGAAATGATTCACATCTTCATGTTGAAAATATAATGGATTAAAATTATATCCTCCATCTTATCGGGTATGACTTGTCCCCAAAGATTATCTGCGATCAATTGTGTTTGATTACAAGCCAGAATATACGATTTAAATAATGTCTTCTTGAACAGATATTCACACCCCTGCGGGTTTGCCCTCATGCTTGAATTCAATGCAATTAATGCATTCGTATACGGAATAACTTTATCGATCCATAATTTAATGGAATTAATATTATATTTATATGTTTTTCCGCTTAATGGAATCATAATTGCCCATGCGGGTGAATGCAATTCAAGTCTCAATCGACATTCGACACTATCCAGGATATATTCATGAAAACTACTCACATCCAGCATCAAAGGGAAACAAGTATTCACTTCATTCGATAATTTACCTTCGTCTTTCTTAATAACATCGAAATCACCCACTGTAATAGTACTACTTGTTGTCTCATTATTACGAAAGAATGCTATACTTCCCAATGTATCTAATTTTGATGGGGATAAATGCTTAAGCAGTTTAATATAACCCGCATATGAATAAAATGGATTCGATTCTATAAGTTGTTCATTGAGATACAAACACACAGATTTGAATATTGTCTGTCTTATAGAATTCACAAATATCGCCTTATCTCCGTCTCCCAGTGCACTCCCATCCTCCTTTGTTATATTTATGTTCATTTCCAAGGCCAGACTCGTTAAATCTAAAAAATGACCTTCTGAACTTTGTATTCTAAATTCGAGAAATTTATCAGATCCCTGATTTACTGGTAATACTTCACAGGTTCGTCTAGCTGCTATCCAGGATTCAAAAATGGCATGTCCTGGTAATTTTGGGAATCCATCAGTTATGGAATGAGAATAACTGGGAACGGGGGCGTTGAGCCCCCCTGGTGTAACGTATAGAGCACCAGCCGACATACTAACAATATGAAAGTTAACAATAAACTAAAATTAATTAAATATTCCACTTTCTTTTATTATTAAATTTCAATCGTTTCAAACCAATCTTTCTACTTCCTCCGGATAATAACTTTTGTCCAACACCTTCAATGTTTCTTCACCTCTATTTCTCGCAGAATTTTTCAATGCAATACCATTATTAACATCGTTCTACACATTTTGTCCGTATTGTAATACTCCCGGAGCAAAGGTATTCAATAAGAATGGTAATGCTTTTCAGGCCATCCCACCGAGAAATGACAATAATCCTCCGCCCCTCCCTCTAGCTTTATATAATATGATATCATCTAATCCTGCTCCTTTCACCCTCGAAGTATCAAAGAGTTTCAGGAATGATTCCACTGAAGGAGGAGAGAAACTCGTTCTCATCTTGACGGTTCGTTCAATATTAACTCAACTTGATCATTCACTCTCGTTTTATAGGTCTTAAATGTAGTACACATACAGTAGAACACTTATCATTATATTGAATTAACCTTCCTTTCTGATCAGCGAGCTTAATACTCACTTGATCAATTATCTTTTTATTAAGTGGTTTGTACATTGTGGGATCATAATTAGATCTTAATGTATTAATATCAACTACTCCCAAAAGAGATACCAACTGATCGCCAAAATTAATGGGATCAATCAAACCACTATATATTAACATATAACTAATACCTGATTCAGGATCGGGTGGGTTTACCGCCTTCACACCAGACTCGTTGAAAATAATCTCTTTTTTATTGGTAAAGACATATAAAATTTCATTACCTGAGAACCTTAACATATCGCTTCCTTCTTTATCAAATTCCAACCCCACATAGCCGCTAGTAATATCAGAAGGTAGTATAATTTTTTTTTCAAGTTAATAACCACTCTGTTTATTCCTGGATGATATGTGAACACAATTGAGTTTTTGGGGATGATAATACCCGTATCTTTTTAACTGCTATTAGCAGATTTTCATTAATATCCTCATTTATTGCCTTTAAAATCCTTGTCATATCACCTCCAATAATTTTGCTCATATCAATTTTATGCATATAATTATTTAATGTAGATTTCTCATATTTAATACATATCTTCAAATTCTTTTGTGGCATCGACACCATGCCTAACCCTTCTAGGGTAGGGTAGGTGCCTGAGTCCGAGCCTTTAGCTCATAAGAC